>NC_089821.1:10923097-11229347 GCF_035046505.1 Tiliqua scincoides
CACTTAGGAACTCATTAGCTGCAAATGACAGAAGAGAAAATATGCAAATCTTGATCATATTTCAAGATATGGGAGACCCCAATTTTCATATGGGCTGCCCTTTCAGCAGTAACACCACACACTGCTCAGCAAATGAGAGCCTGAGGGCCTTAAAATTTTAGGTCATTTATGAACAGGTTGAAAAGCACCAATCCCAGGACAGATCCTTGGGGCACACCGCTTTTCACCTCTCTCCATTGTGAAAATTGCCCTTGACACTCACTCTCTGCTTCCTGGACCTCAATCAGTTCCTAATCCGGAAGAGGCCCTCAGATAAAAATCTTCCTCGAGCCACATCCCCCCCCCCCCCGGGCCTTATGTTTGACACTCCTGATCTAAGCAGATGGCCTTAAGTAAGGCATTGTGTCTCAGTCCCCATCATCATCATCATCACTGTTATCTTCTTTACAAGGCTGTTGTAAGGATTTGTGAAATAATTTCTGGTAAACACTTGAATAATGTAAATTACAGGACAGTATTATGTAAAGAAATTGCTGTTTTACAGTGGTTCATAGAATTGCTAGTGCTAAACTTTACCCGAATGCAGCTTTGAATGCATTTTTATGCAAAAATCAGATTAAAAAAATCAAACTGAAACAAAAATCAATAAATTTGGACCGAATCTCTTCACGTCTTCTACAAGTGCATTCATTTACTGTAGCTCTACAACTGGTTTTGAAATTACTTAGGGCCCAATCCTATCCAACTTTCCAGCACCAGTGCAGCCACAATCCAGCCTCGAAGCAAGGGAACAAATGTTTCCATACCTTAAGGAAGCCTCTGTGTCTGCCTCCCCACCACAGGATGAAGTGCATGCCCCACTGGCACAGCTGCACTGGCACTGGAAAACTGGATAAGATTGGGCCCTTAGTTGGGAAGGGGAACACAGCAAAACATACCAAGTATTTAAAAGAAAACAACAACTAAAAAAGATAGTAAAAAAAATAATACACCATAATACTTGTAACAAGTGGTGAGAACTTCATTAAATTTATGAGGGGTTGATCTGTGGGGATATCCCTTCCCACAATGGTTACCTCTGAGGAAAGAGGGGTTGAGCCTCTTCCAAAGCGGAGGGAGTGGATGAAGGTTCAACCTCTTTCTCATTCTGAAAGATCATGTGGGGGGGGGGGAGATCTGGGCTCAGAGCCAGAGAGCCAGATGATCCCAGTTCTTCCTACACAAACAGCCATCTACCTACCCATCTTGTGGTTGGTTCAGAGGGCACAGGAGGATTGACCTTCCTTTGCCCCTAAAGCAACTGTTGCGGGGGGCACAATCTGTCACTCCTCCCCACATGCTGGCAGCAGAGGGAGGTGTGCATTTGTTCCCCACAGCTGAAGCCAGTAGGGAGGGTAGCATTTTGACAATCCCCTGCCCAATATTTTCCAGCAGGCCCATGGAGACTACACTGTAGGTAGGGATCTCCATCCTCCCAAACCCCAGAACATTCCTATTTTGGCAGCCACAGAAAGAACATACGCGCACTTTATAGATATAAATAAAGCTGAACCAACAAGCGTGCGCTGGATCCTGTGGAGAGGATGCATCAGTGCTGGAAATTTGAATAGGACTGAGCCCTTAGAAATTATTAGTGATCTGTTGGGCCAATTCTGTTTTGATTTCTGAAAGCCAGCTTGATTCGCAAGCTGGCTCGAAACCTCATGATGTCTTACTCATTGTGGCCTACAGACATGGCGAGGCAAAAGGTGCCAGATGGAAAGGGGTCTCTCTCTGCCAACTATCCTCTTCCCATTTTTTTGTTTTGAACAACAGTTTCAGTAACGGTTCCCACCACCCCCAGACACTGCTGTGAAGCCAGGATGTGTGGTGGGTGGGGAGGCAGGTGAGGCAGGGCCTCCCCACAGGAGTCCTTCCAAAGTGCGCAGTTATTGAAATGACAGTTTCAACAACGGTTCCCACCCACCCCCCACCAGACACTACAGTGGAGCAGGAACGTGGGGAGGCAGCAGGGAAGTGGGGAGGCAGGTGAGGCAGGGCAGCCCTACCAGAGTCCTTCAAAGAGTGCCACTGCAGTGTGAGGTGGCAGTTGTAGAAATGACAGTTTCACACTGAGGAGCAGAGATGGGGGAGGGGTAGGTGAGGCAGGGTCACCCCACCAGAGTCCTCTGAAAAGAACTGCAGCTGTGTGAGGCAGCAGTTGTTGAAATGACAGTTTGGTTCCCACCATTGCTAGACACTGCTGCAGAGCAGGCATGTGGGGAGGCAGTTGAGGCAGGGCCTGTCTCACAGGAGTCCTTTTGGGAGCGCTTGCGTGCCTCAGAGGGCAGCAGCGCTCTTGAAAGGACTCCGGTGGGGAGGCTCTGCCTCACCTCACACGACAGTGGTGCTTTCAAAGGGCTCTGTTGGGGAGGCTCTGCCTCCCCTCCCATGGTAGCACTGCTTCTCGAAGGACTCTGGTGGGGAGGCTCTGCCTCACTTCCCTGGTGGCGGTGCTTTCAAAGGTGGGGAGGCTCTGCCTCACCTTACGCGGTGGCAGCGCTTTTCGAAGGACTCCGGTGGGGAGGCTCGCGGTGGAGAACTCCAGTGGGGAGGCGCTGCCTCCCCTGCGCCCCACTGTGGAGCGCGGCGCTGCCCTGCCCTGCCCTGGCCAAGGGGGCGCCCTTTCCTCTTGGGATCTCCGGACTTGGCCCCGCGCGGTGCAGCAACCGCCGCCCCCCGGAAAGCGCGCCTGGGAGCCGGGCAGGGAGCTGCCCGCAGCGAGGGAGACTTACGGGCTCGGGCTCCGGAGCGCAGCGGCTTCCATGTCGGCGCCGGCGGAGCAGCCTCAGCGCGGAGCACCCGCGCCCCGCCGTGCGCCTCCGCGGCGCGCGCATCCCGGCCGGCCGGGCTGGCAGTGGGAGCTCGCGCCGCCCGCCGCTGCCTGCAGCGCCTGGCCAGGCAGCCGAGAGGGGGCGGAGCAGGCGAGGAAGCGGCGCTGCGCTGCACTGCGCTCAGGCTCGGCCCCGGGCTCTGCAGCTCCTTGGCGCGCGCCCTTCCCCCCCCCCGCGGAGGCCTGCCTCGCCTCTGCCTCCGAGGCCCCCGGGAGCGGGAGAGCGCCACCTGTTGGGTTGCCCGCGCCGTCCTTGCAGGCAGGGCGACCTGCAGGTGTCCAGCCTGTGCGGGCTCCCAGTCCCAGCAAGCGCCATCAGAAGAGCCCCACAGGGTCAAGCCAAAGGGGCCCATCCAGGCCAGCCTCCTGCATCTCAGTGGCCCACCCGATGCCTCCAGGACCCCCAGACCGGGAGCACCCAAGACAACAGGAGACCTGCATCTTGCTGCCTTCCCTGGTGCCCTTTGGCATTCAGAGGGAGCCTACTTCCAAAACCAGCAGGTTGCACGTTCCCATCACAGCTTGTAATTTGTGGTGGATTTTTTCCTCCAGAAACCTGCCCAATTCCCTTTCAAAGGCATCCAGGCCAGGTGCCATCAACACATCCTGTGGCAAGGAGTTCCATAGACTAATCAAGAAGACCACTGGATCAGGACAAAGGCCCACCTAATCCAGCTTCCTGTATCTCAGAGCCACCCACCAGGTGCCTCAGGGAGCACACAACAACAAGAGACCTGCATCCTGGTGGCCCCCCTTGCATCTGGCATTCTGAGGACGCCTACGTCTAAAAACACACGTTTGTACAAATCCATCAAAGCTTGCAACCCGTGATGGACTTTTCCTCCAGAAATCTGTCCAATCCCCTTTTAGAGGCGTCTAGACCAGATACCATCACCCCATCCTGAAACAAGGAGTTCCACAGACTAATTACACACTGGGTAAAGAAATATTGTCTTTTGTCTGATTCCAGTGGGACTTGGAAGCACCTGCCTGCCTGGCTGGTCCAAATATGTCATGCCAGCAGAACAGCAGTCTCCCCATGCACCATCCTGAGGCTGCATCCATAGTGGTTCTATGAAAAAGCCCACATGAAAAACAAGTCCACAAAAGAATTGCCCACAGAAAAAAATGCCCTATCCCTTGCCCTCACCCACTGAATTTCTTCACCCAAACTCAATCCATGTGGGCAAAATTTGTGAGGGCTTTTTTTATATGGAGGTTTTCCTGGTTATCATCCAATGTACACTTACATAATAGTGAGTTCCACTGACCATAGTGGGACTTACTTCTGAGCAGCCATGCACAGGATTGCTCTGCACCAGTATGTGGTGGGCTGCTTTGGGGTTTGGTGGACCAGCTTGTTTATACACCTACACCAATGAAACTGTGTCCCAGTTCTCCATATTGCTCTCTTTAAAACAGTGGCAGTGGAATCCTGTACCTGTTTATTTGGAAGCAAGTCCCACTTCTGGTGGTCTCATTCAAAGATTCTCATTCAAAAAGTGGGTCCTGGTGCTAAACATGTGAGAACCACAGGGGTAGAGTGAAGGTAGAGCGAACTCTGTACCTGATATTGTGTCCGTCTAAACAACTTTGAATTCAAGATGTGGAAATCAGCTCCTTTCTGTCAGGCTTTTTAGGCAGAACTCACAAGGATGATAGAAAGCACATTGTTTTAACCTTTGCAAAAGTGCTTTCAAAACTGACTGTTGCAAGATGCTGACTAGGAAGTCTTTGAGGATAAAAATAGCAGGGATGAAAGACAAGCCCTTAGCAGCTATTTTTCCCCCCCAAGCTAAATTTAGTTTTCTTCCATGTTTACAAGAAAACCCATTGCTTGTGAGCATATAGCAACATCAGCAAACATGATGACACTGTACACTTTGAATCTGCTCCATTTTTGGATGTCAAAATTTTTTCTTAGAATTTGTGCCCTAAACAGAGCTCAAAGCATTTAAATGAAAACTGTGCAATCTGTGGAAATACCCAGTTGTTTCCTAACCATGGGAAGAAACTATGCTCTTTCTTGCCATGACCCAGTCACCATCAGCTGTTTTGCATACAGTGAGGCCCTCCATATCTTTGGGTTCAGCTTTCACAGATTTAAATATCCATGGATGCCAAGCCCATTTAAATATCCATGGATGCCACAGCTGGAGGGCTTTAGAGGACCTCTTGGATATGGCTTCCGGTCCCTGGAGACCAGGAGGTGTTCACGCCTGGCCTCCCTATGCCTCATTAGGCCTCCTGGACATGACTGGAAGGACATGACTGGACATTCTGTGAATAATGAAATCCATGGAAACTTCTAGTTTGCATGGATTTCATTATTCACAGAATTTGGCATCTGTGGGGGGGGGAGATATCCTGCAACAACGGATCCCCCACAGATACCAAGGGCCCACTGTGGTCTCTTAAGGGCATTAACAAATGTGTGTGGCTTAAACTAGATCTTGCTTAAGGTGGTCTTTTGAATACATTGTCTGAAGGAGCATTCTGATTCTTTTACACACTCTTATCTCATGTTAATAAATTTCACACATTACATAGCTAGTTCAAGAGAGGATGCAGGGCTGGAATTGCTGTGCAGCTGCCAGGAGTCCAGGGTCCACTGCCAATTTCTGAGACTTCCTCTGTGCCCATATGCTTTGTGCACTGGTGGCAAAATAGATACTGTTCTCAACTCCTCTCTTCCAAACCATCTGTCAATAAATTCCACCACAAAATTTAGGGGAGGCCCACCCAAATAGGAGGGGCCCACAGAGGTCAGTTTGCCATGGACCCCCTGAAACCTGGAGCCAGCCCTGTGATCATCAAATTCACTACTTGATAGTATCTGAAAAAGTTTAGGGCTGCAATCCTAAGGGCGCAATCCTAACCTCTTATGGCAGCGCTTTCCAGCACTGACATAAGGGCAATGCAGCTCTGAGGTAAGGAAACAAACATTCCTTTACTTTGAGGAGGCCTCCATGAGTGACATCCAACTGCAGGATGCAGCACACGTCTCATTGGCACCACTATGCCAGTTAGGATTGCACACTGACAGCCCAATCCTGAGCTGCCCAGGGCGCCCAGACTAGGCGGCACAGAGAAAGGATGCTGTCGGATCCTGTGCCTCCCAGGCTGCCTCGGTAGAAGGGGACTTTTGTCCCCTTCCCTGGAGTAAGGTAAGCAGTCCCACAATGGGGCTACTCACTTTACCACAGACCAAAAGGTAAAGGTCGCAGACCAAAAGGTCTGCCACGTCGCAGACTCGGAGCGGCTCCTTGGTTCACTGAGGAGCTGCGAATGATGAAGCGGCAGGGCAGGCGTCTAGAGCGATGGTGGCAGAAAACTCGGGATGAATCCGATCGGACACGGAGTAGAGCCCATTACAGAGCCTATTCCGTGGCGGTGGTAGCAGCGAAGAGATCGTTCTTCTCTGCTACCATTGCGTCTGCTGACAACCATCCGGCAGAGCTGTTCCGTGTGGTGCGGGGCCTCCTCCATCAGGCCCCCCCAGTAGACCAGGAGGAATACACGGTCAGCCGCTGTGACGTGTTTGCGCAACATTTTGCAGATAAAATCGATCGTATTTGTCACAACTTGGATGCCACATTGACAGTGTCTGACGATGTCCCCCTGGCAACTGCTTGTCCTGTGTTGTGGGATTCTTTTCAGCTTGTACAGCCTGAGGATGTGGACAGACTCCTTTGGAGTGTGAGGCCATCTGCCTGCCTGCTCGACCCTTGCCCAGCTTGGTTGATAAGAGCTGCCCGGGGTGGGCTGGCTGAGTGGACAGGGAGGGTGGTCAACTCTTCCTTGATGGAGGGGACGTTACCACTCGCTTTGAAACAGGCAGTGGTTCACCCCCTCCTGAACAAGCCCTCCCTGGATTCCACTGTGTTGGATAACTACCGGCCAGTCTCCAACATCCCGTTTCTGGGCAAGGTAATTGAGCGGGTGGTGGCGTCCCAACTCCAGAGGGTCTTGGATGAAGCGGATTATCTGGATCCTTTTCAATCTGGCTTCAGGCCGGGCTTTGGGACAGAAACCGCCTTAGTCGCCTTGGTGGATGACCTACGCCAGGGACTGGACAGGGGGAGTGCGTCCCTGTTGGTCCTGCTGGACCTCTCAGCGGCTTTCGATACCATCGACCATGGTATCCTTCTGGGCCGATTGGCCGAGTTGGGAGCTGGAGGCACTGTTTTGCGGTGGTTCCGCTCCTACTTGGAGGGTCGGTCCCAGATGGTGGTGCTGGGGGATGCCTGTTCGACACCCTGGCCCTTGAGATGCGGGGTGCCACAGGGCTCAATTCTGTCCCCCATGCTATTTAACATCTACATGAAACCGCTGGGAGAGGTCATCCGGGGGTTTGGAGTGGGGTGCCATCAATATGCCGATGACACCCAGCTCTATCTCTCCTTTCCTCCAGACTCCAGGGTGGCAGTTGAGGGCCTGGAGCGCTGTCTGGAGGCAGTGAGGATCTGGATGGGGGCTAACAAGCTGAAATTAAATCCGGATAAGACAGAGGCTCTCCTGGTTCGGAAATCCTCGATGCAGGTGCTGGACTATCGGCTTGCGCTGAATGGGGTTGCACTCCCTCTGAAGGAGCAGGTCCGCAGCTTGGGGGTCCACCTGGACTCGCAGCTGCTCCTGGATTCCCAGGTGGCAGCTGTGGCTAGGGGGGCCTTCGCTCAGCTTCGGCTGGTGCGCCAGCTGCAGCTGTACTTGGATCGTGCAGACCTGGCCACGGTGATCCATGCCTCTGTGACATCGAGATTAGATTACTGTAACGCGCTCTATGTGGGGCTGCCCTTGAAGACGGTTCGGAAACTGCAACTAGTGCAGAATGCGGCGGCCCGTGTGGTTACTGGAGGTAGGCAGTTCGACTCTGTCAGTCCGCTTCTCCAGCGGCTGCATTGGCTGCCCATTCGTTTCCGGGCCCAATTCAAGGTGCTGGTATTGACCTTTAAAGCCCTATACTGCTCTGGACCAGGGTATCTTAGAGATCGCCTGCTCCCGTACAATCCAGCTCGTCCTCTTAGGTCATCAGAGAAGGCCTTTTTACAAGTGCCGCCGCCTAGGGAGGTACGTGGGGCGGCTGCAAGAAATAGGGCCTTCTCAGTAGTGGCACCAACACTATGGAACTCCCTTCCCCTTGACTTAAGAATGGCTCCCTCTCTTGAGACCTTTCGGCGAGGCCTGAAGACCCTTCTGTTTAAACAGGCCTTCTGAGTTCTCGGCCTTTTAACATCTTTTTAACATCTTTTAATATTTTTTACAGGCCTGATTCTTTTATGATTTGCTGCTGCTCTATGCTCTTTTTACCTATTTTTTACTCTGACTGCTGTTTTTTATGATGTATTAACATGTTTTTATTTGTTTTAAATTATGTTTTTTAATCTGTTGTAAGCCGCCTTGAGTCCCTTTGGGGAGAAAGGTGGGATAAAAATAAAGTTATTATTATTATTATTATTATTATTATTATTATTATTAAAGGCTCTGCGCCCTACACAAATGCCTTGGATCCTGCGGAGCAGAGCTCCGCGGACCTGCCTCCCTCCCTCCACCCGGGCACGCCTCCAGCCTGCCCCCCGACATGCCTCCCCCTGCCCTCTATCCGCCCCCTCCAGCCTCCCCCTCCCTGGAAGGCCTCCTCCCTGCCCCGCCTACCGTGCCGCAGTTCGGTGGTCCAGGAGACCACTGAGCCGTGGAAGCTGGGCAACCGCCCCGCACTAGCCCAGCAACGGCCGGCGCTGGGCTAGCACCAGCAGGAGCCCAGCGGTGAGGCTGGCAAATGTACCTTACGGCATTGGGCTGAGCACAGGATTGGGCTGTGAGTGTCCTTAGTAGGAGGAATTCAAATAAGAGCGTAAGAAGAGCCTTGCTGGAACAGCCAAAGGCCCATCTAGTCCAGCTTCCTGTATCTCACAGGGCCCACCAAATGCTTCAGGAAGCACACAAGACAACAAGACTCAACTTGCATCCTGGTACCCTCCCTTGCATTTGGCAATCTGAGATAACCTACCTCTAAAACTAGGAGCTTGCACATACCTACCATAACTTGTAACCCATGAAGGACTTTTCCACGAGGAATTTGTCCAATCCCCTCTTAAAGGCATCTAGGCAAGATGCTATCATCATTTTATGTGGCAAGGAGTTCCATAGACTAATTACACGCTGGAACATTCAGGGAAAGGACATTCAAACTGTGCTGCAATCCAGGCTTATAAACCAGGGTGGACGCTTCTCCACAATAGTGCAATGGTGAAGAAGTCAGGCCACAAAGCATTTCCCGCTCCCCAAAAACAAAACTACAACAAAAACTCAATGTTGCATAGGCACGTGAAGGGGAAGTTGAGTCATCCTGGATCATACTGAGAACTTATAGACAATATCCAACAAGTGTTTGTGCCTCTCACACATCACATTTAGCACAGCAATCAGGATAGCAAATGCTGCATTACTTGGGGAAAGCGCTACACTATTCATGGTACAAATACTGTACTCTGAATGCTCAAGAAATAAGAGCTCCTTGCAACAGTTGTGCTGTGTTCGTGGAAGAGAACTGGATTCCTTGCAACAAATTTTTTTTTTTAATGGATTGTGTTGAGAGCCCTGATTTTCTTGGCCCCTCTGATTTTCTCTCGCATTAACAATCAAAAAAGATGGAGAGTGAAATCAGTTTGCACTTAGCAGCTGCTGTTGCCCCAGCTAGTGTACTAGAGAAGTAACTGTTGACTGCCTGTTGCATACAGAGGAGAATTACCCTGCCAGATAGAGAAGTGAAGAGGCATACAGCAACAGGCTAACCATGAGTAGGAAACTGGCAGGAAGGAAGTGGGACCAATTACAGTTAACCTCAGAAATGAGTGCACTTCAGGGCCTCCAAGAGGAATTGTATCAGGGGGTACCAAGTTTCCCAAAGAAGGAGGGGAGGAGTGAAGCAGAGCAGAGGCAGGGTGGCAATGGGGGCAGGCAGGGAGTAAAGCTGGGCAGGTAGAGGGTGGTGACAGCCAGAAAAGTCCTTGGAGCCAGGTCTATTAGGCTGCCTGGTGCAAAGCCCAGGTTTACTAGCCTGCGGAGTGTTGACAGCTAGATACAGTAATACAGAAAAACACACTACTAACTCTACAATCTTTTAAATATAGAAAAGCATTGCAGAAAATTAGCATAATTGTATGTAGACTCACTCACGAACGGAAACATTCACAAGGGGACAGCCACTAAAATCAGGGGACATCCACTAAAATTGAGTGTTGGGAGAGTTAGAACAGACAAAAGAAAATATTTCTTTACTCAGCGTGTGGTTGGTCTGTGGAACTCCTTGCCACAGGATGTGGTGATGGCAACTGGCCTGGACACCTTTAAAAGGGGATTGGACAAGTCTCTGGAGGAAAAATCCATTACGGGGTACAAGCCATGATGTGTATGTGCAACCTCCTGATTTTAGAAATGGGCTATGTCAGATGCAAGGGAGGGCACCAGGATGAGGTCTCTTGTTATCTGGTGTGCTCCCTGGAGCATTTGGTGGGCCGCTGTGAGATACAGGAAGCTGGACTAGATGGGCCTATGGCCTGATCCTGTGGGGCTGTCCTTATGTTCTTATGGAAAGTGTCCTGTGTGTACCAAAAGTGTCCATGTGAGACCAGAAAATGTAAGATCCCAGGAAATTTCCAACACTCTCTCCTTTGGTTCCTGGGACCCCTTTCTGACCTTAGACGCATGGAAATGCGTAAGATCCCTTGAGGAGATAAGGTGTGGTGTCAACAGTGGCCCCTTGTTCTGGCAGGGTCAACCGTAGAGCTCTAACTAGTAGTGGGTCTGCTGCATAGCTGCAGCCACTAGAAGCAACCAGGTCATTAAGGGATAAAAGCAGCACCCGGAGAAGGGACAGTTTGGTGGGTATAGAAGGAAGGAGCAAGAACTAAACTGATGGATTAATGGACTGAGAAATTAATGGACTAGTGGACCTGCTGACTGACTGATGGACAAAAGGAATTCTGACGTTTACTGGAGTAGAGACTGCTGGAGACTGGTGTGTGGTTGTCACTCCCAAGACCTGCTGAGGACCAAGGTGTTGCTTTGGTGGCTGGAGAAGCTGCTGGCAGGAGAGGGGAGGAAGGAGGATATCTGCAGGTGAACAAGTGAGCTACTGTGGTGGTGGGGTCCAGCAGTGCAGAACTGGGGACATTGTTGGGGAATGAAGGGGAGCTAATTAACTTAAAGTGGGCATAGGTTCCCTAGGTGAAGCTTGGACTGGGAATTTGGCAAAACAGGCCCAGGTACAGATTACCCTCTGCACCCCTGCTTTCATGGACCCTAGTGCACTTAATTTAAAATGGCAATATCTTTCTGATAAGCTTTATGCTTCTTCAAAAAGAGATCTATTTGAAGAATTTGTCCAGTGACATTATTATTATCATTATTACAATGATTATAAGAATGTTCATATACCACTTTTCAATGAGGAGTAGTTCACAAAGCTGTTTACATGGCAAAAAATGCTCTGGGGTTCCCTGTCCCCAAAGGAGTCAAAGGACTCGAGTTGAGTCACATGTCTCCACTTTCCACACTCAACCGCAACTCAACTCAAAAACAAGACCTGACAGGTAGACTTCCCGAGTCGCACAGAGTATTTTGGTGACCCGAAAAGACTTGAGTCACAAGTCTTTCCCTTTAAAAAGCCAGCTGCTCCATGGAAAAAATGGAGTTGGGGTGTGTGTGTGTGTGTGGGAGTTCTCCTTTAATACTCCCCTGCTAATACCAGAACCAGGGGACATCCACTAAAATTGAGTGTTGGGCGGGTTAGGACAGACAAAAGAAAATATTTCTTTACTCAGCGCGTGGTCAGTCTGTGGAACTCCTTGCCACAGGATGTGGTGCTGGCGTCTAGCCTAGACGCCTTTAAAAGGGGATTGGACGAGTTTCTGGAGGAAAAATCCATTATGGGGTACAAGCCATGATGTGTATGCGCAACCTCCTGATTTTAGGAATGGGTTAAGTCAGAATGCCAGATGTAGGGGAGAGCACCAGGACGAGGTCTCTTGTTATCTGGTGTGCTCCCTGGGGCATTTGGTGGGCCCGCTGTGAGATACAGGAAGCTGGACTAGATGGGCCTATGGCCTGATCCAGTGGGGCTGTTCTTATGTTCTTATGTTCTTATGTTCTTATCTCCATCCCATCTGTAAACAAGGCCAGAGGGGGTGGGACAAACTGCATTAAATTGGGGACAGAAGCAGCAAAAGAGAGGACGGTCACATGCAGCAGCTGGAAGGCTTACCAGTATGACCCAATCTGTTGCCACTCTACTCAGAAGTAGCCCATCAGAAGTAGCATTTGCACCAGTTGCTCAATGAGGCTTCCTCCTCACAACTAACAACAGAGCCATGAGGTTGGAAAGTGTGATTGCTATGAACCGCCTGCCCTCCTTTTTTCCCCCTCCCAGGACTCCTCCAGCCAATTTGAAGGCAGGAACCTCCTTGGGCTCCTTTTTCTGCCCTGCCTCATCCAAAGAAAAAAATCAGACCACCCATCCTTCTTCCAGTGACTATCACTTCCTTCAGAGATGGACAAGAGAGCCACTTCCACCTCTTCCCCCCCCCCCCCCATTCAATGCAAGAGCAAAACATTAACCTTTTCTTGCCTCCCAGCTGGAACTTCTTGCTGCTCACCTGATCTGAATGATGGCTCCATGAGATCTTTCATGCCACAAAAAAAAGTAAGCAAACACACCTAGACAAGTGTATACCTTTAACAAGTGTATAGAAGAGAGAATTGCAGCAGGTGCAACTTGTCATCCCACAGATGACAAGCTGCACCTGCTGAAATTCTCTCTTCTATACACTTGTTAAAGGTCCAGCATCCCTAAAGTTGAAAGTTTGAGCACCCCTGCTGTAGACACTTACCTAGAAGTCCTTTTGAGCCAAACAGCCCTTACTTTAAGAAAGGGACAGTAGAATATTATTATTATTATTATTAACAGTATTTATATACCGCTTTGGATTGCAGCATTAATTTTTTAACAGAACTTTATAAAAAATCTTTTGAAATTGTTGATTTTAAAAAAGTGTTAAGAACCCAGAAGAGCTACTTAACAAAAACAATCTGGTGCTGTGTTACTGTGTCTTTGTACTTGTGGCTTTCTCTTTCCTGAAACTTTCCCTGTTTCTCCAGACTCTGGAAAAAAAACTTTTAAATGAGTGGGTGTCTGCCTACTTCTTTGGCATGACTAATAGGTTAAAAAGTTTCAGCTTGTCCTCTTTTGTTTCCTGACTGCAAAGCAATTAAACCTAATGGAATTGAGCTATGGTACTTAGGTGGAGGAAGCTAGCTCGTACTTGTGAGTCTGCTACCTGATCTATATGGCAGCTGTATAGCTAGAGGGAGACAAAACGGTAAGTGCTGCAGGCACCGAAATGTAAGCCATGCAAGTGGCCCCTCCCACTTGCCTTTGGAGCCATGCCAGGCAGTGAGGGCAAATGGGAAGAACCGCTTACATCACATTACGGCACCTGCAGTGCTTACCTTTTTGCCCCCTTCTAACTACACCACTGCTATATGGGGGATATCTTTCCCACAGCCTGAAGATGGAGTAGGCAGAAATGCCATTATGCCCCCCTCTGACCTCATTTGTACAACTACAGTTTGGTTGGGTCACCTTTCACTTGTAAGAGAAGAAAGATGCAAAGTAAGAATTGAGCAGGTCTACCTTCTCCCCATTGTCCATTATCACTTATTCCCTCTCTCTTTGCAACAGGCCTACATTTCCTTGGCCTTCCTCCTGTGTCAACATAGCAAAAAATAAACCTTTTGTTGATTTTTTGGCATCCCTCACCAGTCTGACCTCATTCCATACTTTAGTCTTCTTGACATTACCTTGCAGGTGTACTGTTCCTTTGTTAGCTTTCCACTTCTTCTACCTGATCCTCTCAGATAGCTCTTTGTGTAGCCACGACAGTTTCCTTAGCTGTCTCCTGTTGCCAGCATCCTCTTTTTCCCAATACTTGTGCAGTCTTACCTACTTGCATTTCTGGGAACTGGGCAGGACTTCAATCTGGAAGGGGCAAGATCATGCAGAATGTTTAGAACAGCCATTTTCAACCTCTGTGCCGTGGCACACTGGTGTGCTGTGAATGATATGCAGGTGTGCTCTAGGAGTTTGGGGGAGGGTCATTTATTAGTAGGGCCACGAGGGAATGTGAGCTCCCACCAACAGCATGGTGTGCCTTGTCAATTGTCAAAAAACTGATGGTGTGCCCTGACAATTTTAGTACCTTGTTGGTGTGCCTTGAGGTGAAAAAGGTTGAAAATCACTGGTTTAGAGGGTCAAAGGAATATTGGTTCAATCAGGACACCTTAGGGTTCTGCTGGATCTGGTTGGCACATTCTTGCAGTCCCATAGTCCCTGTCAACTGAATAATTACCTTGGTTATTACCCAAGGCGCCATCCTTGGGTCTTCGCAGCTGGACAGTATCAAGATAAAAATAGGAGTTTCACACCTGCATGTCACTCCTCTAGGTCTGCATGTCACTCCTCTAGGTCTGCATGTCACTCCTCTAGGTCTGAAGATCCAAAGGAATGGATAGGCTGTTAAAAGTGGCTTTACAGAAATATTTTATGCTTTTAAAACATACCTTCTTCCAACAACTAAATACAAAAAATGCCCCAAAGGTATTACACAAAATCCTTTACTTTCTTCCTCCCCTCAACAGACCAAATCAATTCGGTTACCCCTGCTAACTGGGTAAGGGGCACTTTTTCAAGTGGGTGCTCCTCTTTTATTTAGCAGGGGAAGAATAACTGGCCCTCTTCACCCCAGCAGTGTCTTTTTTAGTGGATGTCTGCCAGTGATCTTCTGCATCTTTTTAGATTGTGAGCCCTTTGGGAACAGGGAGCCATTAGTCATTTGATTTTAAGAACATAAGAACAGCCCCACTGGATCAGGCCATAGGCCCATCTAATCCAGCTTCCTGTATCTCACAGCAGCCCCACCAAATGCCCCAGGGAGCACACCTGATAACAAGAGACTTGCATCCTGGTGCCCTCCCTTGCATCTGACATAGCCCATTTTTAAAATCAGGAGGTTGCATGTACACATCATGGCTTGTAACTCATAATGGATTTTTCCTCCAGAAACTTGTCCAATCCCCTTTTAAAGGCATCCAGGCCAGATGCCGTCACCACATCCTATGGCAAGGAGTTTCACACACCGGCCACACGCTGAGTAAAGAAATATTTTCTTTTGTCTGTCCTAACTCTCCCAACACTCAATTTTAGTGGATGTCCCCTGGTTCTGGTGTTATGTGAGAGTGTAAAGAGCATCTCTCTATCCACTTTATCCTTCCCATGCATAATTTAGTATGTCTCAATCATGTCCCCCCTCAGGTGCCTCTTTTCTAGGCTGAAGAGGCCCAAACACTGTAGCCTTTCCCCATAAGGAAGGTGCCCCAGGCCAGTAATCAACTTGGTTGCTCTCTTTTGCACCTTTTCCATTTCCGCTATATCCTTTTTGAGATGTGGTGACCAGAACTGGACACAATACTCCAGGTGTGGCCTTACCATCGATTTGTACAATGGCATTATAATATTAGCCGTTTTGTTCTCAATACCTTTTCTAATTATGCCAAGCATAGAATTGGCCTTCTTTACTGCTGCCGCACATTGGGTCGACACTTTCATCGACTTGTCCACCACCGTTCCAAGATCTCTCTCCTGTTCTGTCACAGACAGCTCAGAACCCATTAGCCTATATGTGAAGTTTTGATTTTTTGCCCCAATGTGCATGACTTTACACTTACTTGCATTCAAACGCATCTGCAATTTTGCTGCCCATTCTGCCAGTTTGGAGAGATCCTTCTGGAGCTTCTAACAATCACTTCTGGTCTTCACCACTCAGGTAAGTTTGCTGTTGCAACTTATCTGTGCAACACCTAAGTGTTGCAAACTTAGCAACCTCACTGCTCAACCCTGTCTCCAGGTCATTTATGAAGAGGTTGAAAAGCACTGGTCCCAGGACAGATCCTTGGGACACACTGCTTTTCACTTCTCTCCGTTGTGAAAATTGCCCATTGACACCCACTCTCTGTTTCCTGGTGTTCAGCCAGGTCTCAATCCAGGAGAGCACCTGCTCTCTAATTCCCTGACTGTGGAGCTTTTTCAGTAGCCTTTGGTGAGGGACCGTGTTAAACGCCTTCTGAAAGTCCAGATATATAATGTCAACGGGTTCTCCCGCATCCACATGCCTGTTGACCTTTTCAAAGAATTCTAAAAGGTTTGTAAGGCAGGACTTACCCTTACAGAAGCCAGGCTGATTCTCTCTCAGCAAGGCTTGTTTGTCTATGTGTTTTGAGATTCTATCTTTGAGGCATTTCACCATCTTACCCAGTATAGATGTTAGGCTGACCAGCCTATAGTTTCCCGGGTCCCCCCTCTTTCCCTTTTTAAAGATTGGCGTGACATTTGCTATCCTCCAATCCTCTGGCACCATGGCCGTTTTGAGGGACAAGTTGCATATTTTAGTCAAGAGCTCAGCAACTTCATTCTTCAATTCTTTAATAACTCTTTGGTGGATGCCATCAGGGCCCAGTGACTTATTGATCTTTAATTTATCAATGAGGTCTGAAACATCTTCTCTTTTAACCTCTATCTGACTTAATTCCTTGGTCGGGAGGGGCTGCTCAGGCAGCGGTATCTGCCCAAGGTCTTCTGCTGCGAAGACAGATGGAAAGAACTCATTCAATTTCTCTGCCATCTCTAAGTCTTCTTTGATTTCCCCTTTCCCTCCCTCACCATCCAGAGGGCCAACCGCTTCTCTGGCGGGTTTCCTGCTTCTAACGTATTTGAAGAAGCTTTTATTATTCCCCTTAATGTTGCTGGCCATGTGTTCCTCATAGTCTCTCTTGGCCTCCCGTATCACCTTCTTACATTTCTTTTGCCACAGTTTGTTCCTTTTTATTCTACTCATTAGGACAAGACTTCCATTGTGCCAAACCGCCTATCACATCCCATCATGCTACCATTCTCAATTTCTTCTCCAACTCTGTCTTTGCCTTGTTGTTCTCTAACCTCCCAATCCAGAGAAAGATGGGATGAGGAGTCCTGAACCGAATGCCCCTTGGCTCCTGTTGGCCTTCCCCCAGGGATCAGTTTAGAAGCTGCTCTGCCACCTTTTTAATGTTATGCGCCAGCAGTCTGGTTCCATTCTGGTTCAAGTAAAGCCCGTCCCTCTTGTACAGGCCCCGCTTGTCCCAAAACGTTCCCCAGTGCCTAACGAATCTAAACCCCTCCTCCCTACACCTCCGTCTCATCCACGCATTGAGACCCCTGATCTCCGCCTGCCTAACTGGCCCTGCGCGTGGAACAGGTAGCACTTCCGAAAACACTACCTTTGAGGTCCTGGCTTTCAGCTTCCTACCTAATAGCCTAAATTTGGCCTCCAGGACCTCCTGGCTACACTTGCCCACGTCATTGGTGCCGACATGCACCAAAACCACTACCTCCTCCCCAGCACTATCTACCAGCCTGTCTAGATGAGAAGTGATGTCCGCAACCTTCGCACCTGGCAGGCAAGTCGCCATGCAGTCCTCATATCCATCGCAAACCCCCCTCTCTATGTTTCTAATAATCGAATCCCCCACTACAAGAAGCCCCAGACCCCCCTCCTGCCGAAGAGTATCCTGAGTGCGTTTGGATACGGGCGTTTGGATACGGGTTTGTCCCCTGGAGAAGGGGTCCAGAGGCCCGTCCTTTGGAAAATGGAGAAGGATTTTCTTTGTAAACTGCTTTGTGAACTTTATGTTGAAAAGTGGTATATAAATATTGTTGAAGATAATGATGATAATAATAATAATTCACATTCCCAAGCAATTAACATTACAAAAGGGCTAGCATGACAGACAGATTGCATTTTACTCGTAACAGGGTTGTCATCTAACTTAGCCACTAGGTGTTGATTCTAACCTGTTGCAGACTTTCACTGCAGCTACATGCTAGACCAGGGGTGCCCAAACCCCTGCTCAGGGGCCATTTGCAGCCCTCAGGGACCCCCAATCCAGCACATGAGGGGCCCCCAGTTTCCAATGAGCCTCTGGCTCCCAGAAGACTTGCTGGAACCTGTTCAGGCCCAACACGACTACTCTCAGCATCAGGGCCGACTATTTAACCTCTTGCACGAGCTGCAGGCCAAGGGCTCCCCCCGCTGCTTGCTATGTCATGTGTGTGAAAGGCCAGCCTTGCTTTGCGCAAGGTCTTTTATAGGTCTTGAGCTATTGTGAGACCGTCATTCATTCATATAAGTTCCATCTCTCATATATTCATTTATGTAAATTTATTCAAATTTTAAACATAAATTCTTTTTTCCCAGACCCCAATACTGTGTCAGAGAGATGATGTGGCCCTCCTGTCAAAAACTTTGGACACCCCTGTGCTAGGCCCAAGCTAGATCAGAAAATATAGGAACTAAAACTATATCTGCATGATGACATGGTAATTTGCAAAGAAGTTGAAAGGCTCTCTGAGATGTTCAGATGTAGTATGAAGCGAAAAGGCAGAACTGATGACCTGCAGCCACTCTTTTGTGTGTGGGTCAGATTCCATTTCATTGACTGTGGGGGCTGATGGCAAAGTTTATTCCCAGAGCCTCTGTTTTCTTTTTTGTTAAAGTATATCTAGGATGGGTTTGCACTTATGCCTCTTGAATATCTTTCATTCAACAGATTCTAAGTCAGTCATTTTCAAGGCCGTGACACACTGGTGTGCTAAGGGTGGTCTGCAGATGTGCCGCAGGAGTTTGGGGGTAGATCATTTGTTAGTAGGGCCACTGGGAGATGTGAGCCCCTGCTGTCAGTATGGTGTGCCTTGTCAATTGTCAAAAAACTGATGGTGTGCCTTGACAATTTTAGTGCCATGTCAGTGTGCCATGAGATGAAAGGTTGAAAATCGCTGTCCTACGTAATGAGAGTTTCAGTCCCATGTAAGAAAGCAGGAGTTTTTAAAAGGATAAAAAATTGGACTATGCTTGTACACCTGTTCCAATATGAAAAGAGAAAATGTCGGAAAAATTGCATTGGAAAAATGGAAGCAAATTTGAGATCTTCCTCACCAACAGGCTAAGATCTGGAGCAGGGGTCTCCAAACATTTTGGCCAGAGGGCCGCATCAAATGTCTGGCACAGTTTTGAGGGCTGGAAAAAAATTTAAATATAAAATTTTTATAAATAAATTAGAGATGGAACTTAGATGTGTGAATAAATGAATGAATGGGCTAATTTATTCAACCTCTCTGGCCCTTAGAACACCCTCCAAATGCAACCAGAGCATAGTTCCAGTCATGTTGGGCAAAGTGGGCCAGGGCCTTTCAGGGGACAAGAGGCTGGCCACAGGCCAGATAGAGGCTCACTGCGGGCTGCATCTGGCCCCTGGGCCGGGGTTTGGAGATCCCTGATCTAGAGAACTACTTCGGGAATACCCAAAGAGTGTGTACAGTGGATTTTCACCTTAATTTTTATCTTTATTTTCTTTGAGCAGCAGACTATCGTGCTGTATTATAAAGTGCATTTGAAAAAATCTCTGTTTCAAAAGGAATTTTGAATTTAAAAAATGCCAAGCAGCAATGAAACACAGCTTTACCAGTGGCAAACATAAAGCAGACCTCAAACTTGAAAAGCCTTTGAGAAAATATTAACAATCCAAGATTAAAATATATGAACCTATGGAAAAAAGGCATTAAGAGGCGGGACATGATGGGCTTGCCTGAAGAAATTATTCCAAAGGAAAGGTGCCACTGTAGAGAAGGCTCAGCTCTGTGAACTAGTCTATCTCATCTTATGCATAAATGATATCTGGATCAAAACCTTCCCAGTCTCACAACACACAGATTTGTACAAGAGAAATCTGGGATCCTTTCCTCATGTGGGATGTGCATAACTCACTGGTCAAGTGAGAAATGTTTAGTCCAGAGAGGATTAATACATCTGAAAGCCTCAAACCTCAGTAGGTATGGGTAATGTGTTTACCATTTTTAATTTGTTTTTTTAATAGAATAGGATCTAACTCAATTTCCAAAGAAAGTCTTTTAGGAACACTGTGCCGTGCATTTAAATTCACAGCATACCACTGTATTTTTTTTTTTACAATGACTCACACTCAACGTTTCAACAACACTTTGGTTGCTAGGGGACGTGTAATCAGTGTGACATCTAAAGTTCCTGTTAAAAAGAATTTTAGGTTTTTGGAATGTAAGGAACAAAGCTTCACGTTTCTTACCTTCATAAATACCCCCTTCTTTGTATTTAATTATGCAAAGCAGCTTGACATTTAAAAGTCTTCAAGTGAAGTTGGTCTTTTAGAGTTCACAGTTTTCATATGATAACCAAGTGATATGCATTTTCATTTTTTTATGAATGATTCTCCAGCTCTTCTCCTTTGTGATATGGAAGTGCACTTGTTGATTTACTTACAGTGCAATCCTATCCATATCTACTCAGAACTAAGCCTAATTGAGATGAATGGGATTTACTCCCATGTAAGGATATATAGAATTGCAACTCTAAGCTTTCTTTTTTGGTCTTTCTACCAAAATACAAAAGCAAATTTTTCTCCTTTAGAAAAAAGCCTAGAGTTGCAATTCTATATATCCTTACATGGGAGTAAATCTTTTTCTCCTTCTAGTGCCAAAATTTGGTACACAATCTAGCTCAAGTTAAGCATTTTCAGTTCTGTTGATTTCAACAGGAGAGAACACAACTTTCCAACTCCTATTGAAATCAATGGGATTTGAAGTGCTTAACATTGATCAGATCATGCCTGTCTATTGAAAACGCTCATGTATGTCTTGTAGTTAAAATATACATAAAGTGGTATATGCATTGAGAAATTGAAACCCTTAATAAAAATGAACTGCATTACAGTCCTGTACCAATACATTTTTTAAGCAATCCTTTTCGATATTAGATTTTAATGCTCAGCTTTGATTTTGACATATGTGAAAAGAGCGGGCAGCTTGAGAGGGCAGTTTCAGAATCAGGAAGAAATAAACGCTAGGCACTTGGAATGCTAAAGTCAGATTTTAATAGACATGTAAGATATAGAAGGGAAACAAGATCATCAAAGAGTTTGATTTTCACCAGAGTAGCTCTTGGTCTCCTTACAGACTCAATGCATATAACAAACCAGCAATGTAGAGATTCATCCAGCAGCAACTGTTACCTTGCACATGCCCAATTTCATCTGATCTTGGAAGCTAAGCAGGGTCAGGCCTGGTTAGTACTTAGATGGGAGACCACCTGGGAATACTGGGTGCTGTAGGCTTATACCATAGTCTTTCGAGACTGAAGATTGCCAACCATCCAGCAGCAGACAAGAACTGCCACTGGGCTGAAGAAATGCAACAGGACTAACAACCCAATCATAGTGTGAGCTTATGGTGGTGGATCTTGCAGTAGTATAGCTACAGGGGTGGTGGTGTTGTGATATTGTAGGTGCCTCAACATGCTGTGTAAGTGTCCCCTCCCTCTCGGAACTGGAACCATTCTGGGCAACAACGGCAATGCGTTGTGCATTGCCGTTGTTGCCCAGAAACACCCCAATGGCGAGCAGGAGGGGCCGCTTACATGGCGCGCTGTGGCTCCTGCAATACTTACCACACACCCCTGTAGCTACGCTACCAGGACCATGCAATCTGCCACCATAAGTCCCAATACGGCGTCGTAAAAAGTGCGCCACTGTTATGTGCTGCGGAAACATTGGTGCAAATGACCATATGACAATGGTGTGCAGATGTTCCAACAGAGCTAGTAAGTTGGCAGTTTGTGAGTGGTTCAAGGGAGGACTGGGGCAGGCAGGGGGCTTTTGGAGGGTGGGAGGGGATGAATCTCAGTAGTACTAACACATGCCAAGATCCTATTTTTCCTTTTCTCCCAGCCTGACATCCCCCCTGAGCTCCTTGGAACTATGCCAGAAAATAGGAGACCCATTGGTGGTCAGACAGCCTATTGAGAGATAAGTAAAAATATTCTTACTTATCTCTATCAGGCCATCAGGTTGTCCCTCTCCCTGCACCATAAGATGCATCTCAGATACTGGAGTGGGATAGGATTGGGGCATTTGTAGGGGTACTTGCTAAAATATATGAGATGACATAAAGATAATGCCAATGAAAAATTATCCTCATTTTTCTACCAGGAAATTTTACATTTTATCCTGAATAAACCTTGAAGCAGAACACCCAATATGTGCTGCACCAACTGCCAGCAAGCCTGTTGTTTATGGTTTGGGAGCACCTCTGTTCCCATTTCCTTCCTGCCTAGGTTGTCGTAATGAGGACGACATGGTAGGGGACATCTTGTTTGCCTTTAAGGAAAAGTAGGAGCCAAAAATGTAACAAAATCAATATGTTCAAGCATTCATCAGTTGTGGAAGGGTGGCATATATAAAACTTAAGATGAACCAGAAAAAAATGCACTTGGAATTCGGTTTTTTTTCTTCCATCTAGGGATGACTTTGGTAGCCAGAAGAACTCATGCAGGTTTTGCACGGTTTTTTTTGTCTGGACACTTTTCAAGTTACAAATCTGAAAACCAACATTTGCACTCTGCTGGTTGAAGAACTTGGGACTATAATTATCATATAAGAACATAAGAAGAGCCCTGCTGGATCAGGCCAGAAGTCCATCTAGTTCAGCTTCCTATAATTCACGGTGGCCCACCAGATGCCTTGAGGAACACACAAGACAGCAAGATACCTGCACCCTCTTGCCACTCCCTTGCGCCTGGCATTCTAAGGTAGCCTACTTTGAAAACCACAAATCCATCATGGCTTATAACCTGTGATGGACTTTTCCTCCATAAATCTGTCCAATCCTCTTTTAAAGGCATCTAGTCCAGATGACATCACCACATCCTGTGGCAAGGAGTTTCACAGAATAATTACATGCAGGATAAAGAAATGTTTTTTGTCTGTTCTAATGTGTTGTCAGGAGGGCTCAAGACGTATGGAAAGAGATCTGCAATTAATAGAAGTATCATAGAAAAAATGGAGTAGATACTGTAGTAGTACTGTAGATACAATATACTATATTTAGAGTATGAAAAACCTATTGTGGTTTATCTACTAGAAGTTTGATGCAGCACCCAATCATGAGGATTTCCTGTGTTGTTTTTTTTTTCCTTTCCCCTGCCTTGCATACATTTGAGTGCTGGTATAGATAGTTCATTAGGTTATTAGAAGGAATGGGAAGACTGGGCATCTTCCATATCCCTTTTTATCCAACCCTCTTTGACCAATGGAAGTTACTTGTGCTCTACACCTTGTATCAGGCAAGAGGGAATTCTGGAAGGGGGATGTGGGAGCTGGGGAAAAGGAAGAAGAAAAACAGAGTTCTTCAGGAATCATCCTGCATAGGAAGTACAATTGCACTGATCATGCCCTTGTTTTTCTCATAGGAAAAAATTATTTATGGAACTGAACATTTTGGCTTATCTATATACAGTATATTACTCTAATGTTTTCCTAATTTGACCTGTTATCCAATACTGTGCGAAAAGTACTCACCCACGCTTTTGCACAAATATTGGCAGGAGGTGCGGTCCAGACGTTGAGCTGCCACTCTGCCTGAAGAAACTAAGCAGCATCAACTTGGTTATGCCTTTGGAGGGCAGAGCAGAAGTCGCTAACAAGCCATTAGAACATGTTATGAGAGAACAGAGTTGCTCACAAGCTGCCACAGTGAGACAGCGGTGTGTGGAGGATTCAGCTGGCAAGAATGGATAACAACTTGAGAACCTGCCTGGGCTTCACTCTTAGATGCCTGCTTGGCCATGAGAGTTATCTAACCAGAGAGATAACCACACTGTGTAGGGAAACACCAGAAGAATGAAGGGTTCTATATGAATAAAACCATATTTGTAAAAAATAAAATAAAAATTAAAGTAATGGGGTTTATGGCCTGCTGATGTAAACCACCTTGAATCTATGAAAAAGGCAGCCTGTAAATAAATAAATACTGTATAACTAAGATTGCAATCCTAACCACACTTTCCTGAGAGTAAGCCCCATTGAACAAAACACAACTTACTTCTGAGTAGACCTGGTTAAGATTGTGCCCTAACATACTAAGGCTTTCATGGCTGAATGAGTTAAAACACAATTTGAAATGTTTCTCAGTCTTTAAGCCACAGTTTAAAGTACATTGTAGGATCTAGTCCCAACTTTTCACTTTCAGCTCTGGAAAGCATCTGAAGATGCTTTCAGTAAGCCCTGAAGATGCCTTCCACAGCTGAAAGTGAAACATCGGGACTAGATCCTACAATGTACTTTAGAGCGCAATCCAAACTTGCGCTGGGGCAGGCAGGTTGGTAGGCTTGCACTGCATCTGGTGCAAGTTAGGGCCAGAAACTTCCCCTTACCCTGTGTTGCACTACACTGGCCCCAATGGGTCTACTCAGATCTGAGCCACCTCAGGAGGCAGCACAAATCCGAGTAGACTGGAACAGCCCGTGCCACCTGGGAATGGGGTCAGGATCCTGCATAACTGCTGGATCCTGGCCCCCCTTCTTGTTCTCCGCCCTCCCCAGGAACACCTGCCACCTGCTCTCCCCCTGCCCTGAAACTCCTCCTCCCCACCCCCTCCCCACACCCCCCAGACCCTGCATTGGCCAAGCTTGGCCAATGCAAACATACCCCACTGAATCTGATCTCCTGATCAGATCAGTGAATCTGATCACTGAATGAGGCCTGAATTTGGTAGGGGAGGCCAGTGCAATTCCTTGCACTGGCCTTCCAACTCTTACGGCATGTTTGTGACACCCCCGGGTTGGCACAACTGACTTTGCCAGCCTAACCCAGGGGTGAGGATTGCACTTTTAATTCATGACTTAAAGATCGAGAAATATTTCAAATTATGTTTTTAAATACTATAAGAACATAAGAACAGCCCCACTGGATCAGGCCATAGGCCCATCTAGTCCAGCTTCCTGTATCTCACAGCGGCCCACCAAATGCCCCAGGGAGCACACCAGATAACAAGAGACCTCATCCTGGTGCCCTCCCTTGCATCTGGCCTTCTGACATAGCCCATTTCTAAAATCAGGAGGTTGCGCATACACATCATGGCTTGTAACCCTTAATGGATTTTTCCTCCAGAAACTTGTCCAATCCCCTTTTAAAGGCGTCCAGGCCAGATGCCATCACCACATCCTGTGGCAAGGAGTTCCACAGACCAACCACACGCTGAGTAAAGAAATATTTTCTCTTGTCTGTTCTAACTCTCCCAACACTCAATTTTAGTGGATGTCCCCTGGTTCCTATATTGTTAGGAACTGGTAACTATATTGTTCCTTGCAGGTATATATGTACTCTACTCCTTTCAGTAGATGGGAAGCCAATGCACAAGTATTTACCATGTTTTATAACAACAATGACCAGATGTGCTTTCATGGGAAATTAGGCAATAGGAAGAGGAGGCCAAGCTTGTGGGAGGAAATTGTGAAGGACTGTCTACCTCCATATGAACTGGCCCATTCTTTAAGCCCTATTGAAAAGGTTCTGCCCAGGGGCAACTCCCTCCAAAGTTGAAGTGAGGATGGTGGTTATCAGAAATAGGGTCTTTATTGTATTTTCTGTGCCAGACGAGGACAATCTTATTCTGCTGTGCTTTGGCCAATTTTCCTACTTGTTCTTTCAACCTCTGGCTTTACCACAGCATTGATTTTTTAAATATTTTAACTATGTTATTATTTAATGCTACATTGTTTGTTTCCAACAATGTAAGTCTTCAGTCTCGAAAGACTATGGTATAAGCCTACAGCACCCGGTATTCCCAAGCGGTCTCCCATCTAAGTACTAACCAGGCCTGACCCTGCTTAGCTTCCGAGATCAGATAAGATCAGGCATGTGCAGGGTAACAGTTGCTGTTTGTTTGGTTTCAATAGGCGCTGAAAACTTTGTGGAGTGGCAGAACAGATATTTAACCGTCCAGTGCAGTGGTTCCCAAACTGTGGGTCAGGATCCACTGGTGGGTCATGACCTGATTTTTGGTGGGTTGCCAAAGGGTGATGGAAAGATCAGATAACTAATTGCCTCAATCCTTGAGGAGAATGAAAAATCAGATACTGTGGCTGCTAATTAATCTGCAAAGGGCTCAGTTCCTGCAGTTTGCAAGATAGTTGCTAACTGCCCTGCAAGAAGCTGAGCTCCTGCATGTGTAAATACAGAGCATGTGTAAAGCATGTGTATTTACAAGCAGGTGTAAATACAGAGAGATAAAATTTGAGGGTCTTTTCTCTGGTCATTATTGGTATTGGCAACCTTCAGTCTTGAAAGACTATGGTATCGCGCTCTGAAAGGTGGTTCTGACACAGCGTCTAGTGTGGCTGAAAAGGCCAATCCGGGAGTGACAATCCCTTCCACACCGGGAGCAAGTGCAGTCTGTCGCTGGTCTGTCTCCCTGGCTATGGGCCTTCCTTCTTTGCCTCTTAGCCTCAGACTGTTGGCAAAGTGTCTCTTCAAACTGGGAAAGGCCATGCTGCACAGCCTGCCTCCAAGCGGGCCGCTCAGAGGCCAGGGTTTCCCACTTGTTGAGGTCCATCCCTAAGGCCTTCAGATCCCTCTTGCAGATGTCCTTGTATCGCAGCTGTGGTCTACCTGTAGGGCGCTTTCCTTGCACGAGTTCTCCATAGAGGAGATTCTTTGGGATCCGGCTATCATCCATTCTCACGACATGACCAAGCCAACGCAGGCGTCTCTGTTTCAGCAGTGAATACATGCTAGGGATTCCAGCACGTTCCAGGACTGTGTTGTTTGGAACTTTGTCCTGCCAGGTGATGCCGAGGATGCGTCGGAGGCAGCGCATGTGGAAAGCGCTCAGTTTCCTCTCCTGTTGTGAGCGAAGAGTCCATGACTCGCTGCAGTACAGAAGTGTACTCAGGACGCAAGCTCTGTAGACCTGGATCTTGGTATGTTCCGTCAGCTTCTTGTTGGACCAGACTCTCTTTGTGAGTCTGGAAAACGTGGTAGCTGCTTTACCGATGCGCTTGTTTAGCTCGGTATCGAGAGAAAGAGTGTCGGAGATCGTTGAGCCAAGGTACACAAAGTCATGGACAACCTCCAGTTCATGCTCAGAGATTGTAATGCAGGGAGGTGAATCCACATCCTGAACCATGACCTGTGTTTTCTTCAGGCTGATTGTCAGTCCAAAATCTTGGCAGGCTTTGCTAAAACGATCCATGAGCTGCTGGAGATCTTTGGCAGAGTGGGTAGTGACAGCTGCATCGTCGGCAAAGAGGAAGTCACGCAGACATTTCAGCTGGACTTTGGACTTTGCTCTCAACCTGGAGAGGTTGAAGAGCTTTCCGTCTGATCTGGTCCGGAGATAGTCATTATTACTTATAAATAAATAAATAGATTGATTTGATTGATTGACTGATAGGTCTTTTTTAAAAGTCTGGTAAACATGGGTGGGTCCCAACAGAGTGTCGTTTTAAAAAGTGGGTCCTGGTGCTAAAGAGTTTGAGAACCATTGGTCTAGTGGCCCCTTTAAAGGGTTACTTGTTGCAGCATCAAATTCTAAGGACAAGAGTTTGCTTCTTCTCTGATCCATGTTGTTGAAACATGGGAGGGTAACGGGGCTGTTTGTTGCCTCAAATTGTAAGTTGACCCAGTAATTTCCTTCCACATTTTCAAGGAGGGACCTAAACTAATGTTTTGATACAGCACAATTTGCTTAAATGTTATTGATTCATTGTTTAAATTTCAAATGATAGACTAAAAAAAAAGTCTTTTATTCAGTGAACCATCCTAATTGTGAGGATGTGCTTGCACCATGCCATAGTTATTGATTCCACTCATAAAGTAGTATTATGCATTGCAATCAATATGAAAAAGCCATTTTAAAAATGTAAATGTTAATTTGGTCTTAAAGAAACTGCTCACTATTCATGTACAGAGTATAGGGCTAAAGTCAGGTGGTTCTAGGCAAACAAAGCTTGTCTCTCAGAAGAAGGTGGCTTTTGGGTTATTAATTTAATCCAATCTGAGCTAGAACACAATAACCTCTTATTGTGCTTTTAAAGTAATTCTTTACTAGAAACTATTTTACCTAACAGCAAACAATGAACTCACACTGGAAACAAAGGTTCATTCAATCAGCCCTAATGACTCATATCAAAACATTTTTACTGGAAACTGCTCTTTGGAATCACATGTCATGATGTAGAGTTTCTTCTCCTAAGGACAGTTATCAGGTTCATTTTTCAAACACCTCAGATGCTCAGGCTGCAGATGAGCAGCCTGGCCCTAAACTGCCCAGTGCCCAGAGAAGTAGCGGCATCAAAATGGCTACTGCCGCATCCTATGGGTGCTGCGGCAACTGCCAGAGTCTCCTCAGGGGAAGGGGACATTTGTAAGTGTGCAGGCCCTACAATGGGTCTTCTCTAGTCTGTGACAGCTATTTTGCCGGCTTAGACTGGAGGAGCTCCGTGTCTGGCTTTTCAGCCTGACATGGCGTTCAGGATCCAGTGGAGCAGATCTCTGCCAGTCCCACTCCCTCCTGCCCCGGTTTCTCCCCTGCCCTCTCTCTGTCCCAGAATGCCTCCCCCCCCCAACAAACCTTACCACCACTCAAAGCTCTCCTCTTGCTCCAGGAAGTGTCTGTCCAGCACTAGGCTGGTGCCAGCAGTTCATACACAGAGGGTGCCATAAACATGCTTTAAGACACATTTATGACACCCAGTGCCGGTGATGCACTCAGGCCATCGACACTCAAGAGCTCAGGTTCGGGCTCTTATGCACACTAACAGCCCAATCCTAACCAGTGCTGGCACAGCAGGGCCACACAGCCCACACTATGATATGCACTGGAAGGTGGAAGTTGTGCACTTCTGCCACTGAAGAAACAATGTGGGGGGCATGGCAAGTGACTGCTTTGTTTTGTGACAGCAAACTGAAGATGGTATTGGGTAGTGTTCTATGTTGTGCCCCATCTGGGTTTAACTCAGTGGTGTAGCTAGAGGAAGTGCAAAACACTAAGTTTTGCAGGCGCCTGAATGCAGCATGCAGGTGGCCCCTCCCCCTTGGAGCCATTCAGGGCAGTGGGAGCAAAATGGAGGCATTTGCCTCCCTGCATTAGCCTCTGTTTTGCTCCCACTGCCCAGAATGGCTCCAAAGGGGAGAGGGAGCGGTCACTTTCATGGTGCATTCAGGTGCCTGCAAAACTTAGGTGAAGGCTGAGTGCGGAAACCCCACTACCATCTGCTATGATTTGGGGCTATTTTGCAGGGAATCTTTCCCCTGCCTCCAGCACTATTGGTTAACAGAATTAAAGGGTCAAAAGCATGGATTTGTGTGTTTGCTTAGTTTGGTCTTCAGAAAAGTACTGTGCTTCAGCTGCAGAGACTTGGAAAACACTGATGGGGTAGGATGGGGAAAGGTGGAGCAAACAAAGTCCGTAACGGAAAACATCTCACGCTCAAACCAGAGCAAGCAACAGAATTTCAGTCTCTTTCCCAGTAATGGGTTTTAACCACAAGGCTCTTCTTCCTCTCTGTGGTTGGATGTGTGCAGAAGATCACCAAGGCACAGTTTCTAAGCAGGTACAATTGTAGCAATGGTTTCCGAGAGGTGAAGGCTCTGGCAGACGGCATCCCTGTTAAAACAAGCAACTTCTACAGCCATTCATTTTCTTGTAGCGTTTAAAAACACACACACAGACCATGTGGCAGATTAAACCCAATGCAGAAAGACACAGAGTGACACCGGTTTCCATTTCAGAGGAGCAAGAGAAACAGTGGCTGTCACCTGTGCTTGTTAACAGAAGTATCGTGGTGTTTTAGCTCCGACCCCATTGTGACTTGCTGGCAAGAGCGCAACGTAGCTGTTCTTTGAAGGTGCACAAAGAACAAGCATTACTGCAGAAGCCCAGCCTCTTCAAGGTCAGTGGTTTTCTGAGGCTTGACTGTAAGTACAGGCCTATATTTGCTCTGTCAAGCTGAAGAAAACCATGGCACCTAGAGTTCTACTTCCTGTTCAGAAACTGTGAGCGAACTGCAGAGCAAACAACAGTGAGGCTTTTAAGATGTTCTCCTGTTGCACTAACTCATTTGATGTCCATGATCAAATGTTTGCAAACCACGCAAACAAAGGAGCTCCTTCATATGCGCAGACCCTGTGCATTAAACCAGAAGTCCTGTACTCCCATGTGTAATGGAAATGCTCCAGATTCCTTGAGGGGATAGGATGTGGTGTCGACAATAGCCCTTTGTTCTGGCAGGCAAGCATGGGGTTAACACCAGGGCCTTGAATTGCAGTCCTGTGTGCTGCACAGCTGTAGCCACTTGGAGTCAAAAAGGCCCACAGGAATAAAGCAGCACATGGAGGAAGGAAAAGGGTGTGGGTGTAGATGGAAGGAAGATGGAAAGACTGAGAGAGCAGGAGGAGAGAGGACTGACAGATAGACTAACTGGATGGATGGGCAGACAAACAAACATACAAACATATGATCTACTGAGGATTGCTGAAACAGGGACTGCTGGAGATTATGGAACAGAGACTAGTGTGTGGCTGCCATGCCCAAGACCTGCTGAGAACCATGGTGTTGCTGCAGTGGCTGGAGAAACTGCTGACTGCAGAGGGGAGGAAGGAGGACCTCTGCAGGTTGAACAGGTGAGCTACCCTGATGGTGGGGTCCAGCAATACTTTCTGAAGGATTAGGGCTACTTTGAGTGAAGAGGGGGACTAATTAGATTAAAGTGGGCATAAGCTCTCTAGGCTGAGTTTAGAACAGGAATTTGGCAAACCACCATGTTTGAAGAAACCGAGCAAAGTAAGGAAAGGAGTGATTCACTTTCTGCTAGCATTTAGAGGGTGGAAAGCAGATTGGTGTGGGTTGTGGGCTGAAGGGAGGTGGTGGTGGCAGTCTTGGGTTTGCATGTTTAACCTCACCTCCCTCCTCTTTTCATATCGTTTCACTGAGTTGTGCTATTGGCTGCCATACTTGATCCCTGCCTATCCAATAGATAACACATTGACCCCCAATTCCCACTATCTTCTGTCTCATGCGCAATCAAATTGACAACACACTAAGGTTGCAATCCTATTCTCACTTTCCTGGGAGTAAGTCCCATTGAACACAGTAGGGCTTACTTCTGAGTAGACCCGCTTAGGATTGTGCCCTTAGTTTTTTCATCCCTTCTTCCTTTTCACTGGCATGAGTGGTGTGGTTTAGAGTACAGTACTCCTTGGTCTCCAGTAGTGGTGTAGCTGAGGGAGGTGACATGGTAAGTACTGCAGCGCAGCAACGCGCCATGTAAGTATCCCCTCCCACTCGCCATTAGAACCATTCTGGGCAGTGATGGCAACACACAGGTGTAGCTACACCACCTGTAGCTACACCACTGGTCTCCAGCCTACAAAGAATATAGACTCGGCCCTCTGTCTCATGCTGCAGCTGGAACATTTGGTGCATTCTAGCTTCTCCTCTCTCCCTTTCCTGGTCTTCCACTTTGCTCCTCCACTACTGCACTATCCTTGGTTCTCTGGTTCCTAATGCCCTGGGGAATCTCCCTGATTTCCACAAGACACTTGTCCAGTCCCTCCTCCTATTCCTCCTCCTGCTCTCTTCCCTCCTTCACTTTATGCTGTGGTAAGCCCTTTCTCTCTCAGGCTGCAATCCTAGCCATACTTTCCTGGGAGTAACTGAACACAATGGGACTTTCTTCTGAGTAGAGATGCATAGGATTGGGTTGTTTACCTAATAACTCTGGTTAGGGCTTAGCTCTGTGAGAGGGTGTATCACCTTGTACATATTACATTATCTTCTTGATTACCCTTTTATTGTATATTTATCTCCATAATAAAGCAAGGCCTCACTGCTCCTTGTCTTTCTCTTTCATAAAACTCCCCTGAGTTGTCCAAAAGCTACTGTACTCAATCCTGGTGCTCATAGTCATGCCCAGTAACTCTCCAGGGTCAGAAAAAGCAAAAATCCAACCTCGAAATCTGACCCCATAATCCCAAACAATACATTTCTTCAGAAGCTGAAGTACCACTGAGCCAAGCACTTATAATGAGTCCGTTTTGTGTTAATTCCTTAGGCACAGTGAAGTGAAGTGTGTCAGTGCTTGTTAAGTGAAGTCAGTATGTTGGCTTGTTAAGTGCTTCCTTAATTGTCAGTGAAGTGAAAAGTCTTCCAGTAGCAGATGACTTTGGAGAATCAGTCATTCCCTCTTGACCACCTCATATCTGCACATCTGTCCCCCGGTATCCATGGATGAAACCGTATACCTATCTGTATATGGTTTCTGCGCCAATCTCCTGCTAACTGGGCAAGAATCATTTTTTTTAAGTGGTGCTCCTCTTATATTTAGCAGGGGGACAGGAACTGTATCTTTTCACCCCAGCACAAGGTCTTTTCTAGTGGCTATTTGCTGGTGTCTCTTCTGCATCTTTTTAGATTGTGAGCTCTTTTGGGACAGGGAGTCATTTAATTATTTGTGAATAATTTATTTGTTCGTTTTATGAACATTTTTTTTTGTTAAAAAGTGTTATAACAATAACAATAACATACTGAACACAACTACAACACTCTGTGCCATTTGCCTTCAATTCCCTTCATTGAAGTAAGAAAAAGCAGGTTTTTCTTACTTTTACAAATGCTAGGAGAGTAACAAGCAGGCAGGTAGTCTGCATGATAGAGGGAGGGACATGCTTGATCTTGGAAGCTAAGCAGGGTCAGGCCTGGTTAGTACTTGGATGGGAGACCGCCTGGGAATACCGGGTGCTGTAGGCTTATACCATAGTCTTTCGAGACTGAAGGTTGCCAACCAGAGGGAGGGAACGCTAGAACCCTACGCAAACATTAACAGGAAGCAGGAATGTTCTGATTGTGTCCTTCTAGCATGCAGGATGCTTGCCTGCTTGTTGCTTTCCTGTTCTAGTGTCAGTAAAAGCAAGAAACATGCCTTCTTGGTACTGCAGAAAACAATGCTTGAAACAATGGTACTGAAGAAAAAATGCTTCTGATGAATAAAATTATGTAGCCATTCTTGCAAGCCTCACTTGTTTTGCCTGAAAAAAAGTGTTCCAGGTCTTTGTCAGGAAAATATCTTGAAATGTTAATACTTTTCATTGACAGCATGAGCTGAAGAGCAATTTCATAGCATAATGATTCTTGACTGCATAATTTGGACCCGCTTTTGTTCTCATCATAACTTTCAGAACACAGCTCACTTTATCATCTCAGCTTCCCACGCCGACTGAAAAGATAGAATCCAGTCTTTGAAGAGAGCCGTCTCCCTGATACGGGGGGGGGGGGGGAGAACAAAAATGAAAAGTACCTTGTGAATGGAGGTGATTATGAGCAGCATCATTCAAATCGTTGGCAACCTTCAGTCCCGAAAAACTATGGTATCGCGCTCTGAATGGTGGTTCTGGAACAGCGTCTAGTGTGGCTGAAAAGGCCAATTCAGGAGTGACAATCCCTTCCACACTGGGAGCAAGCGCAGATCCCGGGGGATCATTCAAATACAAACCAGGATTTCAGAGAGTAGGGCTGGAGCTCAGTACCAGGCATCAGAAATTGGACCCCACTCCAAGCTAATTGCAGGGAGGTTGTGATCCCATCTCCCTTGTGATGATGATTATTTTTCTACATGGTATTTGACAGAACACCATAAGCAAGCAAAGACTAGCCCCAGACAATAGCTTGCCTGGGGACAGCATCTAAGGAGCTCATGGCAGAGGTGAGATTTGAACCACAAAAGTTCTGAGTCAGCTCATTTGTTTAGCCACAACACTACACCACACCAGCTCTCAAATCATGGATTCCTACATTAACAGATCTTCAGGGAACAAGTAGAAAGGGGACTGAAAGGGGGTTAACTGGGAAATTCTTATGTCATAATGGATAGGAAAGGGGGAAAAATGAGTGTTAGAGTTGTTGGCTCCATGATCAGAAAACAATATATGTTATAGCAGGAATGAGATATGGATGTAGTGTGGTCAGGGCTTGAATGAGAAACCACTAGAAGCTCCACCTAAGCAATCTCTGCTCAGGTATTATATACAGGTATTGACAACCTTCAGTCTCGAAAGACTATGGTATCGCGCTCTGAAAGGTGGTTCTGGCACAGCGTCTAGTGTGGCTGAAAAGGCCAATCCGGGAGTGACAATCCCTTCCACACCGGGAGCAAGTGCAGTCTGTCCTTGGTCTGTCTCCCTGGCTATGGGCCTTCCTTCTTTGCCTCTTAGCCTCAGACTGTTGGCCAAGTGTCTCTTCAAACTGGAAAAGGCCATGCTGCACAGCCTGCCTCCAAGCGGGCCGCTCAGAGGCCAGGGTTTCCCACTTGTTGAGGTCCATCCCTAAGGCCTTCAGATCCCTCTTGCAGATGTCCTTGTATCGCAGCTGTGGTCTACCTGTAGGGCGCTTTCCTTGCACGAGTTCTCCATAGAGGAGATCCTTTGGGATCGGGCCATCATCCATTCTCACAACATGACCAAGCCAACGCAGGCGTCTCTGTTTCAGCAGTGAATACATGCTAGGGATTCCAGCACGTTCCAGGACTGTGTTGTTTGGAACTTTGTCCTGCCAGGTGATGCCGAGGATGCGTCGGAGGCAGCGCATGTGGAAAGCGCTCAGTTTCCTCTCCTGTTGTGAGCGAAGAGTCCATGACTCGCTGCAGTACAGAAGTGTACTCAGGACGCAAGCTCTGTAGACCTGGATCTTGGTATGTTCCGTCAGCTTCTTGTTGGACCAGACTCTCTTTGTGAGTCTGGAAAACGTGGTAGCTGCTTTACCGATGCGCTTGTTTAGCTCGGTATCGAGAGAATGAGTGTCGGAGATCGTTGAGCCAAGGTACACAAAGTCATGGACAACCTCCAGTTCATGCTCAGAGATTGTAATGCAGGGAGGTGAGTCCACATCCTGAACCATGACCTGTGTTTTCTTCAGGCTGATTGTCAGTCCAAAATCTTGGCAGGCCTTGCTAAAACGATCCATGAGCTGCTGGAGATCTTTGGCAGAGTGGGTAGTGACAGCTGCATCGTCGGCAAAGAGGAAGTCACGCAGACATTTCAGCTGGACTTTGGATTTTGCTCTCAGTCTGGAGAGGTTGAAGAGCTTTCCGTCTGATCTGGTCCGGAGATAGATGCCTTCTGTTGCAGTTCCAAAGGCCTGCTTCAGCAGGACAGCGAAGAAAATCCCAAACAAGGTTGGTGCAAGAACACAGCCCTGCTTCACTCCGCTTCGGATGTCAAAAGGGTCTGATGTGGAGCCATCGAAGACAACAGTGCCCTTCATGTCCTTGTGGAAAGATCTGATGATGCTGAGGAGCCTGGGTGGACATCCAATCTTGGGGAGAATCTTGAAGAGGCCGTCTCTGCTGACCAGAGTTGTGCTCTGCTCAAAGTTGTGCTCTGAGTTGTGCTCTCAAAGTTGTGCTCTGCTCAAAGAATCTCTGCTCAAAGTTGTGTATATGCAACAAGTATCAAGTATGTACACCTCTTGGTTGGGCAGAAATGGGTTAAGTAGCTCTGATCCTTTTAAAGGAAAAAAAGCACCAGGCAGCCCAATTCTATTCCCCACTCCACAGAGGGATGCATAAGAACATAAGAACAGCCCCACTGGATCAGGCCATAGGCCCATCTAGTCCAGCTTCCTGTATCTCACAGCGGCCCACCAAATGCCCCAGGGAGCACACCAGATAACAAGAGACCTCATCCTGGTGCTCTCCCCTACATCTGGCATTCTGACTTAACCCATTCCTAAAATCAGGAGGTTGCGCATACACATCATGGCTTGTACCCCATAATGGATTTTTCCTCCAGAAACTCGTCCAATCCCCTTTTAAAGGCGTCTAGGCTAGACGCCAGCACCACATCCTGTGGCAAGGAGTTCCACAGACCGACCACGCGCTGAGTAAAGAAATATTTTCTTTTGTCTGTCCTAACCCACCCAACACTCAATTTTAGTGGATGTCCCCTGGTTCTGGTATTATGTGAGAGTGTAAAGAGCATCTCCCTATCCACTCTGTCCATCCCCTGCATAATTTTGTATGTCTCAATCATGTCCCCCCTCAAGCGTCTCTTTTCTAGGCTGAAGAGGCCCAAACGCCATAGCCTTTCCTCATAAGGAAGGTGCCCCAGCCCCGTAATCATCTTAGTCGCTCTCTTTTGCACCTTTTCCATTTCCACTATGTCTTTTTTGAGATGCGGCGACCAGAACTGGACACAATACTCCAGGTGTGGCCTTACCATAGATTTGTACAACGGCATTATAATACTAACCGTTTTGTTCTCAATACCCTTCCTAATGATCCCAAGCATAGAATTGGCCTTCTTCACTGCCACCGCACATTGGGTCGACACTTTCATTGACCTGTCCACCACCACCCCAAGATCTCTCTCCTGATCTGTCACAGACAGCTCAGAACCCATCAGCCTATATCTAAAGTTTTGATTTTTTGCCCCAATGTGCATGACTTTACACTTACTGACATTGAAGCGCATCTGCCATTTTGCTGCCCATTCTGCCAGTCTGGAGAGATCCTTCTGGAGCTCCTCACAATCACTTCTGGTCTTTACCACTCGGAAAAGTTTGGTGTCGTCTGCAAACTTAGCCACTTCACTGCTCAACCCTGTCTCCAGGTCATTTATGAAGAGGTTGAAAAGCACCGGTCCCAGGACAGATCCTTGGGGCACACCGCTTTTCACCTTTCTCCATTGTGAAAATTGCCCATTGACACCCACTCTCTGCTTCCTGGCCTCCAACCAGTTCTCAATCCACGAGAGGACCTGTCCTCTAATTCCCTGACTGTGGAGTTTTTTCAGTAGCCTTTGGTGAGGGACCGTGTCGAACGCCTTCTGAAAGTCCAGATATATAATGTCCACGGGTTCTCCCGCATCCACATGCCTGTTGACCTTTTCAAAGAATTCTATAAGGTTTGTGAGGCAAAACTTACCCTTACAGAAGCCATGCTGACTCTCCCTCAGCAAGGCCTGTTCGTCTATGTGTTTTGAGATCCTATCTTTGATGAGGCATTCCACCATCTTACCCGGTATAGATGTTAGGCTGACCGGCCTATAGTTTCCCGGGTCCCCCCTCTTTCCCTTTTTAAAAATAGGCGTGACATTTGCTATCCTCCAATCTTCTGGCACCGTGGCCGTTTTGAGGGACAAGTTGCATACCTTAGTCAAGAGATCTGCAACTTCATTCTTCAATTCCTTAATAACCCTTGGGTGTATGCCATCAGGGCCCGGTGACTTATTGATCTTTAATTTATCAATGAGGTCTGAAACATCTTCTCTTTTAACCTCTATCTGACTTAACTCCTCGGTTAGGAGGGGCCGTTCAGGCAGCGGTATCTGCCCGAGGTCTTCTGCTGTGAAGACAGATGCAAAGAACTCATTTAATTTCTCTGCCATCTCTAAGTCTCCTTTTATCTCCCCTTTCCCTCCCTCACCATCCAGAGGGCCAACCGCTTCTCTGGCGGGTTTCCTGCTTCTAACATATTTGAAGAAACTTTTATTATTCCCCTTAATGTTGCTGGCCATGCGTTCCTCATAGTCTCGCTTGGCCTCCAGTATCACCTTCTTACATTTCTTTTGCCACAGTTTATGTTCCTTTTTATTCTCTTCATTAGGGCAAGACTTCCATTTACGGAAGGAAGCTTCCTTGCCCTTCACAGCCTCTCTAACTTAGCTGGTTAGCCATGTGGGCACCCTCCTGGATTTAGCGGAACCCTTCTTTCTTTGCGGTATACACCTCTGCTGGGCCTCTATTACTGTTGTTTTAAGCAGCCTCCATGCACTCTGGAGAGACTGGACTCTTTTTACCCTCCCTTTCAACCTCCTTCTAACCAGCCTCCTCATTTGAGGGAAGTCCGCCCGTCGGAAGTCAAGGGTTTTTGTTAGAGATTTGCCTGGTATTCTTCCCCCAACGTGCACGTCAAAACGGATCGCAGCATGATCACTGTTCCCCAATGGCTCAGTAACGTTTACATCTCTAACCAGGTCCTGCGTACCGCACAAAATTAAATCCAGAGTCACCTGTCCTCTGGTGGGCTCCGTGACTAGCTGATCTAAGCCCCAGTCATTTAGCAAGTCAAGAAATCCGGTTTCCTTATCGTGACCAGAACACAAATTGACCCAGTCAATATGAGGATAATTGAAGTCCCCCATGATTACAACCCTGTCCCTCCTTGTCACCTCCCTGATCTTTTTCCTCATTTCAAGGTCTCCATCAGATTTCTGGTCTGGAGGACGATAGCATGCCCCCAGTATTACATCACTGCACAAGCCTGGTAATTTAACCCACAGAGATTCTACGGTGGAGTCGGACCCACCTTCAATCTCTACTTTGCTGGATTCTATCCCTTCCTTAACATAAAGGGCCACCCCACCTCCAACACGCCCCTGCCTGTCCCTCCTGTAGAGTTTATAGCCCGGGATTGCGGTATCCCACTGATTCTCCGCATTCCACCAGGTTTCCGTTATGCCCACTATGTCAATATTTTCCCTTGTCACCAGACATTCCAGTTCTCCCACCTTTGCTCGTAGACTTCGGGCATTCGCATAAAAGCATTTATACACGGAATGTCCCAGGATGGGCTGCTTATTCGCTCCTTTGTCCCCGCATCCTCTCATTGTGCCAAACCGTCGATCACATCCCATCACCCTACCTTTCCCAATTTCTTCTCCTACCCTGCCTTTGTCTTGTTGTTCTCTAACCTCCCCATCCTCATCCCATAGGGATGAGGAGTCCCGAATCGGATGCCCCTCAGCTCCTGTCGGCCTTCCCCCAGGGATCAGTTTAAAAGCTGCTCTGCCACCTTTTTAATGTTATGCGCCAGCAGTCTGGTTCCATTCTGGTTCAAATGGAGCCCGTCCCTCTTGTACAGGCCCCGCTTGTCCCAAAACGTTCCCCAGTGCCTAACGAATCTAAACCCCTCCTCCCTACACCACCGTCTCATCCACGCATTGAGACCCCTGATCTCCGCCTGCCTAGCTGGCCCTGCGCGTGGAACAGGTAGCACTTCAGAGAACGCTACCTTTGAGGTCCTGGCTTTCAGCTTCCTGCCTAAAAGCCTAAATTTGGCCTCCAGGACCTCCCAGCTACACTTGCCCACGTCGTTGGTGCCGACATGCACCACAGCCGCTACCTCTCCCCCAGCACTGTCTACTAGCCTGTCTAGACGAGAAGTGATATCCGCAACCTTCGCACCAGGCAGGCAAGTCACCATGCGGTCCTCACATCCGTCGCAAACCCCCCTCTCTATGTTTCTAATAATTGAATCCCCCACTACAAGAAGCCCCCGACCCCCCTCCCGCCGAGGAGTATCCCGAGTGCGCTCGGATACGGGCCCATCCCCTGAAGAAGGGGTCCCCACTAGGGGATTGTTTCCCTCCTCTCCAGGATGACGTCCTCCAGTCCCGAGACTTCCCACCCGGGCAGCCGAGGAGCTGCACGCCTGAGGTTGGGACGAAGCCTGATTGTCCCCGGAAGTCTCCCCACGGTCCTCCTCTGGCTGCCTGCGCTTCTCCAGGTCGGCCACCAAGGCTTCAAGGGAGTGGACGCGTTCCCTGAGAGCCTGGAGCTCCTTGCACCGAGGACACGCCCATGACTTATGCCCCAGAGGCATATAATCATACATGTGGCACTCAATGCAGAACACTGGATAGCCCCCACCCTGCTGCTGGCTGTCTGACTGCATAGCTTTTTTGTTGTTGTTGTTGTTGTTTTATTTAGGGGTCCTTTTAAAAACCGTACACTGGATAGCAGCCCTTTTCTCTAGGGAAGGGGAAGGGCAGCGTATGGGGCCCTGGCCTCCTCGCCCTGCTGCTGAACTCGCCCAGATGCTAAACTCTTGTGCCTTACCTGGCACTTAGTTCCCGAGGCACTGGGTTCCCAGAGGCCACACGCGTCTGCAGAGAGCCTCACGCGATGGCCTGCCTAGCTTTATACTCCTGGCTGGCTCCTCCCCCCTCCTTCCTTCCTGATTGAAAGGGGGCTGGCCGTCCCAGGTGAGTTTACAAAAGCTCAGGAAGGCAAATGGCTGCTGATGGGCGTGACCTACTCTGCAGGCTCCTGAATGGACTGCTTGGATTAACCTAATGGGGCTCTTAATGGGTTGGGAATTGGCCCTTCCTAGGTCCTTTCCCTCCTAGTTCTGTTCTCTTAGGCTGGACTGTTTTTGTAACCTCAAACTAGTTTTTATTTGGGATTGTTTAATTATTTATTGCTCTCTAGATCCTGTGTCCCAATTTACTGACCTGTTTAGGTTATGTTCTAACTTAGATTAGGTTTAACCTGGGTCAAGTATAGGTTTAATTTAAACAAGTAGAAAAAAACCTGCTTTCCACTTTATCCTCCTCCCTTCCTTCGATTAAGTGCTACCTTAGGTGCAGCTAACTTTCAACTTTGATTTAAATGCCTGACCCTTGGGCTCTTACTCATGAGTAGGACTCTGTTCTTACTCACGAGTAGGACTCTGCTCCTGCTCAGAGTAGCCCTATGTACCTCCCTTAGGTGCTAACTTTCAATTTTGATTTAAGGTTGCTTTAAAGGTAAGGTTAAGGTTAGAAGACAGGGAGTTAGAAAGACAAAGCGTTAGAATGAGTACACTTACCTCCTCCTCCTCTCCTTCTCCAAAACTCAGAGGTCTCCTTGACTTCTCCTCGCCCAGATGCTAAACTCTTGTGCCTTACCTGGCACTTAGTTCCCGAGGCACTTGGTTCCCAGAGGCCACACGCGTCTGCACCAAATATAGCCAAATCAGCACCAAAATAGCCTATGCTGCATCCTATCCAGGAAAGAAGGCTGATGGTGGGCACCTCAGAATAAGGGTAAGCCCCAGCACCCGCAGTAGGGCTATTTGGGCTTGCACTAGCAATATCACTGGTGCAAATCCAAGAAGCCCTGTGTTGGGAAATCAAGCCTGGGAAAGATAGAACATGGTGGAGATCTCTGCTGCCATTCTGCTCTCTCTCTCTCAGGATAGACTCATCTTCCTTCCCACCCTTCCCCTGCCCCGATACACCCTATCCATTCTGCCCACCACCACTCAGTGTGGGACTTGCCTGCTCTGGCACATAGGGACTCTACATTGGTGCCAGCAGGCTGGCACAGCCCTTTCCTCCAGCACCTCCCTACACTGTTGCTACGTGCATTCCGGCTGGATAGAATTGTTCCGTAAGCAGTAATGAATATTTGCTGTATTTTGTACTCAATCTTTTTCCTCAATACTTACGTTGAACATTAAGGTGGACACTGACCTTGGTCAACACAGGACACGTGTCTGGACACATCCATCAGACAGCCCGAGACTGCAGGCCTGAGCATTCACATGGAATCAATTCCCAATGAAATCAATCACAGTCAGATTATAGACCTCAGGATTTACAACATGAGTACAGTAGATACTCAGTGCACATAGAACAAGTAAAAGCTCCTGCTGAGAAAGCAGTATATAAATGTAAGCTACAGCAATTTTACATAACAGTTACTGCCCAAAATCTACACTTTACATGATAAAAGTAAGGCATGGAAGGTGAAAGAAATTGAAAACTGATGAGGTGCTAAACTGAAGCGGGCTAAGAACATAAGAACAGCCCTGCTGGATCAGGCTGTAAGCCCATCTAGTCCAACTTTCTGTATCTCATAGAGGCCCACCAAATGCCCCAGGGAGCACACAAGACATCCTGGTGCCCTCCCTTGCATCTGGCATTCTGACATAGCCCATTTCTAAAATCAGGAGGTTGCACATACACATCATGGCTTGTAACCCGTGATGGATTTTTCCTCCAGAGATTTGTCCAATCCCCTTTTAAAGGCGTCTAGGCCTGATGCCATCACCACATCCTGTGGCAAGGAGTTCCACAGACCAACCACACGCTGAATAAAGTAATATTTTCTTTTGTCTGTCCTAACTCTCCCAACACTCAATTATAGTGGATGTCCCCTAACAGGTTCTGGTGTTACACGTGTGAGAGGGAAAAGAGCATCTCTCTATCCACTCTATCCTTCCCGTGCATAATTTTGTATGTCTCAATCACATCCCCCCTCAGGTGCTTCTTTTCTAGACTGAAGAGCCCCAAATGCCGTAGCCTTTCCTCATAAGGAAGGTGCCCCAGCCCAGTAATCTTTTTAGTCGCTCTCTCTTGCACCCTCAGCCACCTTTAGGCTAGCGAAAGAAAAAAAGAAAAGGTTTTAGGCAGTTTTTGAAGGCAGCTAGAAGATAAGCAGCACACAGTATTAGGAGGAAATTGATATATGAAGGAACTGAGAGAAGACTGTTATAGTGCTTCTCATCAGGAAAGTACAAGCAGGAACTTGGTTTCATTTGTTCCAGAAAAGATATAGTTAATATACATTATCAGTCAGCATCTGACAGCTCCTAGACAAAATCTAACTCTGAGAAATGCCATCTGGATCCCCAGATCTAGGAGCAAAAGAATGGCTGGATGAGCAACTTCTGTGGCACTGGGATTTGGCAGTACAGCACTGTATGCTATTTTGGGACTTGTTCCACCACTCCCTACTCCTTAATGTATCTGTCTAGCAATTCTAACAGCCGATCAGGGATGCTAGCCATAATATTTTTTGCACTTTATAAATAATACATTATGATGATGTTTGTCAGCATTGATTGTCCACAAAACCTTATGTCGACATTAATTGCTTAGCCTTTAAGATGCTACGTAGAATTGGCATCTGATTTAGAGGTGGCACAAAGGAGTGGTTTTGGAGTTAATCTATCAGATGAAAGGGAGTGGCAAGAGGATACAGGTATCATGTTGTCTTGAGTGCTCCCTGAAGCATCTGGTGTGCCACTGCGTAATACCAAACAGCCTGACCCAGTAGGTCTTATTTTCTTATGGAATTGTGTCACTATGGGCTAATACTTTCTCCCCACCCTCCTGTATTTTCCTAATCAAAACCACCCACCACCTAAGACTGAAGCTTTGCTTTAAAAAAAAAAACCTAGCAAAACAACTAATCAAGTCTGTCTTAAAAACTAGCTAGATTCCGCAACTACTTCACTCTGTGATAGCCACACCAACTTCAGTGATGTGATAGCTACATCAATTTATTAAAGCCTTCCATCTCTATCATGTTATGTACATTTATACAGCAGAAGCATCTATAACACTGGAACGTTGCCTGGAGGCAGTAAGGAACTGGAAGAGAAGCTTGATAAGCTAAGATTAAATCACACAAGACTGAAGTCCTCTTGGTCTGGAAACCTACCACACCAGTATGAGACCATTTACCTGATCTGGATGAAGTTGCGCTCACTCAACAGGAACAGGTTTGCAACCTGGGTGTTCTGAATTCACCATTGCTCCTGGATCAGCAGAGGCCGACTGACCGGGGGAGCTTTTGCTCAACTTTGGCTGGTGTGCCGTCTGCAGCCATACCTGTTGGATCTGGCCACAGTTGCCCATGCCTTAGCAGCATCTAGATCAGATTACTATAATGTGCTGTATATGGGACTGCCACTGAAGATGGTCATAAGAACATAAGAAACATAAGAACAGCCCCACTGGATCAGGCCATAGGCCCATCTAGTCCAGCTTCCTGTATCTCACAGCGGCCCACCAAATGCCCCAGGGAGCACACCAGATAACAAGAGACCTCATCCTGGTGCCCTCCCTTGCATCTGGCATTCTGACATAACCCATTTCTAAAATCAGGAGGTTGCGCATACACATCATGGCTTGTACCCTGTAATGGATTTTTCCTCCAGAAACTTGTCCAATCCCCTTTTAAAGGCGTCCAGGCTAGACGCCATCAAACTGCAATGGGTGGCAGAATTCAGCAGGACATGTGGTTAACAGGGCTTGGTATGGTCTGATTCTGTTGGACTACTGCTCCAAAGCCAACACTGACTGCCCATTCCATTTTGGGCCAAATTCAAGATGTTGCTGTTGACCTTTAAAGTTCTTAACTGCTTGGGCCCAGTTTATCTCTAGGACCACCTGTTTCCATATTGTTCTGTCCATCCCTTAAGATCATCCAAGAGGAACTTGCTTCAGGTGCCACCTCTGAAGGTGGTGCCAGGGATGGTGGCCAGAGGCAGGACGTTTTCCAGGGTTATGCCACTTCTCTGGAACTCTCTCCCTTAGGCACTTAGGACATCTTCCATGTTAATTTCTGCAGGATTTCTGCAGGGGTTGCAAACATTTGTATTTCAGTCGGCTTTTTGTTGTGAAACGCTGTCGCTGCAAATGGTTAGGCTAGCATGACACTGTATACTGCATTTTACACTGTACTCTACCTCTTTCCTCCATGTTGTTTCATTCATCATTGTTTTAATCAGTAGCATAGCTAGAGGGGGTGCAAAGCACTAAGTTTTGCAGGAAGCCTCACTGTGCCCTGCAAGCAGCCCCTTCTCCTCCCTTTCCAAGCCATTTCGGGTGGGGGAATAAAAATGGAGGCATATGCCTCTGTTTTTCTCTAGCAGCCTGAAATGGCTCCAGAGGGGAGGGGCCGCTTGCATGGTGCGGTGAGGCTCCCTGCCAAACTTAGTGCTTGGCACCCCCTCTAGCAATGCTACTTGTTTTAATAATGGTTTCATTTTCATTTTGTATAAGGATTTTTAAATAGTTGCCTTGATTTCTTTAGAAAGGTGGGATATACTTTTTTAAAATAAATAAATAAAAACATCAGTGGAACATTACAAAATAAAATGTTAAAAGCCAAGACCTTAATTGAAGATGAAAAGTAGCAGGTAAAACATTAAATGGCTCTTACACAAACTAAGAAATTTAATTTTTGAATGACTAAGTGCTAAGCATATGCAAAAACTAGTAAAACTGCAATTTGTTATGTAAAATATTATATAAAATATCAATCAGCAAGGTGTACTAACAGTCAGAGTGGATTTTCTATATTTCAGACCAGAGCTCCCCCTGGTGTATAGAGCCCATTTTGCAAAAGTAACACAATGCAATTCTGTTATTGTAACAATTACTAAAACAAGGGCAAGCCATCAACATTAGGATGCTCTTGTTATGCTAAGGCAGGGACTCCAAACTTCTCAGTATAAGGGCTCCATCATATATTTTACACATTTCCACAAGCCGAAAAAAATCAGTTTTATAAATGCATGTATGAATTTTATATGAATGAATATGTTTTACTTGGATCTTTTTTTGTAATCAGCATGATATGGTTCAGAACAAAAGACATGTGACAGTTACAAAGAAACAATGCCATGCTTTAACTGAGAAATGATATATAACGGGTAAAAATGTCAAACATTAGCAAATGCTCTGAGCAAAATAAAAGTTGCTGCCGGCCATATAAAATCTTGTGACAGGCTGGATGTGGCCCCTAGGCCACAGTTTGGAGACCCCTGTGATAGAAGAAGCAAGGAAGATCCAAAAATTCTCATCCTGTATTAAGGGGGAGGGGAGGCTGAAACAGAAATGAACTCACTGGCAAAGAAAACATGATTTAAATCATGCTAGTTTTCCAACTAGTACGTTAGTTTCACCATTCAAAGACTGGACATTCAAATTTTTCTATTTCCACACAGCCACCGCACATACTGCCCCCTAAAGACAGGGTTGGGGTACGACGACAGAAAAACAGCAACCACAGAGTAACACAGCCATTTTCATCCACTGTGCCGTGGCACACTGGTGTGCGGGGAGTGGTCCACAGGTGTGCCACAGGAATTTGGTGGAAGGTCATTTATTAACAGGGCCAATGGGAGATGTGAACCCCCACTGGCAGCATGGTGTGCCTTGTCAATTGTCAAAAACCTGGTGGTGTGCCCTGAACATTTTTAGTGCCTTGTCAGTGTGCCTTGAGATGAAAAAGGTTGAAAATTACTGGAGTAACAGATAGCCCCTGGTCTTCTTCAGTGTGTTTGGAGGTCTCCATTTTGCATTGTCAGCGGGGCTGAAGCACATGTCCTCATGCGAATGAACTGAGCACAACATCACAGCACCTCTGAGGTTGACAGAGACATTTAACATTTGTTGCAAGCGGCGTGGATCTTACAAGTGTCTTGTATGGGGGTTATAAATTATATATAACTATATAGGTAAAATATGTACCCCTGCTAATTGGGTAAGAGGCACTTTTTCAAGTGGGTGCTCCTTTTTTTAGCAGGGGGAGAGTAACTGGCCCACCTCACCCCAGCACTGTCTGTTCTAGTGGCTGTCTGCTGGTATTCCCTGGCATCTTTTTAGATTGTGAGCCCTTTTGGGACAGGGAGCCATTTAGTTATTTGATTTTTCTCTGTAAACCGCTTTGTGAACTTTTAGTTGAAAAGCGGTATATAAATACTGTTAATAATAATAATAATGTAACTATATAGGTAAAACTGCACCCATAGTAAATACTATAGGTAAAACGATAAAACCAATAAGAACAGACAAAAGAGGACAATGAAAAGAGCAATTTATTTATTTAATTTTTAAAGAACCTTTGCACTGCATTTCTAAAAACCCAAAGCATACAGCAGAACATAAATGCATCAAGATAACAAGCATCAGAGTAAAATATTAAAATAAAATATTGAATATTAAAATAAAGACCAAAAAAGCCCAAGCCTAAGCAGGTCTACTCAGAAGTAGGTCTCATTGTACTTAAGGGGGCTTGCTCCCAGGAAAGCGTGCACAGGATTGTGGCCAGAGACAGTGCTTGTGCCTGCGTTCTCTCTTTATTTTTGGGAACAGCAAATAAAATATCTTCTCCTTCCAAGTCAGGAAAGGTGCCTGTGGAGAGAGAAAGGCTGAGCTTGTGCTGTGGCTGCTGCTCCTGGGCGGATGGACGTGGATTGCCAGGCGCTCTGCAGCCCACTGCAGAACGTCCTCCCGGGCTTCTGTGACAGCGACGTCGCAAAGAACCCGGTTGTGTTGGCTCGGAGAACAGCCAGCCTTGCCTCTTTGTGCCAGCTGTTCAAGGCGAGGCCCTCTTAGGTGACTACCGCAGTGCCTGAATCCATCCCAACGGAACTCTCATTGGAAAAAAAAAAAAAGCAGGTGCTGCCAGGGCGACTCCGCGCCCCCCCCTCCTGAGCCCCCCGCCGCGCCGGCGCCTGTGGGAAAGGAGTCAGGCGCGCGGAATACAGCCCTGCGTGGCCGTTGGGGGCGGGGTCCTGAGAGTTCGAACGGGCGCGGACCAATCAGAGCGCGCGGTCCGGGAGGCGGCCAGTTCAAGACCGGGGCCGCGGGCGGGCGGCCGCAGTGTGGGGATGAGGCGCGCGCCGTGAAGGAGGCTGAGGGTCGCGGCCATGGCGGGCCGCGGGCGAGGCCTGGCGCGGCTGGCGGTGCGGCAGCAGCTGCGGGCTGCCTACGGGATCAAGGTGAAGGGCCGGCAGACGAAGGAGCGGCCGCCGGCAGCCGCAGGGGTGAGTCGGGGTCTCGGTGGTGGGGCCAGGCGGGAGAAGCCTCCGTGGCTGGGGGAGGGGCCCCCTGCCCCTTTCAATCCTGGGGGGGCTCGGTGGCTGCCCCCACCCCCAAGAGCAGCCCCAAGTCTCAGGCCCAGGAGGGCCCTTTAGTCCCACAGATGCCATCACCGCTTCCTGTGGCAAGGCGTTCCACAGGCTAGAATCGGTCCATGCAATTCCACAGTTGCATTCTGTGGCAAGGTGTTCCACAGGCTAGAACTGGTGTCTGCAATTTCATCATCGCGTCCTGTGGCAAGGAGTTCCACAGGTTAGAATCATTTTCTGCAGTTCCGTCGCCACATCTTGTGGCAAGGAACCTATTTCATTCCTATAAGTTGTCACAACCCCAAAACAGAGACTTGGCAACCCTATTGAGTCATGACCCCAAGGTTGAAGAGCACTGCAATAGTGGAATGCAGAAAGTTGCCTTGTACCAAATCAAAACCCTGGTCCATCTAGTTCAGTACTGTTGACACTGAGTAGCAGGGATTCTCCAGCATTTCTGACAGGGCTGGTGATGCCAGGGATTGGTGATGCCAGGGATTGAACTTAAAAAGTATGTGGTGTACTGCTGAGTTTCTTCTGCCCTTCCTATTTCTAAGTTCACCTTTAACAGGCAACTTGGGGATTTTCTGGACTTGCCAAGGAGAAGAAAATTCTCAGAAAGATTCAGGTCCTTTTAAGAATATGGCCCATGTCATAGACACAAATCATTCAGCTCTTATACCAAAATCAAAACAGAATGAAAGAATTGTTCCAGATTTTATGACAAAGATACAATTTGTTATTAAGATACAGTTTATATTCCTGGCAAAGATAAACAGGCCTGTAGTTACTTATTCTTGAATGAGTAAGCAAGAATGGCTGTAATACAATCATAGACCACTGTGATAAGAAGGTTATCTGTAGTTTAATCTTTGGCACAACCCCCACCCCATTGAGTAACTCTTTCCTCTGATGAAACATGTTGCTTCCAAAACTAGCATCACAGTGACCCAGTTCCATCAAGAGGTCAGTGCACTAAGTCACATGTTTAGCAGAACACTTGGGGAAATGATTTTGGCTTTCACTTTAAACAGAGATTTTGCATATATGAATTCACAATATGAATATAATGGCCTGTACTATTTCTTTGCAGGCTTAACCGTCTTTGACATTGTCATAAACTGAACTTCATAAACAACTAGCTCTGAGATAATCTTGTAGGTTTTAAGTGAAGTCTTTGTTTCTAATCCAGATAAAGCAATTTGTAAGTTGCAATTTAATAATTGCTATTAAGAATTGCTAATAAAGGTACATCCGCATTTCTTTTAAATGTTAAGTGTTAAAAATGGGTGGTATTAAATTTATAGGAATTTAGTACTAATTTTGCTTAGGTTCCATTTCCTTGTTACATGATCTATTAAAAATCAATTTCTTATTTAAATGTGTTATTTCATAGGGCAAAGTCTTTGGAATCGCTCTTCATACATTACCTCATCAAGTTGTGCCTGAATATGGAAGTATACCTTCGTAAGTAAAGCCTGTACTATATTAAACCTGGAATCTTCATAAATATTTCAGTGCTAATCTCAGGTTATATATATATATTATTCTGGAAGGAAAAGACTGAAAACCTGGGGCTGAATAATGCTCCTCAGCCTACTCCTAACCCCCTCTACACATGCATGCACTGTGGTTGGGGTGGGTAGGAGAAAAGTGTTTCTTCTGCATTTAATGCTTTGAATGAATAGAAAATTGTTGCATGACCTGCAACTCAATCCTACACATGGCTGCTTAGAAATAAGTCCCACTGAGTTCAGTGGGTCTTACTGTCAAGTAAGCATGCATAGAATTTCAGCCCTAGTGGTCTGGTGGTGGGATATTGGGACTGATTGCCTGAACAGAAGGGAGAACTAGTGAGTTTCTAATGGCACATTATGAAACAATTTTGCTGTTTAAATTGTATAAGTGAGTGGACAAGGTGTGAACCAAGGGCACTTGGATGTCTCAGGGCCCAATCCTATCCAATTTTCCAGTGTTGGTGCAGCCATGCCAGTGGGATGTGCACTGCTTCCTGTGGCAGGGAGGCAGTCACAGAGACCTCCTCAGAGAATGTTTGTTTATCTCTCTGCATTGTAATTATCTCGGGGCTGCATTGTAATTGCATAATGCTAGAAAGTTGGATTGGACCCTTATTTTATTTTATTTTTTGAAGCAGTCAGTGCTGTTGATCAAGTCCTTAGAGCAGACCAAATTCCATTTCACCAGCAGAGGGTTGGCTTCTCAAACCTTGATTATGCTTACCATTCAGAATGTAAGAGTGAGGTATCTTGCTAGAGTATCATTTTCATTTTACTTATCAATTAAGACATTGAGTTTTTGCAAAGAGTGAATGCCAAACACTGATTCTTTTTTCTCTTCAGCTTTTTAGTTGAGACTTGTGAATACTTAGAAGAATATATTCACACAGAAGGACTCTTCAGAAAATCTGGATCGTTTGTTCGCATGAAAATGTTAAAGGTATAGTACTGCTGTTTTCCCTATGTCTGTTTTGTTCTTTGTACCTTTGATAAAATGTCGTGTATAAGAACATAAGAAAAGCCCCGCTGGATCAAGCCAAAGGCCCATCTAGTCCAGCATTCTGTATCTCACAGTGACCCACCAAATGCCCCAGGGAGCACACAAGACAACAGACACAACCTGTGTCCCAGTGCCCTCCCCTGCATCTGGCAATCAGAGGCAGCCTGCCTCTAAAACAGGGGTGTCCAAACCCTGACCCTGGGGCCACTTGTGGCCCTCGGGGACTCACAATCCAGTCCTTAGGGAGCCCCCAATCTCCAGTGAGCCTCTGGCCCTCCAGAGACTTGCTAGAGCCCACGCTGGCCTAATGCAACTGCTCTCAGAGTGAGGGGGACTTTTCATTTTCTTGCTTGAGCTGTGGGACAAGGGCTTCATCCACTACTTGCTGCTTCGCATCTGTGGGGCAGCAGCAAAGGAAAGGCTGGTCTTACTTTGTGCAAGGCCTTTTATAGGCCCTGAGCTATTTCAGGACCATTCATTCATATAAGTACCACTCTATTATATTCATTTATGTAAATTTATTCAAATTTGAACTGTAAATTAATTCCTTTCTTTTCCTGGCCCCGACACAGTGTCAGAGAAATGATGTGGCCCTCCTGCCAAAAAGTTTGGACACCCCTGCTCTAAAACCAAGAGCTTGCACATGCCTACTATGACTTGTAACCAGTAATGAACTTTTCCTCCAGAAATTTGTCCAATCCCCTCTTAAAGGCATCCAGGCAAGATGTCATCACTTCTTCCTGTGGCAGAGTTCCACAAACTAATTACATGCTGGGTAAAGAAATAATTTCTTCTGTCTGTCCTAACTCTCCCAACATTCAACTTTCGTGGATGTCCTCTGGTTCTGGTGTTATGTGAGAGGGAAAATAGCGTCTTTCTATCCACTCTGTCCATCCCCTGCATGATTTTGTATGTCTCAATCATGTCCCCCCTCAGGTGCTTCTTTTCTAGACTGAAGACCCCCAAACGCTGTAGTCTTTCCTCACAGGGAAGATGCTCCAGCCCAATAATCATTTTGGTTGCTCTCTTTTGCACCTTTTCCATCTCCACTATATCCTTTTTGAGATGTGGTGACCAGAACTGGATGAAATACTCCAGGTGTGACCTTACCATTGATTTGTACAACAGCATTACAATATTAGCCGTCTGATTCTCAATGCCTTGCCTAGTGATCCCAAGCATGGAATTCGCCCTCTTCACTGTCACCGCACATTGGCTTGACATTTTCATCAAGCTGTCCACAAGGACCCCAAGATCTCTCTCCTGATCTGTCTCAGATAGCTCAGAACCCATTAGCCTATATGTAAAGTTTAGATTCTTTGCCGCAATGTGCATGACTTTACACTTATATGTATATGTATATATGTATACATTCCTAATTTGCTAGCTCTGTGCAAAAATTTAAAATAAGTAGACTTTGCTCCCAGGTGAGAGATGATTTCAAATATCTCAGCTGAATTGAGCATCCTTAAACATTTTGCACATTTTTCCTCAAATCATGTTACATTCTCCATTTCTGTGTTCTCTCAGTGTGCAGTGGCTTATATTGGGTGTGTTGAATTTTTTCCCCTAGAGTAAACTGGACCAAGGGGAAAACTGCCTGTCTGCTGCACAGCCATGTGATGTTGCAGGGCTTCTGAAACAGTTCTTCAGAGAATTGCCTGAGCCTGTTCTCCCAAGTGACCTGCAAGAAGCATTCATCAAGGCCCAGCAACTAGACATGGAGGAGAAAAACTCTGCCACACTACTTCTCTCTTGTCTTATGAATGACAGAGCAATTGAGACCTTGAGATATTTTTTCAATTTTCTCAAAAAAGTGTCTCTAAGGTAGGTAGAGAACATTATGAATGTAGTGCTCTTTGCAACAAATACCTGAATATATTATGAAGTGGTAAAAACCATACACTGTCCTCTTTTTCTTTACATCAGTGCTTCGTGCAGGAGAGCTTTCCCATTTTGCACTGATGACATAATTCTCCAACAAAATTTAAGGCAAATCAGTTGATCTTTACAACCCCTGGAGGTGGAGCTTTTCTCCTTGGAGAAGTAGGTGAAGACACGCTATTGTCTCTCTTATGCTCCTCACAAGAGAAGTGTGCATACATTTTCTTAATGCCCTCATCTCTCTGGTTACATTTCTATGAACCTATCAGTTCTTGATCATATCTTCTGGAATTCTTCTGTTTCTAGAAAAAGCTTATTTTTTCACATTTCCTCTTTGCCTAAGGTATGAGCTACTTGAGAACATAGGATTTTGTGCTTTTGTGGAAGTTAGTATGGATGCTGTCAAGTGTTTCTACAGCTGCTAGTGAACAATGAGGAGACAAACAAGAAAGGAAAGCCAGTAAGGCAAAGGACACCTTCCACCTGTTGCCACTCTGACTGTACCCCTCCCCCACAGTGGCAAATAGAAACACCAGCTGATAAATGACAAGAAGCAAGCCAGCCATATTTCCTTCTCCTCCCCCCAAAAGAAACCTTCTTCTGTTTTAATGATTTCTTTGATCTTCTGTAAGCCACTATGGTCACCATGGTGTTTTGCCAAATTCCTGATCCAAACTTCACCTAGAGAACCTGTGCCCACTTTAAGCTAATTAGCTCCCCTTTGTTCCCCAACAGTGGCCCTAGTTCTGCACTGCTGGGCCCCACCACCAGGATAGCTTGCCTGTTCAACCTGCTGAGGTCCTCCTTCCTCCCCTCTCCTGTCCTGCCAGCAGCTTCTCCAGCCAACTTGGTCCTCAGCAGGTCTTGGGAGTGGCAGCCACACACCAATCTCCAGTGTTTCCAATAGTCTCTGTTCCAGCAATCCTCAGAAGTCCATTCACCTGTCTGTCCATTAGTCAGCTAGCTCCTCAGTCCATTAATCTGTTTTGTTCTTTCTCTTTCCTCCTTCAACTACCCACACCTTTTCCTTCCTGCAGGTGCTGCTTTTAACACTGACCTGGAGGCCTTTTTGCCCCCAAGTGGCTGCAGCTGTGCAGCACACTCATTGTACTCTGAGGCCCTGGTGTTAACCCCTTGCTTGCCTGCCAGAACAAGGGGCCACTGTAGACAGGACACCCTATCTCCTCAAGGGTTCTTGTGCATTTCCATTATGCATGGTCAGTGGGAATGTAGCTTCAGATATCCAAATCTTGCAGTTATAACTCCAGGCAGCGTGTTTGTGACCTGGCTCTATTTTTGTTTTTCAGGTCCACTGAGAACAAAATGGACAGCAGCAACCTGGCTGTCATTTTTGCCCCAAATCTCTTGCAGTCAAGTGAGCCCGACAAGATATCTGTTCAAACAGACAAAAAACTCCGTTTGCAGGCTGCAGTTGTGCAGACACTAATTGATCATGCAGAAGATATAGGTATGATTATATTTGGGTGTCATGAACTGTATTTTTTTGTGAAGCTGTACCATTCCTTGTATAACACACAATAATCTTTTCCTAATTCAGGGAACATACCAAAATACATCCTGGACAAGATGCCTGCAATGCTTGGTATTGATGATCCTGTTTCTACCCCTGTACCGAAAGACTGTGATGAAAGTGAAGGTGAAACTCCTGGAGAAAGCAAGAGGAGAAGAAGGCGGAGCTTAGGAGGTGGGCACACTTTCACTGTAACTGCCTGCTTCTTATCGAGCTTTACTTTGATTTGTGGAGATATTGCAGCAAAAATACTGTAAAATGGCGTATATATGGAGTAGCAAGAAAAAAAGACAGGAATGTTTCATTTTAATATGTTGTGAATATTGGAATAATAGATTATTTAAATTTGTTAAAGAGACTCTTTGGCCTCTCTCCAGAGTGATCTCTGGTATGAATTCTAACAGTAGTATGAGAAATAGTTGGACAAATCCAAAACACCCAAATAGTTCTAAATGTTTCTGGGTTCTCCCCAAGTAATTGTTGACCAATTCGTGTTCTACTTTTAAAATGAGAATAACTTCAGATTAGTTCATCACTTATGCACATGGTCTTGGTATGATTAAAATAACATTTTAACACTTTTTATGTGGTCAGTTTAACCCATTGCATTCCAGATATCCCTCTGACCAATGCTGCTGGGTAGGGTGAGATGGGAGAGCGCATGCCGAAGATAACTTTGGATTATAGCATTGGATCCTCCAGCTGCACTTTCACAAGATTTGGCAAAGGAAGCTTTTCAAAATGGGTGGCAGGCACTTGTGTTTCTCTCCTAAAAATTTAAAAAACAAATAACTAGGATGTTGTTACCTGGGGAAAATCCACATTTATAGAGTGTCCATGAGTACATTTATGAGCCCTGTCCCCACAATGGCACTGCCCATAGCTCTGCCAACCACGCTCTGCCCAGAGACAGCATTTGCCTCTTAAGACAACTGCTTTTCCTGGGAGAGTGGGGAGGGGCACTATGGAGCATATGAGGTGGCAGCTCTCTGGCACGGTCCCATTTGGTACTGTAATTGTCCACAGTTGTTACAACATCTGCATAGAGCTTAGGTGTTCTAATGTTCCTTCTTCTATAATTTTTCATTCCCTGAAGCTTGCATAAATATATGTGCAGATGGTGGACCCTTGAACTTAAAAAGTTGTGCTTGTGCAATACACGCACACCTTGTGAGGTTTACCAAAGCTTCATCGCCACAGCTGGGATTTCATTTTGCTGAGGTAGCTGTTTTCTAAGGGTCATTCTGATCAGTCACTTATTCTGTTCATACAAATGAGATATGAATAGCAGTATTTTAACAGTTGATGTTGGGTAAAGAGAACAAAATTGGTACACTGTTAAGAAGCTGTCTTTTTGACTTCTTAAAGAATAAAAATCATGGTTTGTCTTTAGAAATGGGACACTGCCATCCTATGCATGTTTACTTGGAAGTGACTCCCATTATAGTCAGTGGGGCTTACTCTCAGGTAAGTGTGCATATGATTGCAATCAAAGTTTTCTATTTGAAGGCCTGATTACTTGGTGTCTCTTCGATTACAGATATTGTTAGTGGGGCTCTGAATAAACTTAAATCTAACAGAACACCTTCCACTACACCCCAGAAAGACAGAAGTGGTAGGTATTGTGCATTTGCATGGCACCACGTACCTTGAGCCCAAGACTTGTGTGCAAGACTGGACTGAACAGCATGTGGAAGATGCCAAGCAGGGCTGTAATACTGACTTGCTTGCAATTAACTTGCAATTGATTTGCTGCTGTATTGATAGTAATAGCCTGCATTCTTAAAGATGGAAACTGGGCTCTTTTTTTTGTTGCTGCATACTAAAGCTTGGGTGATGTAATATTCAGCTTTGTTAGCTGGTAGAGAAGCTGTCTAAGCTTGGGTGTGTGCTGCTTCAGAAACATTGCCCTTCTCTTTCTTTATATTGAAAAGAGTGCATGGGCTTAAACATATATCATCTGCAAAGAGAGATGAAAAGGTTCTGGAAATTTTGGAAACGTCGTTTTGTGAAAAAAAGACAAGGTAAGCTGTGGAAATGGAAATTTGGGAAAAATTGAAATGTTCTGTATGTGCTTAGTTGATCATACAGACAGCGCAATGCTATGCACTTCTGCTGAGAAGTCCTGAGGCATTCAGCGGGTTTGCTCCCAGGTAAGTGCACTTAACATTGAAACTAAAAGATTTAGGCAGCAATGTGAAAACAGGTTTTTTTAATGTGGTATAAATATAATTTATAAGCGGTATATAAATACTGTTAATATATAAATACTGTTAACGATAATGCAGATGCAAAAGAAATCTGTGTGTATTGTGAAGAAGCTACAGCGAAGCCAATGTCCTGTGTTCATGTAAATAGCCAAATAATGTAACACAAAAATATAGCGACTGAAAAAACTATGAACAATGTAACTCAAACTAGTTACAACAATTCTTACAGAAAGGCATTAAGAACTTAGACTTGGCTATACTCAGAAATGACAATAGCTGCTTCCAGTGAAAGGCTCCAAGACCACCTGACAATCTGCACCAGCAAGATGTCATTTCAGTACTTAACATCCTCAAGTTCTTACAAAACGTAATTGTGGATCATGGAATTTACATTCTGTAATTCCTTGGTCCTTATTTGATGTCAGAGAAGAGATTGCAAAATAGTTGAGTTGATACATTGATACACCAGGTTGTAGCAACCTCTGAATTTATTCATCTGCAAAAGTATTATGACTTGCAGCCTGTCATACTTTTGTAGGGCAGCAAAACAACTGTCTAATAATTAAAACTATTTAACTCTTCATTGAGAAAGAATGGGTTTCATGATACCTGTTTCAATTTTTCCAAAATTTCTGGTGTTTCCATTTCTACCCATAGAAAATCCATTGTTCCCTTTAAAGCTTTCTTGTCTTTTTTCCTGGGTGTACTACTTTAACTTCCAATTAATCCCTTTTGTGTTCCCATATTAATATAATTGAGTGCTGGACCTTTTCTGCTGCAGCAAATGTAAGTCTTTGTTATTTTCAACTTCATAAGTTTAGTGTTTTGTTTTAAGGCTTTTATCGCAGCTATTACTTCCTTTACAGTTTTTTCGTCGGTGACTCCAGTGCTTGTTACTCCAAGTACGAAGCGCAAATATCCAGCTGATTCTGTTCAAGGCTTCTCTAACAAGAAAAGGCGCTCTCTCAGGCATAACTTAGCTCTTGAATTGCTACCAAGTAGTGTCTTTAACATTAGTTCAACACCTGCATCAGGTAGTGTGATCATTCATTCAACTTTTCCCATTTCATTACTCTTGATTGACAATCATTCTCTTTGGCCTTGTAGCAATGTAGAACTATTGCCAGTGAAGGGAGCTGCATAAAAATATGTACATTCTTTCTATGACCTCACAATACTTACTGCTATATATTGGTGCTCACAAGGTTTTTCCTGCTTTGGCCAAATTATACTACTTTGAATGAATAGAAGACTGAGGTCCATGAATAGGGAAGAACAAGTTCTTAAAGAAATTACTTTGCAATTCACAACTGATACAATTAACCAATTCTCTATTACCCTGCAGCTCAGTTTGAAGCAAGCCCTTGTGCCTCTCTTGAGGCATCTCAGAGCTTACTGTCTACCTCTATCACTAGTGACAAGCAAAGTATAGGAAGTCGAAGAAGCAAAAGGATTGCCAGCAAGAAAGTGCAAAGGTGAGATTTGCCCAAACACAGACAGTTGCAGTAGAAAAGGGCAAAAATGCTACCAAATACTTTGTGCCATTTAATGTCACCTGGTTGCTGTACAAGGTTTTGATCTTCACAATTCTAAATGAAATATGATGTGTGACTCAAGTTCTGTGGCTTATTTCTTTGAAAGTGAGATGATCTTATGGTTCATAGATTACTCTTGGTTTTTATTGATGCATTGTCATACTCATTTTAGAAATAATTTAATGTGATCATTTAATACTGTAGTGTGTTTCATATTACTAAATTTTCTCAATATATTTTTTGTAGTATATAACTGTTTATTCTTAAGGGACTCTTATTATATGCAATGTATCTGGGTTTTGAATTGGAATATCAAGACTTCGGAACAAGGTGCACTCAGTTTATTTCTCTTTTCTTTCAGGGTTGAATCTGGGAAAATGGGTTGCTTCTCTCCGAAGATTAGTCGGAAAGAGATGGTGCGCAGGTCACTGCGATTAAAATTCCTCCTAGGAAAGAGCAACAAAGAGGTACTCTGAATGTTCCCCCCCTCCGCCATGCTCCTTATTTCACGTCATAGCAGAAATCTGTTCTGTGGTAGTTACTTTTAGTCTTCAGGCACTTTTAGCTGATTTATTTTCTAATTATTGCTATAACTGAAACTTCATGCAGGCAATATGTGGTGTGGCTTGGTGAGGGTAGAATTTGGAAACGATATAGTCGCATGACTCCGTTTTCCCCCACTTGTGTGGGGGAAAGTGTGTGTGTGTTTTATTTCTTGGGCTATGTTGGTGCATGGAGAAATCCTGGACATTTGAGCCCATTCATTCATTCATTTCAGTCATTCATCCAAGTTCCATCTCTAATGTATTTATTTAAATTTTATATTTAATTTCTTTTTCTGGCCCTCAACACCATGCCAGATATTTGATGCGGCCCTTCGGCCAAAAAGTTTAGAGACCCCTGCAGTATAGGAATGAAAAGGACAAAGCCAAGCTGACAGTTGCATTCCTAAAACAAATGTGAGGCAGTTTGTTTAATTCTTTCTTAAAGTATAAAAGTGCTATAGCATTTGTAGAGTCAGCACAAAGTATTAATGTGTGTGTGTGTGTGTGTGTGTGTGTGTGTGTGTGTGTGTGTGTGTGTGTGTGTGCGCGCGCGTGTGTGTTTCTAATTAAATCCAAAAAGAATGCTGCTGTGGAACATCCAGCTACCAACAGAACTGAAACCATTGGTCGTCGACTTGCAAGTCAAACGGACATGGAAAATGGAGTAGCTTCAGTACAGACAGTTGTGTTGTTAAGCCCACATGTTGGCAAAACTATAACCAAGAAAGGTAACTGTGGTTTATTATTGAAAATATCAAAACTTGTTAGCTATGTCTGGTTCAAAATTGAAAAAATAATCCGAATCTTAAGGAGAAGGAATGTGAGCTTGATGAATGCCCTGTGTTTTCCCTTATTTTTTGCTTATTGTTTTGGATGCTTAGCTCTTCAGAAGGTCCTGTGCAAGTCCAACAGCCTAAAAAACTGCTAGAGCATTCTTCTGCCTTTGTCCTTTGTCTGTCTGAACCTCCATTACTAGCAAGCACATATCTTTGTAGATTGGAGTCCTCCTTCCTGTCTGTAATAACTACCTCTCCTCCAGGATTGGCAGGCATCTACCACTGGGCAGCCATACCTGTCTACCTAGGTAAAGAGGTGAGATGCAGGAACCACGTAGGTTCAACTCCTCCAGTTGCTTAACTTGATGCCAGACCACAGTTTGCTCTCCAATTTGTCAACAACAATTTGCTCTCCAGCAAGTGTAGGGAGTGAGGATAGCTTGGGCACTGCAAGTACCTGAGTTTTAAGGAACAATTTCTAGCTGGAAATTCAGGGACTTAATTTGTTTTCATCTGTTTGTCCTGTGTGATGCAAGAGGGAGGCCACTGGAACTGTGTCTTTTGAGTAGCATTCCAGCTCCATCTGCTTAGGCCTTCCTTGTTACTGTAGCTATTTGATCAAAACTTTACATTGTGCTTTCCAGCCAAACTTTTCAAGCATTTTCCATCAGCCTGCTTATCCTTTTACTATCCATATTTCTTTCCCCCATTGTGTTTAATTCCTTTTATTTCAGACTTTATTAAAACTCTTGGTCTTCCATTAAAACCATTTTAACTCTTGGTCTTCCTAGAGGGTGGGGAGTGGGAGGCGGGGCTGGGACCCATCAGTTATGCTGGATCCCAACTCCTGTTCCCAAAGAGCACAGAGCAGCTTCAAGCCGCTTTACTCTCCTTGGACTTGTTACCCCAGGAGGTGGCGCAAGTCCGAGGAGACCCATTGGGGCCAGGGTGGCTTACCCATAGGTAAGGGGGGAAAGTTTCCCCTTACCTCTGGCTGAGTTGCTTATGGTCCCTATCCTGTGCTGGATACAGCGCAAGCCTCTTGGCTTGCCTGTTCCAGCACAGGATAGGATTGCACCCTTAATTTGTGACAATTCTATGTAGAGCATAAAAGTATACAAGATACATACAGTGACAATTAATGAGTACTTGTGGTGTGCATGGGGAAATTCAAATTTACCTCACTTCACACCTAAGCAGACAGAACTTTGCAGGAGGCTTTTAACTGTTTAGGCTTGAATCAATATAATGATTTTCTTCCTTAACCTGGGTTAACCTTCTGTTAAATCATTTTTGCCCAGCCCACAGGTGTACACATTTGGTCCCTATTGCATATATGCAGCGTTGGGCAGAAATGGCTTAAACAGAACAGGAAACCATAGATAACCTTTTGGAAATTGAGCGTGCATGTTTGACTTGGACTTTCAGACTCTTCCCTTTCTGGAATTCATAAGGAGAGCCCTGCGCCTCCTTTAGGTATGTCATAGGTTTCCAAGAGCACTACATTTGGTGTCAGTGCCTAGGAAACGAGTTCATCCTGCAGTATTTGAAGGCTGGACATTGTGCCTGCAGCATGATTGCCTTGCTAGTAAGTCAGGCGGTGGTCTCTTGCTTGCCTGGTCCTTCTCCCATCTACCATAACTGCCCTTTTGGCTGTTCCCATGCGGTTCTCTTTGCCTTCTGATCTCAAGACTTCTGATCTCAAGTCATTCTTGAGGCTGAATGCTTAGGTTAACTCTTGTGTCTGCCCTTGAAGCCAAAAGCTGAAGAAAGATCTGAAATGACCTGGTACCTGGGCTGATACATGGGTGCTCTCAAGGAGTGCAGAATGAGCAGCCATAGCATCCTACCTAGCAGCATGTTATGGTCCCCCCCAATGTTGGCCTACCTTAACTTTTTTGGGGGGCATGCCAATTAAGAGGTAGGGTGAGGCACTCCATGGCCTCCCCCTCCCCCAGTATTTCCGTTTAGGAGCACCAATTTCTCTTACGTGGTGCTTTTAAAAAATAAAAAAGGTAACCACAGTAAATACTGTGGTTTGGCCTTTGAATCTTGCATTGAGAACCCTTAAGGTTTATCCTAAAATGTGAAGTGGTACCACTGGACAGAGGTAGTATCAGGAAAACACTGGTGGTAAAGGTCACAGTGTACCACAGGTTCCCAAGTCTGGTTGAAATGCCAGAGTGTTGCCAGCTGCTACCCTTGCATGGTCTCTTGGAGGTGGGGCTATTTCTTTCCTGGAGGCAACCTACTGTATGTTCTCTGCAGGCAACCAGGAGGATGCCTAGTTACAGTGCTGTTATGTGACTGTGGCATTAATGTTTGTTTTAAGGTACAACATTACAATTTTCTGTTCAGATTGAAAATACTGTTTTTTTTCTTTAAAGGTTCTAAAAACATCAGCAAGTCTGAGGAGAATTTGCAAATGGCAAACTCTTCTAATGAAGCGAGCTACCGAATATCCTGGACTGGCTGCTCTGCCACAGAATCTCAGGAGACATATAACAACGGTACTCCTTTAATGGCAAAACTTGAAACTTGTTCTTCAGAACCTGCTCTTACAACCACAAAACCAGCAATCATCCCTGCTAAGTGCAGGCCTGTTGACGGAACTACTGAACAGAATAGCAATAGAGAGCAAATGTCTTTTTGTGAGGATGAAAGCAATTTGACCACAGACACATTGTTGAAAATTAAGAGAGCATTTTCTGAATCCGGAAGCAACCTTCATAATTTATTGGAAACCGAGCCTTCAAAATTGAATCTAACACGTGAAACAGCGTGCATTTCAGGACTCAGTCTAGAGCGGCAGCTCTCTGCAGCTCCAGCCCAGAAAATGACAATGGTAGAGCAGAAGACTGTGCTTACTAGCTCTGCTAATAAAGCTCATGTCATTGACAAACATCTGTCAAATACAGATCAAGTCAATTCGATGGAAGGATCCCTCTTCCCAATTACTACTGACACAAATAGTTTGATCCTTGAGTTAAATGAAAGTGATGGGCTAGTATTAGAAAGCCAGCTGCCTGGGATGCCCTGTCCGGGTATCCGAATATCCACGGAGACACTGGAATTGAATCGGCAATCCACCCCCCCAAAAATTATCGAAAATAAAAAATTGAGAAAGTGTAATTTGGGGAGAGAGACTAAAGAAATTCTTGAAACAAGACAGTTTCTCTCTAAATTGCAAAAAGATGAAGATGGAAGCAGCAACCAGTACCTACACATGGAAACTCATGAAAAATCCTCACCTCCAGGAAAGGTTGCCGATCACATACATTGGTTCAACGCACTTTCATTAAACGATCAGTGTTCTGCAGCCAAAACCAAACCACCTCCCAAGTTTCAGCGTACCCCCGTCCGCCAGTCTGTCAGGAGGATGAATTCTCTCTTGGAGGCTAACAAGCAGTCCGCTGCTTGTAAACTAATAAAACCAGGTGATAGCTGTTTATCACTTGAGAAATCATTGAGTTATGAAACTGCACTGTCTTGTGCAGAAGGTGTCTCCAGTACAGCTACAACTTCACATGACCAGCTCGCTCAGTCTTCCATTTCCTACCCACAATTGCCACATCCACTGGAGCAAGCTGGAAGGCCTGGTACAACTTGCAAAGTGAGATCAATTACTACTAACCAATCTAAGTCTGTTCTTGAGGACCGAACTAATCATGATATGTCAAAAACTCTGGTAAAATTGAACACAAGCCTAAGCAGTTCAGTTGCCACCCCTGATAGATGTGCTGTCAGGAAGCTGTTGGTAGAGAAAAAGACTCGGTACAGAGGCTCTCCAAAGAATCCAATAGCCACAGCAAAACTATTTCCAGCCATTAAACCTGTTGACTTTTAGGTGTAACAGACCTGTCCTAGCCAGGTTTACTCAGACCTGCTATGGATTTCAATTATCTTGCATCCAGGTATGCATGTTAAGGCTTGCAGTCAAAGCCTGTTGACTTGTCTAAAACTACTTCAGTCTGTTACTTTAAAAAAAAAAAAAAGAGTAAAATTTTATTTCTTTTTTAAGTGGGTCTTTTTTAATTTAGTGGAAATTGTAAAATGACTGAAACTTGAACAAGTACATTCTTGTGGGTAACTTCTCTTGTGGCTTCTAAGCAGTATTTGTTTTTATATTTTACTGGATTTTATCAGGGACAGTTTACTAATTCCATGGGCTGTTAACGAAAATTTAAGAAATCAGTTTCTAGGTGATCTTGTAGAGAACTAAAGGTTAATTGTATGTGTGTGGGGGGGGGGGAGTGAAGCCCTTTATAGCACAGTTAAGGCACTGCTTATTCTAGGAGGTCTTGATGCACAGGCTTGAATTTTGCAACACTGAAGTATCTATGTGAGGCTTATGCCCAGCTTTGGTGCTGTAATTAACAAAGGGCGACCTGATAAAATGTTAGGCAGAAGTAACCATTTTTCTAGGTTGGAGACTATATTGTATGCAGAATTACATACAGAGGCTTGTAGGAGGATACATGGTAGATTGTAGATACATGGTAAACTGTCCCATTTCTGGTGGATGTACATGATTTTCTTATGTAGTCATGTATCTGTTTTTGACCAAAAGAGCTTGCAGGTCTTTTCTTAAGTAATGTGATATAGCAAATTACATGATTTAAAAAGAATAAAATATGCTGATTATGTCATTAAAATAAAACATACTGTATAAAGCCATACTGTTCATTTGCACAAACAGATATTTAAATTGGTCCGCTTTAGTACTGAAACTATTTCTGTTGTAATCGTTATTTAAACTTGAAATTGATTTTTGTTTTCTCAGTGTACTTTAATTTGTGATAGTGCAGAACCATGATGTCTCTTTGAAATAAAAGCAATTTTTAATTTATTTCTGTAACTGTGTTTGTGGAGCAGGTGACCTACTCTAAGTTTACTGATTTTACATCTGAGAGAGAAAAATGCAGACAGCTATATTCCTTCAGATGAAAATCCATTCCTTTACTAGGGTATTTGACTAATGCATAAAATACCATTTACTTTCAAGAAGCTAAGTGAAACTTTCTAGGAAGGAAGATCTACAAAGCAGCTGCTACTACCAAGAAAGCCCTGGCCTAAGCTTTAATGGATCAAATCAAGACAACATAGCAGAGAAGCATTTGGTAATTGCAAGAACCAGGGAGGAGCATATAAGAGGAGGAGGTTCCTTTAGGTATTCAGAGTCAAACCTTGTTTAGTTTTAAACATATTTAACATTTTGAATTTGAGCTTAGAAGCAGGTAGGAAGCCAGTACAGATTAGCCAAGAGCACTAGGCTCTCTAAACCCCAATAGGAACAAGCTGTAGAATTCTGACCAGTGCATTATAGAAATCCATAGAAGACTGCAGTCTACACATGGCAAGCATTATGAACATGTTATAAGTGGAGGTGTTTAACCAAAGCACATAACACAAAACACTGCATTTTGATGTTTAAGATATTTTTCAGAAATTAGAATTTCTGAAAATTTCCAAAAAATACATTTTTAAAATGTTTAAAACTAATAAAAATGAGAACTTTGAATAAAAACACACTGCTTTCCACCTTTTTCATTTTTTCAAATCACAAAATCTGCAGAAAAAAATAAAACCATTTTTAAACACCCCAGTACACAACTAAGGGTGCAATCCTAACCCCTTATGTTAGTACTTTCCAGCACTGGCATAGCTGTGCCAATGGGACACGTACTGTATCCTGCAGTTGGATGTCACTCATGGAGGCCTCCTCAAAGAAAGGAAATATTTGTTCCCTTACCTCAGAGCTGAATTGCCCTTATGTCAGTGCTGGAAAGCACTGACATAAGGGGTTAGAATTGCACCCTAAGTGGGCATATTTTTGAATTTGTGCTAAGAAAAGAAGCTGTGATTAAGGACTCTTAACAAAAGCTGCCAGAATCCTTTGAGAAAAAAACTTAATAGGTCCAGAGGAGCAAATGAGGTGTTTGAAAACTTGTGATCCCTTTTGAAAATGCAAGAGATTGTATGTTAAAGTGAGAGGTACATTCTACCAGGCAGAGATGTGGGAAAAGAATAAAAACTTGGGAGAAAGGTGGCAGGGAGTGGGGGAAACCCACTTTGTAAACCCTTACCCAAGACAGAGCTTTACATTGGTTCCAGTCCAAAGGTATATTCTGAGGCAATCCTCTATGCCTGCTTGTCTTTCTGATGTATCCACTACAGCTGATAAATGAACTTGCTAGGGATCAGCATATTGTTGAATCAAGAGAAAAAAGAACAGCTGATTTCACTGGTGGGAGAAGCTAACAGAGGGTGTCTGGAAAGACTACTGACCTGCACCCCACAAGATTGGCCATTCTACTTCATCTTCAGGAGCAAATGGTGGCTAGGAGGAAGAGAGAAGTCCACAGCCAACTTTTTCATTCCTGACCTGTAGTAGATTTTGACCCTTAAACTCCTTTCTGGTGAACTGTAGTACACTCACAAATTGCACACCATCTTGCCCTGAATTCAGTACGTGACTCCTGGAAAGTTTATGCAACTATCATGCATAAGAGGTCAGGGGGGAGTTACACCCATCTTATTTTAATGTGAAATATTTTTCTGTTGTAGTTTTAAGAAGATTTGATAACTGCCTTGAGTGGATGGGTCTGTCTTATTATTTATAGATCTAAATGCTCTTATTGGTGTACTTCCTTTGTAAACCCTTATGCAAAATAGAACTTTACATAGACTCAAGTCCAGAGGTACAGTCTGAAACCTAGGATGATGGATGATCATGGAGGTGATCCACTACTCAGAGAAATAAATGTGAAATTTTAAAAGATTGTGTGCCGCTTATTTTGCTGCCAGTTTAGTGTCTGTATGGCATCAATGGGTCTTGCTTTTAAACTGTTGGAGGTGGTTGGTGGAAATATTCTGAACAAATTTTCTAGCATTGATATAGCACCACCCATGTGCCTGGTGTTTTGGAAATGAAAATACAGGTCACTGCCCTAAAGAGCCTGCAATCTAGATAGTGACGTAAGGCAGGGAGGAGATGGAAGCAGGGTGAACAGGGACAATAGATCAACTTATAAGTAAGGAAGGGGCACCAAGCCATGATGCCAAAGGCTGAAAGAGGGCTGTGTTTAAAGAAGTGAGTGAGGAAGCAGCAGGTAGATGGGGTGGGAGGCAGTTCTAAGCTGAAGGGGCATAGGTGAGGATGATTGGGGAGATGGATGGGGATGAGTGGTATCCCAATCTCTGCACTCAGCTATCCACCACTAGGTGACATTCATGCTAGTCACTATATTTAGTCCAGGGATTCTTAATTGAGGGTATCCACGTACCCTTTGGGGGTATGTATGGGACTCTATCTCTGAACTATTAAAAGAAATGTTAGTTTATTTATTACCCATTTTTATACTGACCTTCCTCCAAGGAGCTCAGGAAAGTGTACATTATTATTATTAACAGTATTTATATACCGCTTTTCAACTAAAAGTTCACAAAGCGGTTTACAGAGAAAAATCATTCCTCCCCTCCATTTGTCTTCACAACAACCCTGTGAGATAGGTCAGGCTGAGAGAGAGAGAGAGAGAGAGAGTGACTGGCAAAAGGTCACTCAGAAAGCTTCATGGCTGAGCAGAGATTTAAACCTGGAGTTTCCAACACCACAGCCTTCTTCTTCATTAGTGTTTGTCCTGTGTGGTGGTGGGGTCTGCTATAGTTTCCAACTAATTTCCAACCCCACAACCACCACTAGAAATACAGATTGAGGGGTTCTGTTCCTAGCGATCTATATGTAAGGTAAACTCAAGCTAATAGGTCAGTGGTTCCCAAAACTTCTAGCACCAGGACTCACATTTTAAAACGGCACTCTATCCGGACCACCTAAGTTTACCAGACTTTTAAGAAAGGATCTATAGAAAGAAACTTTTTTTTATTTATAAGTAATAATAACCAGAAAAAAAACACTCAAACATTTATCTCCCTATACATATCTTTGCAAACAGCAGGAACTCACCTCCTTGCAGGGTAATTAGCAGCTATCTTGTAAACTGCAGGAGCTGAGCTGTTTGCAGTGTAATTAGCAGCTACTGAATCTGATTTCTGAATAGCTTCCAAGCTCGAGGCAATTAGTTATCTGATCTTTCCATCAACCTTTGGTGACCCACCAAAAATCAGGTTGCGACCCACCAGTGGGTCCCAACTCACAGTTTGGGAACCATTGTATAGGTAATAGTGATTTTGTCAATCTGGCAAAGGGGGTGGAGTGTGGGGACATTTTCTTCTCACACAACACCAGAACCAGGGCATATCCACTAAAATTGAGTGTCTGGAGAGTTAGGACAGACAAAAGAAAATATATTTCTTTGTCCAGTGTGTAATTAATCTGTGGAACACCTTGCCATAGGATGTGGTAATGGCATCTGGCCTGGATGCCTTTAAGGCTACAATGTTTAGGGGCCAAATCCTATTCAACTTTCCAGCCCTGGTGCAGTCGTGTCAATGGGGTGTGTGCTGTAGTTGTGTCAGTGGGGATGGTAGTTATGGAGGCCTCCACAAGGTAAGGGAACATTTGTTTCCTTGCCTTGGGGCTGCACTGCAGCTACACTGCCGCTGGAAAGTTGAATAGGATTGGACCCTGGGGCTCTTCATTCTGGAAAAAAAGGTGCCCAAGGGGGGACATGATTGTGACATACAAAATTATGCTGAGGATGGACAGAGTGGATAGAGAGATGCTCTTTTCCCTCTCACACAACATCAGAACCAGGAGAAATTCATTAAAATTGAGTGTTGGGAGACTTAGGACAGACAAATATTCTTTACCCAATATGTAATTCTTCTGTGGAACTCCTTGCCACAGGATGTGGGGTGATGGTGTCTGGCCTGGGTGCCTTTTAAAGGGGGTTGGACAGATTTCTGGAGGAACAGTCCACCACAGGATAGAAGCCATGATTGGTAGGTTGTATGTTTTAGAAGGAGACTACCTCAGAAGGCTAGGTGCAAGGGAGGGCATGTGTGCTCCCTGACCCTGAGGCATCTGGTGGTCCACTGAGAAATGCAGGAGGGTGGCCTGGATGGGTCTTTGGCATTATCCAACGGGGCTTTTCTTATGTTCTTATAACATGCATGCCAGAAGCAAGGGAGGGCACCAGGTTGCAGGCCTTTTGTGGTCTTGTGTGCTCCCGGAGGCAACTGGTGAGATGCAGCAAGCTGGACTGGATGGGCCCCCTTTGGCCTGATCCAGCAGTAGGGCTCTTCTTAGGGAGTTGCGTGGATTGGCAAAATCCAGCTCTGGCCACAGTGGCGTAGCTAGAGGGGGCAAAGCACTAAGTTGGACTCCAAATGGGGCTCCTTGCATGCCATGGTGAGGCTCCCTGCAAGCCTTCGAGCCCAAGCCTATGCCTATCCACTCAGGAGTAAGTCCGATTGCAGTCAATGGAGCTTACTCCCAGGAAAGCGTGGCTAGGCTTGCTGCCTTAGTGCTGTACCCCCCATCTGGCTACGCCACTGTGCAGGTGCAGCCAGCCTGGCCTCTGCGACCGGCCTCCCTGCGCGCGCGCCGACCCCGGCCGCTGATGCACCTGCTGCCGCTGGGGGCCAAGAGCGCTCCCCTCTCGCCCCCCCCGCCGCGCGTGACTCAGCGCGCCGTGCACGCGCCCCGCCGAGCAGAGCGACGCTGGCGGCCCCTGTGCGCGCGCCGAGCCACCTGGAGAGCGCGCAGCCCCGGTGAGCGCCCTGCGCGGCGGCTCTGGGGAGGGGGGTCTGTTTGGGCAGGCTGGAGGGGGACGGGGCAGCTGCAGCAGAGGGAGAGGGGCGGTGGTGGCGGGGAGACACCCTGTGCGCCCCCCCCCTTGCTGGCCTCGCGCTCCAAGGCAGGGAGGGAGCCGAGGGATGCTCTGGCTGCGTCATGGAGGTGACGTGGGAGAGAGGAGCTCTCCAAGCCAAAGCCAGCAGGCCCGGGCACCCCCACCCCTCAGCTCTGTGGCGGGCAGGGGCTGATGGAGAGCTCGCTTTGTTTGCTTGCAGGGCAGGAGAAGCCACTGGCAGAAGAGGAGCTCGCCTCCCAAGCCTTGACCTGGAGAAGGGGTAGGTACCCTGGGGCAGGGGAAAAACAGTGCGGGGGGGGGAGAAAGTGGGTAGGGGGATGTTCTTCTCCCTCACACACTACACCAGGACCAGGGCGCGTCCACGACGTTGAGAGTTAGGATAGGCACCAGAAAATATTTCTTTACCCAGCATGTCGTTAGTCGGTGGGACTCCTTGCCACAGGATGTGGTGATGGATAGAGGGATGTTCTTCCCGCTCACACACAACACCAGAACCAGGGGACAGCCACCATGTTGAGAGTTAGGACAGACACCAGAAAATATTTCTTTACCCAGCATGTCGTTAGTCTGTGGGACTCCATGCCACAGGATGTGGTGATGGGGATGATGATTAACAGCATTTATATGCCACTTTTCAACAGAAAGTTCACAAAGCGGTTTAGAGAAAATCAAACAAAAACTAATGGCTCCCTGTCCCAAAAGGGCTCACAATCTAAAAAGATGCAGAAGAGCATCAGCAGACAGCCCCCAGAAAAGACAGTGCTGTGGTGAAGAGGGCCAGTTGCTCTCCCCCCCCGCTAAAAAAAAGAAGAGCACCCACTTAAAAAGTGCCTCTTACCCAGTTAGCAGGGGTTCCTGGAGGTGACTGATAGATAGAGGGATGTTGTTTTCCTTCCCATGAAATATCAGACCCCGGGGGCGTGCACTTACTTTGAGTATCAGAAGGGTTAGGATAGACACAAGAAAATATTTCTTTATGCAGCGCGTCAGTAGTCTGTGGGACTCCTTGCCACAGGATGTGGTGATGCATACAGTGGATAGAGAGGTGTTCTTCTCATGCCCACATAGCGCCTGAACCAGGGGGCATCCATTAACACTGAGCATCGGGAAAGTTTGGCCAAAGAAAAGAAATTTTTTTTACCCAGTGTGTCATTAGTCTGTGGGACTTTTTGCCACAGGATGCGGTGATGGTGATGGATAGAGGGATGTTCTTCTCCCTGTCACACAACTCCAGAACCAGGGGACATCCACTAACATTGAGTGTTGGGAGTGTAAGGACAGACAAAAGAAAATATCTCTTTACCCAGCCTGTAAAGAATCTGCAGAACTCCTTGCCACAGGATGTGGTGATGGCATCTGGCCTGGATTCCTTTAGAAGGGATTTGGACAAATTTATAGAGGAGAAGTCCATCACAGGTTTAGAGATGTAAAATTTCTGGAAATTTTGAATTTTTCAGAAAAAAATGGAAATTTTTGGAAAAATTGAAAAAATGCTACTTTAGCACTTTTTTTCTTTCTTTTCCAGATTGAAAGTCATTCTGTTACTTTAGGAACATAAAATATGACTATGGACAATTTGACTTGGCATAAAATTATCACAACTAGCATATTAAAAATACAGTGTCTCCAAACAATTATTATAAACAGAATTTACTTTTTAAATAATATTTATATGTAATTGTAACAAATGGAGCAACAATCTCCTGAACTGTTTACTAGTTTATGTGGAACAGACAAGAAAACCTCCACAAAACAATTCTTAAAAATCCAGAAGTAACAATTATTCATATTTCCTCTCCACAGTATTAAATAAAAATAAAAAAAACACCCATTCTCATAAAAAGAATTGAAGAGGGGGGGAAGTGTATAGAAGGGAGTGGGACTATGTTTCCTTGAATGGGCATGAAATTTAATCAGAATCATTTTCTGAGCTGTAATTATCAGCATCAGTTTCAGAGCACAATGCTGTGGTCGGTGGCACTGAGCCCTGCCGCCGACCACAGTTGCAAACGTGCTGTAAGGCACGTTTGCGGGGCTCACCCCCAGGCTCCCACTGGTGCTAGGCTAGCGCCGGGCAGTCGCCCAGGTTCCATGGCTCAGCGGTCTCCCGGACCGCAGAGCAGCAGAACGGGAGGTGGGAGCATGGCCGGGGGCGTGGAGGAGGCGTTCCAGGGAGGGGGGAGGCCGGCGGGGGCGGTGAGGAGGCGTGCCGGGGGGGCTGGCGGGAGGAGGATCCGCAGAGCTGAGCTCCGCAGGATCCAGAGTGCTCGTGGAGGGCTGCGTGCCCTTCACGAGTGCCTTTTCCATTGCGGGGCTGCTTACCTTACTCAGGGGAAGGGGACGAATGTCCCCTTCTCCTGAGGAGCCTCCCACGGTAGTGCGGGAGGTGCAGGATTCGGCGGCAGCCGTTTTCGGTACTGCCAAGCCTGGGAGCTCAGGACTGGGCTGACAGTCTTTGCTTCTGCAGCTACTCTGTTGTGTCTGTCATTATCACAGTTATTATGGACTTCTAAAAACTGAAGGTTTGCCTGGATTGAAACAAGCTTCTCTACCCTTTCACATGTCAGTTTATTTCTTGATTTAGTGTGAGTGTTTCCAAACATAGACCAGATTCTTTCACATGCTGCAGAAGATGGAGGAATCTGAAGAAGGCAAGAAGCAAGAGGACTCAGAGGCTGTGTTGTACAAAGACCTTGCCACCATGTTGCAGGAGGAATATGTTTGGCAGAATCCCAGATTGCATTCCTAGACCAAGTCCCTGAAGATGTTCTATATTCTGTAACATTTGAAAGTACCTTCCCAATATCAAGTCCTAAATGTGATGCTTGTTTTGTAATCCAGTCAAATGCAGTAACAGTGCTATTATCACTTATATTTCCTCCTTTGAATCTTGGGTCCAGCAGATTTGCAGCAGAATGAATTGGATGGCAACAAAATTCTTCCCTTTTTAAGATAAAATCTTTCACTTTACTTTCTTCTATAGTTGTAAGTGGAGATATACTGAGATTTTCAAAACAGTTGTTTTTATCTTGGTCATTAAACAAGAAATTTCTGACATAAGTGCACTATCTCAGATGCAGTGATTGCTGCAGCAGTTGGCTTTAGATTCTTCAGGGAATTTTGCAGGTGAACCCAGAAGACCTCCTGATCAAGAACAGTGTTTCTCACACTCCTGGGTACTTTAATATCTTCAACTATTACTGTTTCTTGAAGAGCTTCTTTGTTTTTTAGTAAACTTTCAAAGGAGATCACCACTCCAGCCCACTGAATTTTACTACAGTGCTTCAGTGTCACTTTTATTCTCTGCATTTTTTTCTACTTGCTTCTTCTTGAAAACTGCAGCTACAATATGAGTACCTTTTACATGTTTTATGACTTTTTGCTTGTCTATAGATCATTTGAAGGGTGTCCAGTTTCATATTAAGAAGTGAGCTGAGCCCATGAGGTGCACATCCTGTTGCAGGAATATGTGGATACTTCTCCATTATGATCTCCCATGCTGCTTTCATATTGCTGGCATTGTCAGTCAGCAAAGCAAATACTTTACCACTCCCAATTTTCTGTAGGACTTCACGTTTTACAGCTGATATACTCTGCAGTATGTCTGTTCTCTCCTATTTCAATGCTTTTGTAAAAAACTGGTTGAGGTGTTATAACAAAATTTATAATTCCTTCTCTCATATTTATCCGTCTGTAAGTAGTGCAAGACACAGTACTTCATTAATTTTTCCTTGCATAGATTCCATTACACATTCCTATGCCGACTCCAAAAGAGGCTTGCTCAAATAATGTCTGCTGGGCAAATGGCATGATGATCTTAGTAATTTCAAAGCTTCCTGCCAGTATGTATTTTCAGTTGTTGAAAATGGTGTTCCAGAAGAATTTATTGCTCTTGCAAGAGCTTCATCAATTTTTTCCTGAACTTCAGGTATCATCTTGTCTACAAATGAAGTTATTGAATAATTTTTGGATGCAGCTGTCTTCAGTATCTGTTTAATTGAAGATGCTACTGATGGGACAACACTTTGTGTTGCTGCTGATGTTACAGATGGAGTAGAAAGAGGACTTCTAGAACGAAAACGCTGAGGAAAATCTATGTGCATTTTCATCATTCTGGTTCTCTTCGCTTAGATCCATGAAGGATTTTTTAATATCTACAGGACACTTGTTACATACAATAATGTGTTTTGTCATCCTGGTAGCATTTGGAAATGCATATTTCATCTGACAATATTTGCAAATCACATTTTTCTTCTCAGAAGAACTTGTAATGTGAAAATGCCTCCATATGTTAGATGTTGGTCTCACCAATTTCCTGAGGGGAGTAGGAAATAAAAACAATTTAATGGCTAGTTTGCAAGAAAACACTAATCTATGGTTGTGGGTAGGGGAAGTAAAGAACTAGATTAGTAGTAATTAAACCATTAGTTACACAAAGGTTATAAAGATAAACTAATGTAGCTAAATGATTCAGTTTTCTGGAATCAGCTAAACGTAAACTCTTACCTTTTTAAATTAAGTATATACTTTCAGGTCCTTTTTATTGCTCTGTATTTTCTTCCAATGCTTTGAGGCCTAATGAAGAGGACAGAACAGAACCAAACATACCCACCCACATGCAAAAACAGAACTGAAACCTTTTTCTTTTCTTGTGAAGATAGCAGCACCTCCAAAAGAAAGAAACGCATCTTGTTCTTGCATTGGAGAGTTCAGTCTGTGACCTAGGACTTGCTTGTCCTCAGTGCACAGAAATTAGAATAATCTGATACCATACATATTTTTTTAGAAATGATTTGGAAAATATTTGAACAGCTTGTCTTAAAATATTTTATTCATCATGTTAAAATAAAACATTCCATCATCAATTTTTTCTTTTTTTCAATTTTTCCAATTTTTCGGGGAAAATTTTTCCGTTTTTTTCCAGGCCTTTATATCTCTACACAGGTTACAAGCCATGGTGGGTATGTGAAAACTCCTGATTTTAGAGGTAGGCTAGCTCAGAAGGCCAGATGTGAGGGAGGGCACCGGGACGCAGGTCTCCTTTTGCCTTGTGTTCTCCCTGAGGCATCTGATGGGCCACTGTGAGATGCAGGAAGCTGGACTAGGTGGGCTTTTTGCCTGCTCCAGCTGGGCTTTTCTTATGTCCTTATCATCCAGGGACATCACCAACCTTTTAATTCTGCAGACGCCAGGTGTATACTAAGCCCAGTCTTCTCGGCTTGCAGCTGTAAGAAAATGGACATCTGGGCTAGAATTTGGTGCCTGCTGGTTTGATACCAGTTGCGTTGCTAGGGGTGTATGGACTGCACTGGGTGATATGCATGGGATGTGGGTGACACTACTGCTGGCCAAAATTTTTAAAATCTTTGTATTTTCAAATAATACCATTACGTTATATGTCATTTGATATGTGATTTCATGCCGGTCACAGACAGTGAAACAAATTGCATTGAAATATCTTTATTCTATCAAAAGTTATATCCAAAAAACCAGCAGGGACAGGTGATGGGGCATAATCTCACCCACTGCCCGGGGCATTGCTCTGCCACTGCATGGAAGGAGGTCCATGATGGGGGGGGGGTGTGATGCACTGGCCTCCCATATTGGGTAACACAAACCTTAGTATAATGTATAATGATGTTTGGGTCCACCACTGTTTTGGACCACATTCCATCGACTTGCACTGAGTTGACTCAGAGTGAAAAATGTGTCGCATTGGGCTGGAAGAATTGTTCAAAAGAATGTGGAAATATGAATGTTGTTTTTGGAGGAATGGCAGTGGGTGGCTGTTGGGTTTTGGAAGCTGAAATTTTGGAGGCTCCTGACTGGGAATAACTAGAACCTGATTCATTTGGGATAAACGGAGAGAGAGAAAAATGTGCACACTTGTCTTATGCTCAGAGTGTGAGACGTCAGTGGTTTCTGAATGAAATACACTGCGTATCTTAAAAATGCAATTGTTTTGTTCTCCAGGCAAGGCTGACTCTCAGTCGTGACCACTTTGCCCTTTCCAAATCGATTCCATGACTACAGAGTGCAGAACATCATTATACAATTTCATTCTGACGCAATTGAAAGCTCGTGGATGTCAAAATTTGAAATCATGGTAGAGGAAACCTGTGCAGTTTAATGGAATACAATGCAGAATAAAGGTTCTGGGCCCAGTGTTGCCCATGACATTTTGATTCCTGAAGCAGAGCATTAAATGGCACTGCTATTTTTTCCCTTTTGAATTTTTTTTTCTGTTCAATCACTCCCCCAGTACTGTCATTCCTTTCAAATTTCACTTCCTGCCGTCCTTCCCTTCCTTCCTTCCTTCCTTCCTTCCTTATTAGGAAAGAAAGAGAAGTGCCTTTTTACCTTCCGCCCACCTATTGGAGGAATGCTGGGTGGGTTGCCACGCTGCCCCTGAGAACCGAACCACTTTCTTCCACCTGAAGTAGCACACTTCACCTTCTTCGTGATAGGGCTGGTCCTGTCTGGAGTTGAATTCCAGGCCAGGTTTTGGGAGAACTCTGCTCCCCAAGCTGTAGTCTGTGCTCAGTATGCAGAAGGCCAGGTTTGTCCCTGGCATTTCCAGGTAAGACCAGAGCACTGGTTCCCAACCTGTGAACCACAGGTGGTCTGCAAGATCATGAGAAGTGGTCTGTGAGGTCTCAGGAATAAAATCACCTTTGATCACTTCCAGTGTCTTGCTGAGCAAGCACTCCCTCATGGACCACCTGAGAGGGCAGAGAACGAACTCTCCACAGCCAGCACTGAAGTGCTGGATGCAGGTGGTCCATTCTCTTCCCTCTCTGGTGGTCCGTGAGGGAGGGCTCACTTGGGAGATGCTTCCCCATGGGCTGCCCACAGCTGGCATTAGAGAACAGAACCCCCACAGCTGGCATTGCATGTGGTCCACAACAATTCCAATTTTTGCCTCAGTGGTCCGCAGGCTCCTAAAGCTTGAGAACCACTGACTCAGAGGAACTCCATTCGAATACCTTGGAGAGCCATTTCATCAATGTAGCCACTACTGAGCCTGGGGACTAATAGGTTGACTCTGTCTAAATCAGCTTCATATGTCAGATATTCATTCAGTCATTTCGTTCCTCAAGATAATAACCATTACTACTATTAGGGTCAGAGACCACTTCCTATAGAAGCTGAACTGTTCCAATTTTTAAAAAGAGGGTCTGTGGGATTTCTAGTTTTAATTCATTTATTTCTCTGTACAGGGTTGTTAAAAATAGACTGTTGGCACCATGAACACAACCTTGCTTTGCAATGTGTTACTACTTCTGGCCATTAGACTAGCTTTGGCTTTCAGTCACAATCCCAGGACCCCAGACAGAGTTTCTGAAGCGGACATCCAAAGACTTCTGCATGGAGTGATGGAACAACTGGGCATTGCCAGACCCAGAGTTGAGTATCCAGCACACCAAGCGATGAATCTCGTAGGACCACAGAACATTGAAGGTGAATATTTATTGCTGCCATTGTTAGATTTTAATAAATTAATTTAATTCTTTTGCTGTTCCTCAGGTATGAATTCAAATCAGATGATAAAACAACCAGAGAAACTGAAAAATTTCTGCAAATTGGTGCCAGACATTTTTTGCAACATTTATTTAATGCAGTTGTTCCTGCTTTGGTACTAAAGCCCTAAGCATGCTTTCAGTCCCACTGAACTATTGTCATGTGGAAACCTTTCTATCAGCCTCCATGTGTCAGCTATAATATTTCGAATTGGTCTGAAGCCACTTTTCATACATCTTAAAGAACAGAGCCCAACTTAGTACATAATAACAAAAGTCAGTTTATTTTAAAAAATAATACTTTGGTTAAAACTTACTCTGTTGCATGCAGTGGCATAGCTAAAGGGAGTGCAAAGCACTAAGTTTCGCAGGGAGTCTTGGCACAGTGCACAAGTGGCCACTCTCCCTCTGAGCCATTCCAGCTGTTGGGAGCACCACCTGGAGGCATTTGTCTCTGTTTTGCTCCCACCACCTGGAATGGCTCCAAAGGAGAGAGGGAGGGGCTGCTTGCACACCGCGGTGAGGCTCCCTGCAAAACTTAGTGCTTTGCACCCGCTCTAGCTACACCACTGGTTGCATGTAATGTGATAAATGTGCACCGAAGGTCCTTGACGTATAGACATTTGATTTACAAACCTCTGACTTTGAACATGCTAATTCGGGGCTTTGAAGCAGATATGAAGATATTTGCAAAATAAACAGTGGGGTTTGCCTGAAGACAATCCAGTGCCTTTGAAAATAGTAATCCCTTGCTATATGGCAATGGGGAAAAGCAACAGCTAGATAACATTGAAAATCTGGGGATTCCTGGGGACAGAAAGGAGGGCGAGGACAAAAGGAAGCATGGCCAAGGCTGATGGGTCACAAGGGAGGGCTGACATTTTGCAAGGTGCCAGGTAACATCAAATACTGTAATGAAGAAGAGGTGGGCCCTGCCATCTTCACTCTTTTAAAAGCAAACACAGATACAATACTACAGTCTAAATTTTATATTTGAAATAATTAATGTCATTAACAATTAAGACCAAAGGAATCCTTCTGTGTTCTAATTGCTTTGACACCCAAGAATCATCCTCTTACTGTATCCACTGGCTCCTTTTACAGATGTCCATGTTATGGATGGCTACATTAGCATTTTTACACAGGTGTGATTACTTTTGGCCAGCAAGAACTGGAGTTTGGACACCTGTAACCTAACCTATTCTTAACCTGTACGGGACTTAGATTTTGCATGGAGTTATATGACACCTGACGCAAAAGGCAAAGAGACTATCTCACCCACAGGAGTGCTTCTGTAGGTAAAAAGCAGCATAGAAAAAAATATTAGTGTTTGTTTGTATTTATAAGTAGACATATAGAGATAAACTAGAAGAGGTTTGACATGATCATATTTATCCTCAGATTCTACAGACATAAAAGCTGTGATTCTGTGCATGCTTACTGAAAACAGTGGAACTTATTTCTGAGTAAACAGGTGTCGAACAGTGCACATCATTTGTATCCCAGCTTAGGATGGCTTAAAGGAACTTAAAACTTCAGGCTATTCTGTAACTTCAGTTAGAGTAGACTGTCTGGCCCAGTATCACTCAGTGCGTTTCACGGCTGAGTGGGATTTGAACTCCAGTCTTTCTGGTCAAAAGAAAGTTTCTGTACATTAAACTCTACACCATATTAGCTCTCTCTAGGTTTGTATGATTCACAGTACAATCCTGTGCATTACTACTCAGAAGTAAGTTCCATTGTGTTCAATGGGGCTTATTCCAAGGTAAGTGTGTATAGGATTTCTGCCCAGTCCTGTCCAATTTTTCATTGCCAATGCAGCCCCAAGGTAAGGGAACAAACATTCCCTTACCTCAAGGAGTGTTCCGTGACTGCCCCCCCCCCCCGCATGCCATGTTAGCTGCATCTGCACTGGGATGTTGGACCCTCAGTCATTGTTGATAGTGCAGACTTAGTTATAAAGATAATTCAATAGACCAACTTGACAAATGCTTTGCTGTTCCTTGCTCAGACATTAGGTGGCTGTTAAGTGCAGGATGTAAGTTCTAGGAATCCTCTTAAGCGTATTTATATTCTTCAATCAGCAGATGGTGCACTGTATGTTAGTGGCTAAGCAGAAGCTAAAAGCATTTTGCAAGAGTGTAATGGAATAATGTCCAAGCTGTTAGTGATACAAATCAAGAGTTCTGTGTTAACAACAATTTATTTGCTGTTGGCAGGCTATCTTTTGAAGATTTGCTATAACTCCTTAAAAGAACAAAACAATTGAGGACGTGATTATTTACAGTCTTCCGGCATTTTTCTATTCATGTGACTGTGCAGTTTTGTTTAGTGTCATTTTAATCATCTACAGCAGAGTGGTATGAAGGAAAAAGAAACTTGAAAGCAAGTACAGTATAAACATTCAAAGAGTGACTATTTTAAATAGATTATCCTTAACAGGAATTTGGAAACCAAAAGGTAGTCCATCAAGGGTCTGTCCTCGTCAAGCATTTCCCTTGCACAACTTTGCTTTTGATAGCTTGAGACCAAAGCATCACAGGTTGCACACTTTAGGAGCCTGATTTCATGTTCCTAAATTGCACACAAACCAACCATTAATCTCATAGTGCAGATGCCAACCAGAAAGGAAGGGGCTTTAGAGAGATTTTAAAATTTTATTCGAAGGACTGAAAGCAAGATGTTAAGTTTATAGCAGTACACCTTGGGCTTTCAAATGAGGCTTTGTTGATTGTGATCAGCTTAGCAGTTGCAGGGTCTTCCCAGAAAATGGGCTACTGTTGATGACTTCAGCCTATACATACCTATTGCCATTTTAGTTTTACAACTTCAGCCTTTAATTGGTCCACTGGGACAAATGGCTATAGCATACACAGGTGGAGCCTCTTTATCTGTGGATTTTTGATCCACAAATCTGACTTAACACGGGTCTCCTGGACCCACACTGAGCCAGATTCAACTCAACTTGAGCCCTCCGAAGGGGACCAGAGCGCAGCCCTCTGAAGGGAATGTTTTTTCGTGATATTAGGCATTCTGAGGCCCGGGGAAGGCCTACAGGGGCTTCCCCAAGCCTCAGAATGCCTTATATGGCAAAAAAAGTCATGTCCAGTTTCTCTCAAGAAACCGGAAGTGGCGTTTTTTATATTATAATAATAATAATAATAATAATAATAATAATAATATACAGTATTTATGTACCGCCTTTCTTGGTCTTTATTCAAGACTTTATTCAAGGCGGTTTACATAGGCAGGCTTATTAAATCTACGCAGGGATTTTTACAAATTGAAAGAAGGTTCTTTCTTTCAAGAACCACTACATTCAAGGTGTTACACTCCGATCTGGTTTAACATTCTGGCCTCCATCCTCCCACGCTCCAAGCAGATGGAACAGCTCAGCTGCAGCTTGCCAGCTGCTTCAAGGTTGCACGGTACGGGTGGCTGGCCTCGAACTGGCGACCTTGTGGATGTTAATCTTCAGGCAAATGGAGGCTCTACCCTCTAGACCAGACCTCCTGCCCGCAGGAGGTTTTCACACCTGCGGGCAATTCACAGCCCGCAGAGGCCGTGGGCAGACACACGGCATCAGCGAGGGGTCCAAGAACAGATCCCTTGTGGATGCCGAGGCCCTACCTGTACTTTAAAAGGTGTGGCTGATTTTTTGCAACTCAGGAATGTGAAACCATATAGAGCTGAATTCAGCAGCTAAGTACATATATCCAGCATTTGAAATAAAAATTACATTTTCGGATATCCAGGCTTCTGCTTGAGATTGACATTAAGCTATGTTGCCCAGCCTGTGAATGAAAATTCCAAAAAGCAGAAAGCAGATCTGATGCATTGTGTTTCACAAACTCTTAGACACAGAGATAATCAAAAAGCACACCTTACTCTTCACTCCCACCAGTATGGCTTTGTTTTTCATTGTATGTTTTTTTTCCCTGCTGTTTTGTCCAACCAAACTTCAAATGAGCTTAAGCTTCTTAGATGAGTTTACTAGCTTACAAACCTTGCTGAAAAGAACAAATTCCTAGAACTTAGGCTGTTCTGAAAGCAGGGGTGGTACAACCTGAAATACCACCTCATGCCTTCTCAGGTACGCCACTTCTGCACAACAAAACCAAAAACCTTTACCATGCTCCTTGCATGCCCCTGTGAAATCAAGAAATTGGGGTGTTTTAAGTGCATACAAAGAGCTGCTCTGTTTTTTCATTGATGTGCCATGTCTGTGCATTAGCGAAAGGCGAATGTTCAGCATTCCTCAGTTCAACAGCTGGATCCCCTTCCCCTTCTCTTGAGCAGCATGAGTAGCTGAGGATAGAAAAACGTATGCCAACTTGTGTTCAGGGTTTTTATTTTGTTTTCTGCTAGTCTTTTAAGCTTTGTGCCAACTTTCCCAAATCCTGTTTTTGGACAGCCCTGCTTTCCATTTGGTCTGTGCCTTATGTCTTTTGATCATCTGCCTTCCCTCTCCTTTCTTATTTTGCCTTGTTTATCCAGCCTTTTAACAAACTCCTTTTTATGTTACTGATTACCTTGTCTGGCCTCAGTTTACTAGGGAGAGTGAGCAGGTTGTCATGTTTCCCAGATTGCTCAGTCATGGCTATTGTTTTAACTTTCCTTTCATATTTCATATTTCCTTTCATATCAGGCAGCCCTGTTTTCTAACTTGGGGAAAAGACGTTTTCCAAAGGCAACCTCTTGTCTGGGTGTTTTCATTAGTCTTGGGCAGGGGTCTCCAAACCCCGGCCCGGGGGCCAGATGTGGCCCACAGCAAGTCTCTTTCCAGCCCACGGCCAACCTCTTGTCCCCTGAAAACCTCTGGCCCACTCAACTGAACATGACCAGAACTGTGCTCTGATTGTGTATGGAGGGTGTTCTGAGGGCCAGAGAGGTTGAATGAATGAGCCCATTCATTCATTTATTCACTCATCTATCTCTAATTTATTTATTTAAATTTTATATTTAAATTTTTTTCCGGCCCTCCACACCACGCCGGGTATTTGATGCGGCCCTCTGGCCAAAACGTTTGGGGACCCCTGGTCTTGGGTGATGGCAGTAGCGGAGCTACAGGGTGGTCAGTATGGTAAGTATTGCAGGTGCCATGTAACTAGCCCCTCCCACTCAACATGCAGTGCACCGCTGTTGCTGTCACTGCCCAGAATGGCTCTGATGATGAGTGGGAGGCACTTGCAATACTCTACTGCGCCACTACCCTGTAGCTATGCTACTGGAAGCTACCACTTTCCTAGTAACTCCCACTCTGAAAGAGAACGAGGAAGAAAGAGTAGTCATCTGCTAGGTGTAGCACCCATTTGGCCCTCCTTGCTTCTTTTCCAGGAGAGTCCAAGCAGATTTCCCAGGACCAGGAGGAGAGAGGGTTGGGCACTATGACTCCAGTGTCCAAGTCGACATAGACTCTGAGGAGGGAATTTATGTCATCTTGGCAATCTACAGTGGCTGCCAGGCAACACTGGGAGAACTGCAGTAACAGCTCCTGAACATTGTTTGTCAACCTTCACAGATTCTGTGAGGTTGGAGATCTTGTAAGTGTATTGAGGACACCACAATGATTACCTGCACAAGTGCACAAAGTCTGTTCCTTTCTTCCTTGACATTTTTTTCTTTCATTTGCATTTTTTCCTGGCAGTGGTTGTTGGTGTCAAGAGGACAGTCTCCTGTTAACTTTCCTGGTTGTCAGTGCTGCGATTTATGCTGCATTATTGTGATTCTGGAGCTTCAGTGTCTAGTTAGCCTAATGTTGAAACTACAATGCCAGAATTAATGGTGTGTTTGAATTGCTGTCTGCAATATACCAGTCACTACTTTGTTTCTTCCACTCTGGTCCTTTACTAGATAAACAATTCATGAAGGTTTATAAGGAATATGATTTGCGAACACTATAAAATCACTCAAAAATGCAAAAATAAAGCATTAAAATTGGGGGATTATTGACTCCGCCTTTGGGGGGAAACAAAGAAGTAACAGGTGGGGGAAAATCCTAAACTGAAGGAAACAATAATGTGCACTGGTATAAAATATTGCTTTGTATGTAGTCCAGGGAAATTTTGGCAGGCTCTTGAAATTTTAACTATATACATACAATAAATTATAGATTATATATGGAGACTGTGAGATGCATTTTTTTCTTAGTGGGCAAAGCTCTGGTGCAAAGAAGTCTGTACAATGTACAAGAGTTGATTTGATGGAGTCTGAAAGAGTTTACAGCACAATCCTATTAATGTCTACTCAGAAGTAAGTCCCATAGTGTTCAATGAGGCTTACTTCCAGGAAAGTGTGTATAGATTTGCAGCCTTAGTTACCAATGGGCCTCTGAATCCTCCCACACCAGCTATTTAGGTGGCTCAAGTCCAAGGAGAGGCAACAGCATATCAGGCTGGAAAAATGGGGATAGCATCCTTGAACCGAGTTCTACCCCCTGCCCTCTCTGCTTCTTGCTGCCCAAAACCACCCACAGCCTGCCCTGTCAGCACCTTACCTGCTCTGATGCAGGCTGGTTTATATGTGGAAGGCACATGAAATCTCTTGCCATTTCCACTGGCAGCTGCAGTGTGCATGTCAGCAGTGGGCCTGGCAAATGGGGCAGATACCTTGGGCACTGGGTCTGCGCACCTCACTGTAGCTTCTGATGCAGTCAGAAACTGCACTTCTGGTTTTCCAAAATTGCAGTTTAACATCATAGGGAAGCCTCAGTAGGCTTCCCTAGTTGCATGAGGCTCTGTCACACTCTAGAGGTAGGGGCCAGCTTTGTGCGTGGAGGGGGCGGTGGGGGGGGCAGCTTTGCGCACCTTTGCACCAGGAGCGGGGAGGGGGAAGTCTGCAACTGGCAACAGTCACACTGCCATGCGAGACCCACTGCCCAAGGCCTTCTACTGGGCCATCAGTCTCTGTTATAAAGATGGGCATACAGTTTGAAGTTTTATCTTTTTAATTGGAAAAAGCAATTCTAGGAATTTTGAAATAAGTTTGTTAACATTTGTTTAGTAGGGTGCAGAATTTGTTCAGTAGGAAATAGTTATGCAAATTACAGGATTTCCTCCGTCCCCGACCCCCCCCCCCCCAATGAACAAAGTGAAAAGAACCGCAACTGGAGAAAGCTACACTATATGGGCTTATCAGAGATTGGGAATCTGATTTTTATCTCTGTCTACAATGCTCCTTTTTTCCAAGTTTGTTTGAAAGCTTATTTCCTCTAGATTCAGTATTCTCAACATAGTGAGACAGTGTAGCATGGGTTACTCTGAATTGCTGTGTGCCCCCTGATGATCTTTGGCAGTTAATGCTGGATTGTCCATTGCAGAATAAAGAATGGTTTCTCTTTGATCTGTCAAACTGCTATTGGTAGGTCACTAATGGCTGCTTCTCATTATCCCATCAAAGATAAAAAGAAGTGAATTACTTCATCCTGGCTACTTCTGCTATTTATAGATAAATGGAAGTGCTATTTACATAAAAGTACTACCAATATCCAATATGTATATGGGCATGCTTGTGACTTAGGATAAGAAGAAGTTTGGGATAAGTGAGCATAACCAAAGAACTTCCTTGCTGGAGCAAATCAAATTCTATCTAATCTAGCATTCTGTTTCAAAAGCAGCTGACCAACAACAACAGTATTTATATACCGCTTTTCAACAAAAAGTTCACAAAGCGGTTTACAGAGAAAATCAAATATCTAATGGCTCCTTGTCCCTGACCAGGTGATTCATAAATCTCAAAAGCATGGCATGAAGTTATCCATTCCCAGAATCTGGGACTTGGAGGTGGATGGCCTCTAACCATGCAAATTCCAATCATTGTCATGTCTCATGTTTGTGCATTCGATCCTCCAACTGAGATGTAGATTATTTACAGAGCCAGCCCTTTTATGGACCCCAGTGAGACCATGGGTTCTTGATGGTATGTTCAAGGGGCATCCCAGCACCTATTACCCAGTGGTGATTGCATGAGGGTGATGTTACCACTGCCATCAATGTCACTGTTCTTGTCTCTCTGGGAGAGACATAGGGAGAAAAGCTAAAACTGGTAGCCCAGAGCAGCTCCTCTCCCCACTTCCTCCCTTTCTGCCTTTGAAATTGCAGGGAGTGAGAACAAAGAGGAGGATGACAATAAGGAGGAAAGTGGGACTGTAGGAAAGGGGCCATGGGGGTCTGAGCTATGATAGTTGGGGATTATAGGCAGGCGCAAAGGGGTGATGTTAATTGGGATTGGTGGGGGAACCATGGGAGAGATGACAGCAACTGAGATAAGTGATGGCAGTGATTGGGGTGGTAACTATTTATTTATACAGGTATTTATATACTGCCTTTCTTTGGTCGTCAGATTTCTCCTCAGACTTTAATCCAAGGCGGGATTTAATACATAGGCAGGCTGTTCTAAACCCCCGTAGGGATTTTTACAATTGAATAGTTCTAGTCTTTCATATAATTCCTCGTTCCAGCTGGATTCCTTCCTGGTCTGGTCTAACATGTGACATAGTTTCAGGTCCTTGAGTGGGGGAACCTTTGGCCAGGCCTATGGGTTTGCAGAAGTGAAATATAGAATTCTCCTTATGGAATCTGAACTATGATCAGCAGGTCAACTTTGCTTCATACTACTTTTCATACGGAATTTTATTTATTTAAAAGCTTTATATCCTACCTTTTCCTATTAAGATCTAAGATGATCAAGGTGACTTGCAACACAATTGTTGTTGGCAACCTTCAGTCTCGAAAGACTATGGTATCGCGCTCTGAATGGTGGTTCTGGAACAGCGTCTAGTGTGGCTGAAAAGGCCAATTCGGGAGTGACAATCCCTTCCACACTGGGAGCAAGTGCAGTCTGTCCCTGGTCTGTCTCCCTGGCTGTGGGCCTTCCTTCTTTGCCTCTTTGCCTCAGACTGTTCTTCAAACTGGGAAAGGCCATGCTGCACAGCCTGCCTCCAAGTGGGCCGCTCAGGCCAGGGTTTCCCACCTGTTGAGGTCCACTCCTAAGGCCTTCAGATCCCTCTTGCAGATGTCCTTGTATCGCAGCTGTGGTCTACCTGTAGGGCGCTTTCCTTGCACGAGTTCTCCATAGAGGAGATCCTTTGGGATTCGGCCATCATCCATTCTCACAACACAGAGGGCTCATTTAATACAATAAAATTACATATAGGGCTCATAAAATAAAATACAATAAAAATTCATTAAAAGTACTAAAGCACAGTAAAATACGCAGAGCACATTAAAGAAAACAAACCACAATATAACTAGAATAAAATGTGTAAAAGCAAAAATTAGCAAAAATTAAAAGAAAGCTAATGGAAAAAGTAAGGTCTTTCAAAAGGTTACTAGGGAAGGGCCAGTTCTTAACTCTAGAGGGAGCTCCAAAGTTATTTTACCACCATGGAGAAGGCGCCCCCACCACTGCCGCCAACCTATCCTTCATCAGTGGTGAGTGGCATGCAAGAGGGGCCACCCCAGATGACGTCAGGAGACAGGTCATCACGTATTGGAGGAGGTGGAACTGGTCTGGGATTTAAATGTCAAAACGAGCTCAGTGAATTGCGCCTGGGAGTGAACTGGCAGCCTGTGCTACCATAGGAGCAGTGGCTCGACAGAGTTGGACTGTTGTGTTCCCACAACCACATGAGCCATTGTGTTCTGCAATAATGGCAGTTTCTGGACAGTCCTTGAGGGCAGCCCCACATAGGTTGTGTTACAGTAATCCAATCTTGATATCACTTATGCATAGGCTACTAGTTCTGATTGACACAGGTGGGATAAAGTTGGTGCACCATCCAAAATGGGTGAAAGCCCCCCTAGCCACTGTCACCACCTTGTTGTCAAAGAGCAGCAAGGAATCCAGGATACCCAACTTTGAACTTGCTCCTACAGAGGGATGGCAACCTCATTCAGAACAGGCAGATAGTCTAATACCTATACTCTTAGCCATATGCCTATATTAATACGATCCACCCTTTCTTAACTCAGTTTGCATGTGAAAGGCATAAAAGATACACAAAACAAGATGTTTTATGTATAATTAGCTTTGCTCCTAAACATCTGGACTCTTTTTCCTGTGGTTGGATTTATGTAATTTCTAAAGCAAATATACGATTTCTGCAAAACTGCACATCGAATGGTATTTTTAAATGATATGTCTAACTTTGTCTTCTTGCATGATGCTGTTGTCCCACAACACTTAATTACAGTTTTGCGGAAAGAATAATAATGTCATTCAGATGAAAATTTATGGTATGATCAAGTGTGTTGTCCGTGTTCCAATGCAAAATTATCATTCTGACATTTTTTCTTAATCATCTCCTAAGTATGTAGAAAAGCAGTCTTTAAATCTGAGGGCATAAATACATGTTTATAGTCCTGTTGATTAAATGATTAATAAATAAGAAAGCAGTCAAATGTGCCTGCTAAATCGCTGACAACCTGAAACATATAATTGCATACAGCTGTAATGGAATATACTTTGATTTGCACTGATGTCTCTACAGCAGTATCTTGTCCATGGGCAAGGGAAAACAAGTCTCTTCTAGCATTCAGAGGCTTCCAAATTCCACCAAAGAGGCGTTTGGGCCTCTTCAGCCTAGAAAAGAGACACCTGAGGGGGGACATGATTGAGACATACAAAATTATGCAGGGGATGGACAAAGTGGTAGGGAGATGCTCTTTACACTCTCACATAACACCAGAACCAGGGGACATCCACTAAAATTGAGTGCTGGGAGAGTTAGAACAGACAAGAGAAAATATTTCTTTACTCAGCGTGTGGTTGGTCTGTGGAACTCCTTGCCACAGGATGTGGTGACGGCATCTGGCCTGGACGCCTTTAAAAGGGGATTGGACAAGTTTCTGGAGGAAAAATCCATTACGGGGTACAAGCCATGATGTGTATGCGCAACCTCCTGATTTTAGAAATGGGCTATGTCAGATGCAAGGGAGGGCACCTGGATGAGGTCTCTTGTTATCTGGTGTGCTCCCTGGGGCATTTGGTGGGCCCCTGTGAGATACAGGAAGCTGGACTAGATCGACCTATGGCCTGATCCAGTGGGGCTGTTCTTATGTTCTTATGTAAATATTTTTGTGTGTGTTGGGTTGTGCCAGTATAGCTAGGTCCAACATGGCCAGAGTACATTTATGATGTTTCATAGGGGAGTGGAACTCAGCTTGCCCCATCTGCCTGTTCAGTGCAGGCAAGGCTACTGTGGCAAGACTCACTTGGTAGTTATTGCTGGCATGGCAGTTGACCTAGGCTACCACCTATTCTGGGTTACTGTAAGGCAGGGGTGTCCAAACATTTTGGCGGGAGGGCCACATCATCTCTCTGACACTGTGTTGGGGGCCTGGAAAAAAAGAATTAATCTACATTTAAAATTTGAATAAATTCACATAAATGAATTCATTAGAGATGGAACTTATATGAATGAATGAAGGTCTTGCAATAGGTCAAGCCCTATAAAAGGCCTTGCACAAAGCAAGGCCAGCCTTTCCTTTGCTGCCACTGCTGCATTACAGACGTGAAACAGCAAGTAGTTGAAGGAGCCTTCGTCCCACAGCTCAGGTGAGAGGTCAAACAGTCGTCTTCACACTGAGAGCAGTTGCATCAGGCCGGAGACTTGTCTCTGGAGGACTAGAGGCTCATTGGAGACGGGGCTCCCCGCAGGTCAGATTGGGAGCCCCCAAGGGCTGCAAGTGGCCCCCCGGGCCGGGGTTTGGGCACCACTGGTGTAAGGCATCATTAAAATGTCACCATTCCTGACACTGTGAACTTGAAACAATTGCAACTCATGAAGCTGTACCTTAAGCCAGTGTTTCTCAAACTGTTGGTCAGGATCCACTTGAAGGGTCGTGACCTGATTTCTGGTGGGTCCCAGAGAGCTTCAAATGAAAACAGGGTGATGGAAGGATCAGATAAGTAATTGCCTCAAGCCCTGAGGCTGTTTATAGCTGCTAATTGCCCTGCAAACTGCTGAGCTCCTGCAGTTTTCAAGCTTGTGTAAATATAGTGAGATAAATTTTTGAGGGTATTTCATCTGGTGTGTTTCTTTTTCAGGTCTGTCAATGTCAGGTAGTGGGGGCAGGTGGACTAAGTGGGTCACATAACTTATGCTGCAATCCTATAATACTTTCCTGGGAGTAAGCCCCACTGAATGAAGTGGGACTTACTTCTGAGTAAACGTGCATAGGATTGTACTGTAAGACCCTCAAGACTATTCATTAGGGCTTCTTCATTAAGAGAAATGGATAAAGTCTTCTGCTAATAAATAAAAATATCACTTGTAAGTAAATAAAAATATTATTTCTTTCTAGATCTTCTTTTTTAAAGTCTAGTAAAGCTAGGTGAGTCCTGATACGTGGCATAGCTGATAAGTGGCATAGCCAGATGACTGCAAAACTTAGTGCTTTGCACCCCTTCTAGCTACGCCACTGGTTCTGATAGAGTGTTGTTTCAAAAAGTGGGCTCTAGTTCTAAAAAGTTTGCAAAGCACTGCTGTAACATAAGAACAGCCCCACTGGATCAGACCATAGGCCAATCTAGTCCAGCTTCCTTTATCAAACAGCGGCCCCACCAAATGCCCCAGGGAGCACACCTGATAACAAGAGACCTGCATCCTGGTGCCCTCCCTTGCATCTGACATAGCCCATTTCTAAAGTGGGCTATGAACATCTGTTCATTACTTCATCAGCGTATAGAACTGGGTCTTAAATTGTGGTCCTGTGGACTAAACTACATCTGACATTATGTGTATACTTTGAACTCTGCATGGTTTTCGTTTTCTAAATTTCTTCTGTACCCCCCTTGGTTGGCATCCTTCAGTCTCAAAAGACTATGGGTATAAGCCTACAGCACCTGGTATTCCTAGGTGGTCTCCCATCCAAGTACTAACCAGGCCTGACCCTGCTTAGCTTCTAAATAGCAGCTTTTGAAGCTCAGTTCAGGACCATTGCATGGGGAAAGGGGCATTAACTCCTTATCTCCATCACGGTCCTGATCCAGACCACACTCACCCACCTAAAGCTGCTCTTTGCCCTTGACACCAATGTACATTTTTACAAGCAGGGCAGCAGGGAGCAGGGGCAGAGGCTCCATCTGGATTGGAACTGTGACGAAGGCAAAGTGCACTACTTTGCCGGATCCAGATCAGGTTCCCATGGCAATTTAGAAAAATTAAAAAAAAGTCAGCTCTTATGATGCAATTAATGTTACACGTAATTTGGTCCTAAGTAGAAAAATGAGAATCCTGATCAGGATGACTAGACAATTACCCCAGCTTCAGGGAGCCTTCTCAGATTGATAAAGGTAGCTTAGGGTGCCTATGATGTAAAAATTCTGCGCTTCCTAACAATTCTTCCTGGAATGAGGTGGTATTTGAGGCCAGTTTTAATGCATATTACCAGGTTCAGGTATGGCAGGGAAAGGGCAACAACAGAGTAAGAAGTTTCCTGAGGAGATGGAACAGGAATGATACAAAGAAAACCTAAAGGAAGGTAATGTATTCTCTCATAATCACCTCTTGCTATTGGGGCGGGGGGGGGGGGAGAGAGAGAAATCACCATCTTAAGTTATTGTTCTTTAGCAAACAGAATGCAAAACATTTCTTACATTGTCAAAAAGATGTGTTTAATTATTCCATCTTCATTAGGTGGTGCGCATGAAGGTCTGCAGCATTTGGGTCCTTATGGAAATATCCCCAATATTGTAGCCGAGTTAACAGGTGACAATGTACCTAAAGATTTCAGTGAAGATCAGGGTTACCCGGATCCTCCAAACCCTTGCCCAGTTGGAAGAACAGGTAAGCTGATGGACTCGTGAATTTGATTTCTTTTTGGACAGAAGTGCAACAAGCTTTGCAAGTCTGATAATGCAATCGTCTCTGGAATTATATCATTACCTAGTTGCAGGCATCCCTCCCTTATCTATGGCTCCAGTATTTGTGGTTTCACTCACCCACAGTTCTCTGTAAGGGGGGCATGCCCATTATCTTTGTTTTTTGGTAGTTTTATTTTCTTAACACAGAGGAAGAGGTTTTTGCTTAACACAGGAACACAACACGCAAGTAGGGAGCCTGCACACCAGAGCAGCCATTTTCAACCACTGTGCCATGGCACACTGGTGTGCCACGAATGGTCCCCAGGTGTGCCGCAGGAGTTTGGCAGAGAGTCATTTTTTAATAGGACCATTGGGGGATATGATTCCTCCACCAACAGCATGGTGTGCCTTGTCAGTTGTCTGAAAACTGATGGTGTGCCTTGAGACAAAAAAGGTTGAAAATCACTGCACTAGAGGGAGATTAACTGAGCAGGAAGCAGGGCAGTTCCTTCTAGAATGAGTAGGTTAGCAACCTCACAGAGGAACAGCTGGAATTACACTGATCATAAGAACATAAGAACAGCCCCACTGGATCTAGTCCAGCTTCCTGTATCTCACAGCGGCCCACCAAATGCCCCAGGGAGCACACCAGATAACCTCATCCTGGTGCCCTCCCTTGCATCTGGCATTCTGTCATAAAATGCCTGATAAAAAAGTCACTTTCTGACATAAAGTGCCTGATCACTGCTGTCGGGCACACTGTGGGCTTCCCTTGTGGTCTGCATAGTTGGGCACATGGGGGGTCCCTTTCCCCTGTGGGACAGCTGCCTATGGAAAGCAAAGAGAAACACAGAGAAAGTAGCAAAGAATAGACAGCAGTAGAACATGTTCTCTTGATCAGAATGCAACCCAGTATTTATAGATGCAAGTGGTGCTCATTGAGTGCACACATTCAGTGGTACCCTATTGGTGGATGGAGTGTAGTACCTGGGGCATTACCTCTCTTATCCCTATGGCGGGGCTGTAGTGAACTCTGTGGATAATAACTTTTGTGCCCCATATCAGTGCTGTGATCCTGAAAAACAAAAAGGCACAGAATGAGTGTTTAGCCAGCGGAAGCAATGGTTGGAGTACCTAGCATTCACCAACAGGGAGCTTACACTTGCTGCTATTGGCTGTTGTGGGGGGAAAGGTATGTTTCAGCAGCGTAGTTTATAGCAGAAACACATTTGACAGTACTGAAGGGTGGCGGAAGGGGAAGTCAAGGCATGAAAAATATATGCAGCACTCACACTTTAACGCATGGAATTCCCACCCTTGTGTGGGGTGCACTGTCCTTGCACCTTGTGTTGGAGGAATGCAGTGGAGGTTCCAGGTGTTTGTGTGTGGAGTCCTCTTGGGGAAGGTTACCTGTAATGAAGCAGCAGAGGAGGGGAATGTTAACAGTGTACTAAACCTACTGTATTCTGAGGAGAGCTGGTTGTGTGTGCAAAGTGCTCTTTCTGCATTGTGTCTTTCACCAAAATGCCCCTGAGTGTGTGCTCTAAATGTGCATGAACTGAGGCCTGTGCCACACACCTTATCATTGAAAGTCTGGTGACCCTGTCAGGGGCTTTAATGTACTGTGATGTGTTTCCTGTGCTTTGCTATTGGAAAGGAGGCTGTCTGGACACAGTATAGGATATGTTGGCCATTGGCCACTCCTTGTCCTGCCTGCATCTCCAACCCAGCTGAGTACTCCTGCTCAATGATAAGAGTCCATCAGCATGGAATTGTGCTGGCATCTGGGTTCTTCCACTGGTCGGGCTCCCCCTTCCATATCCTGTGTGCCCTCAGAGTGGTTTTGGGGGAGCATAGGATTGGGTAGCCCTTCTCATTCTTCTGTCATTCTTCTGTCATTCCACCCACACAGATATTGTAACCATGGGTCTGAGGCAAAGCTAGAAGACAGGAAATGTAATTGACATGTTCCAAGTGGCTTGCATTCTTGTAATGCACCATTGTGGTGTGCAGAACAAGAGACAACTATTGTGTAATTTTTTTCCCTAGAAATAGCATTGAATTCTTCCTTTGTTCCACAGCTCTTTTGTCATCCTGAATATAAATTTGGATTTCTCTTTTCTTTAGATATACTACTTCTGTTGTTTTGTTTACCCCAATACTTTCAGCTGGTGGTTAAGATGTCAAGATTGGAATCATGACTCCAGTAGAATGGTTTTTTAAAAGGAGCCTTTTTTTCTGCATTGACTTAAAACTACAGCCAAAAGAATTGTTGTTGTTCAACAAAGATGATGCATCCAGATATGAAAATTGATAGCATTCCTTAGAAACTGCTGCTGTCCATTTAAAACTTCCTTGTTTTATGGATACATTCTGAGCACAGATTTATATCTTACTAGTATCTAAGGAAAGCGGTTTTCAGAGATGTAAATATAACCTCCAATCTGTGCCCAAGTAGAGACTATAAAAATATATTGCATGTTAAACTTATTAGTGAATTTCCTTGGTGAGGTTTGTGGACTGGCTTGGTGATAGACATGGCTTTTTTAGTTGCTGTTTTCACAGCAAGATGTACTGACCTCATTCCAGCACTTTGACACCTAAACCAGTCACGAATGGGGCCCCTCTTGTAGCCACAACCCTTCCTTGGATTAATATAGAGATTGGTGGATCATGGCTTCCTTCTTTTTCCAGGACTGGCTTCCAGACTTCTCTGTTTCCTAACACCTTTACCCAGCATATAATTTGTGGAACTCCCTGCCACAGGACATTGTGATGGTGTCTATCCTAGAAGCCTTTAAAAGGGGATTGGACAGATTTCTCAAGGAAAAGTCCATCACAGGTTATAAGCATTGATGAGCATGTGCAACTTCCTAGTTTTAGAAGTAGATCACCTCAGAATGCCAGAAGCAAGGGAGTGCTAATGGGATGTAGGTCTCTTGTTATCTTGTGTATTATGTGTCTTGTGGACCACCTTGAGGTACAGGAAGCTGGACTAGATGGACCTTTGGCCTGATCCAGCAGGGCTCTTCTTATGTTCACGTGCAGAATTGTCAGATTCAGATACTCTAAAAGCCATGAGTCCACAATGGCTCTCACAATCATGAATTAGTCTGGAAGCGATGAGGTGTGGCTAATATAGCTATTCAATCCATTTTTCATCTTAATTCAACCATTTTGTTTATACAAAACATTGGACTGACAAAGAGCAAGGGAAGGCGTGAGGTCAGATGTGGGGCGGTTTTGAAGCCTTTTCCCATCTATGTGGCTTTCAGTTTGTTGTAAGGTTAAGAAAGTGCCTCCTAAATATCTGAATTCCACTTCCAGCTAATTAATTATCCTAAAATTATAGATATGATTCGCTGACCCACTGTTGACTCAGAGATCAATTTCACTAGCATGACTAAAAGAATCTTGTTGCATTTCATTTTTAAATTTCACAGGCTCCTCACAGTAGTGTTGTGGAAATAATCCCTAAATTGCATTCTGTGCTACATCCAGTAGTTATGCCCTAGCTAACAAAATAATGTTTTCCCTACATTAGCTGACTTTTTCAGTCAGCTGCATCCAGCTACACATATGGTCTAACCTTGAATGTATCTTAATCATTCTCATCTAATTTAATCTTGAGCACATGTTGTGCACATGCTGTAAAGTACAAACACTACGTTGTACAAACACTGCATATGTACAAACATATACAGGCCAGGGAGCGAATACCTATGAATGTGTGCGTCCACATGTACACAAAGAGGTCAACTTATCCTGGGAAGAAAAACTGGGGATTGGATCCTGCTTTGGGCAAGTGGAAGGAAGAATGCAGCGTTAGCACACATACAAAATATACATACTTAAATATGTCAGCATTGGTGGTTGCATTTGTACACTAACCTATAACCCTGCAGGAAGATGTTGGTGAAGAAATTAATTTTATTTTGTTTCTATTCAAAGGAGTAATAGGAATTGATTCAAAATATTCTAAGAGCATTATTTCCACGACACCTGTGCTATCTTTGAATATCCACTATAATAAAATTAATTCAACATGTTTTTGATGTAGTTTTCTTGATATATATTTTACAAGCTGTCCAGTCTCTCAGGTTTCCCAAAATGTTTTTGCAGTTGACGATGGATGCCTTGAAAACACCCCAGATACAGCACAGTTCAGCAAAGAATACCAGCTTCATCAGCACCTTTTTGATCCTGAACATGACTTTCCCAGCTTGGGCAAATGGGTGCGTAAGTCTGTTTTGTAAATGTCCAAATAACTATTGAGTTAGTTGAATGTGCTATCAAGAAAAGGCCACACTGCTAAGCTTGCTGTAGATCTCTGGATCTAAATTATGTCTTGTTACTTATGTATCCCATCCAAAACTCAACTTGCTTAGCATTCTTCAAGCAGCCTCCTGTTCAACCACCAGGCCACACCTGCTGAAAATCATGAATGAATGAGAGCTCTATCTTATCCTCTGCCACACTATGTCAGGCAGCTATGCCAAGAAGGCATACACTGTATGCTAGTGGAGTAGGGGGGAAGAAGGGACCTGAAAGCAGGTGGAAGGTAAGTACAAATCATTTTTACTTACCTCTGCATAAGTCACCAGGCCGCCTATGTGTTTCCTCGAACATACGCCACCCATTTTGGTGTGTGTCTGAAGAGGGAAAAGGGGTGGAGAGATTTTCAAGAGGGGATCAGACCTGGCATGCACAACTGCTCCTGGATCCACCCCTTCCCTCCCCAGCACGCCCCCCCCAGTTCCTCCCACAAAATGCCCCATTCCTCCTCCTCCCTGCCCTCCCCTTCTTCTCACTCACAGGCACTGGGGGATCCAGGAAGCCCATTGCTGTGCAGCTGGCACTATTAGCATATCCAGAGGGGGAGCCGCATGGTAAGTACAACAGGCACTGCTACTTCCTGTGTAAGAGACTTATCCCAGTCACCATTGGAGCCATTCGGAGCAGCAATGGCAATGCATAGGGCAATGTGCATTGTCGTTGCTGCCCGAATGGCTCCGACAGCAACTGGGATGTGCCGCTTACACAGGGAATTGCTGCACCTCCCAGGTTGCTGCACCTGCATTTACCATGTCACCCTCCCTCTGGCTACGCTCCTGGCTGGTGCGACTCACCATTTTCGGCAACAGCATGCCATAGAGCAGGGGTCTCCAAACCCCGGCCCAGGGGCCAGATGTGCTCGCAGCAAGCCTCTATCCACCTCCCAGCCAGGCTCTTGTCCCCTGAAAGCCTCTGGCCCATTCAATGGAACCGGAGCAGAGCTGTGCTCTGGTTGTTTCTGGAGGCTGTTCTGAGGGCCAGAGAGATTGAGTGAATGAGCCCATTCATTAATTTATTCGCTAATCTAAGTTCCATCTCTAATTTATTTATTTAAATTTTATATTTAAATTTTTTTTCCCCCAGCCCTCAACACTATGCCAGGTATTTGATGCGGCCCTCTGGCCAAAAGTTTGGAGACCCCTGTCATCGAGTATCACGTTTTTTGACACCATAAGTTGGGCTGCAACTGCTGGAACATGACTTCGAGCAGTGCAGCCCATGAAAGGATTGTATGTATGTTGCCAACCATGATAGGTTTTAATTTGTGATTGTGGAATATTTAAAAAGCTGCATTCCTAGGCTGCTGTGAGCTTTTGGTTTAGCTGAAGACAACCTAAAAGCTCTCCATGCTCATTACTGATAAATGCATTTGCTCTGAAATGCTTGTTCTTCCTGCAGTTACAAGACAATGATTCCTCAGTCACCACTGATCTAGTTTTAATTTTATAACCTTAATCAGAGAGTTGCCCTTGCATGATTCTTAAACCTTAGGGCAGGTCAGAAATTCCAAATGCTGGAAATTTGTTACAACATAACATGGAGGACAAAGTAATGTGTAGTCTATCAATGACTGTAGGCTGTGAGAATTCTGTTTCCAGAACCCCTGTGGGTGCTAAATGAAATCCATTTTAAAAAACAATGTCTCTTTGCTTAGTGGTTTAAAAATACACCTGATTACCATTGTAATGTGGCTGAGTGGTGGCAGGCAGGCAATCAATCAGTTTCTCTCCAGGCTCTTAGAACAGCTCAGTTCACTCCAAGGCAAGTGACCCCTCCCTTCACCCAGAGCACAAGTTCCTCCTGGAGCAAGTGATTATCACTTCCGATTTGCATTTTTGCATTTGCACTGGGGGGAGTCTTGGAGAGAACTGAGCTGTTCTAAATGCTTGGAAAGAGAGTGATTGCCTGCCTTCTGCTGCTCTCCCACACTACAATGTTAAGTGAGGCTGCTTTTAAACCACTGAGTAAAGGGACGTTTTTCCTTGCAATTTAAAGGGTCCTTATTGCATTGAGATAAAACTGTGGGTGAAAAAAAATCCGCAGATAATTAGCCATCATGACTTGTACAGGTATAACCTATGTGCTATCTCTGGGTTCAGCAGCATCATGCTTCTGAATACCAGTTGCAGGCAGCAGTGGTAGGAGAGAAATATGCTTTCAGTCCTGCTTGTGGGCCACCATGAGAAACACAGTACTGGTCTGGAGAGGCCGTTGGTCTGATCCAGTAGGGCTTTTCTTGTGTTCTAAGAATGAAAAATTTTTTAAAATGGAATTGGAAATAACACTAAAAAGTAGTGACAGAATAAATACAACATATACTGAGCTAAAAGCCCTGGGGGTTATGAAACCATTTTTTCCTGCTAGCCTGTCTGCCTTTCTTTTGCCCTAGCTTCCCTTTTGACAGCTGTCAATGAGCAGATGGAAACACAAACTGGCTGGTTTGTGTATAGTGGGAGTGCTGCAGGTGCTACCTGAAGCCAGAAATAGCAATTTTGAAAGTACATTCATGCATCAGATAAGAATCATTGCTGATCCAAAATCTGCAAACTTTTGGTTTGTTAAATATAGGGGCTCTCATTATCCATGGAAGTTCCTTTCCCAGAACTCCTGTGGATACAGAAATTCATGGGTTCAGAACCATGGATGACGAAATCCATGGATAACTCAGGCCCACCTGTAGGCACTTTAAACTACTCTCATATCATTCCCTTTCATGGAAGTTTAGGTGCTCTTTGCACTTCTATATGTATTTTCCAGATTATACTTTCATTTTGAGTGTTTGTAGGCTGAAGCTCAATTTTGTCCATCGAATCCAGTCCTATGATGTACCTAGTGCTCTTAATTCCTGTTTCGTTTGGAGAGGTACAAAAATATGTTTAGAATCTCAACCAAAGCTGGAGTTCTTCTGGGGTAACTTATGGGATATGCTGTACGTCTTTTGCACGAACAGTGTTTGAGATCCGATTTCGTAAACTTATCTGCACTGTCTATTATATTTAAACTTTAGTTATGGTCCTAAAATAATCTCAGACAGACAAAACAAAATATCTTTGTTGAGCCAAAGCAGTTGAGCTGAGTTTTTCTTCTGCCTGAAAATCCAACTTTTAACTGCAGTGCAGCTTTGAAAAAAATAAAAAAATCCAAAAACCTTGAAACAAAAGAAGGTTCAGGTAACATAATGTAAGAGAGTGTAAGTAATGTACTGCTTCCTGGAGGAAATAATGTATACTTCTGCTGTTTAAACGGAAGTTTTCCCCCATGCGGGTTTGTGCAAGTTACTGTAGTAAAAAAAAAGTCTCTTCTTGGCTAATGCTATCTCTGTTTCATTGTCTCTGTGGCAAAACTCAGATGAAATGATTAAGGACAGGCAAAAGCTGTTTTGTGAATTGTGGGTTTAAATTGACATGAAAAATACCAAACAGATAAATATTTGGCACAGATATTTTAACTCTCCAACAGTCCAATCCTATGCTGGCCACTGCTCTGTAGTACTGAAACGGCTGCTGCTGTATCCCGCAGGACCAAGGAGGCAGCCAGATGTCATCTCCTGCTCTTCAAGTAAAATGAGGCTTAGCCCTTGTCAGGCCCCAGCAGCCCATATGCGTCTACTTGGATCTGTGCCAGCTACTTAGCTGGCGCAGAAATGAGGAAGCCCATGTAGGGCTCCAAGGCCCAGAAGTGGGGATAAGATTGGGCAGCAGCCTCTGCTGCCATCCCCACCTCCTCCCAGGCCTGAATCACCCCAGGCTTCCCTTCCTTTGGCCCAGTTTCACCTGTTCCCCACCTTCCCCCTCTCCCAGAAAACCTCCCTGCCGCTCAGCACTGCCACTCATCTCACTACTGGGGGCTTCGAGTGCTTGTCCCATTGGCTCGGAGGCCCAGTGCTGACTGGTGCCAGCCTCCCAATCTTCGCCTTTCCTCTCTCGGCCCCCACAGCATGCATTATGGGACATCTGCCACAGCTATTGCCAGGTCAGCACTCAGGAGACTGGCGCTGCTTAATAGTAGAAATGGGCTTTAAAGCATTTTGTTTCTCATCAACCAAGGTTTCATTTCAGAGGTGACTATTTTGAAACATGCTCTCTCTCTCTCTCTCTCTCTTACTGACATTATTGCTTCAGTTATTTTATAACATTATTTTGTAACACATTCAGTAGACAGAGTTTAAAATATACCTCCCTCCTAATATATTTTCTTCATTTTTTTTCTTGGTCCTGCACTACAATCCCAGTGGAAACACAATCTGTTGAGCATGTGTCTGACGTTCCAGACCTTTTTTTCAGCTCACTTAATCTATGAAATATAGTAATATGTGGAAACACTTATACAGCCTGTGGTCATAGTGATCAGTCATGTGTGCGCGCACTCTCTCTTTTGATACCATGCTTCTGTCTGCCAAGACACTTTGGCAGTTTTTAAATTTTCACTCTATTAAAAATGTCTAGACCAAATAGAATTTTAAAAGAAAGCTCGTTAGGTTCCATTTAGCGAAAGGAAGGGATTGTGACCAGAATTTCTTTGCTCAGAGAGTACTTAACAACTTGAATAAAATATAGAGCTGAGATAAAAAACATTTCTAAAAGGTGTTAAAGAATAATCCGTAATTAAAGAATGGAAAGCTATCCAGAAAAACTGCTTCATTTAAAACCAAACAAACAGTTTTGCCCCAGACAACCACCACAAGTTTGGCATCAGCAGATTTAAATATACTTGGGTACCAAGCCTGCTGCTGGAGGGCCTCAGAGATTTCCTGGAGGTGACTTTTCCCAGAGGCTTCTAAAAGGCACTTCTGGTTTGCCGACAGGCACTCCCCCTGCAGATTTCACTGTATGCAGAACTCAGAATCCATGGGGGTTCCTGGAATGGATCCCCAGTGAATTCTGAGGGCCTACTGTAGGTGTAATGGTGTGTCTATCTTTCTTATACTGAATCAAGAATGTGGTCCATCAAGCCCACAGAATTTTACTCTGGCTGGTAGTGGCGCTCTCAGGTATCTACCCCATCTCTGCTATCTGAGATATCTGTAGTTAGAGATGCTGTGGACTGAACCTGGGACGATGAGAATCAAAAACATGTGTTTTGCCATTGAGCTATTTTTCCACTCTGACTCTTCCCCTCATTGAGACAGTTAAGATTAAAACCATCATGCAGCTTGCAATTACTGTATATTTCTGTACTTATAATGGTTGATGACACTGAGTATCCCTAAAGAATAGCAAAATATTTTATTAATAGCTGCAGTAATTCAAGTGTTTTCTTGTGGTTTATCTCTCAAACGACATGACATTCTCTCCTAAACTTCGTTCCAAAATATTCATATGCGAATATTTACATGGCACAAAGTCTTGCTTGAAAAGAACGGTTACAAAATTTGATCCGTACTTCCCCCCCCCCTTTCTTTCAGAATAAGAACCTACTCTTTGAGAAAATGAAGGGCGGACCGAAAAGAAAGAAAAGGGTAATTTTCTGAACACAATTTGTTTTTCATTTTAATGCCTGCCTTAGTGTAGGATTAGTCAGGAATGCAAAGTAAAATGAGATTGTTGGAATTGCTATTACTAGTATATCTGTTTTAAAACTTGGACCTATTCTTTGCTCCTAGAGAATATTTGTGATAAGCAGTATAACTTTTACAGAATTCCATTGGTGTAAGTCAGTGGTTTGCAAAAATTCTGTTAGCTGAGGTACATTGCTCCCAGTGAGAGATTTTCCCCCCCCCCTGGGGTAAATCATAGCAGGATTCATGAGTTCCTGCAGACCACAGTGGGGGGGAGGGGATGTGGGGGGCTGGTGGTGGCAGGATTAAAACCCACCTACTCTCTGCCCATGTGTAGTTTGGCCTTTAGAATATATGAATAAGAACTTCCAAAGAAGCCCCCCCCCCATTACATTTCTCCATGAGTCCTTACTCAATGCATTTCTCCTCTGGGGGAAGATAATTGTGGAACTCCACATAGTGGAATTAGAAAAGGTGCAGAAAAAAGTTACCAAAATGACTACTGGGTTGGGGCACCTCCCTTATGAGGAAAATGGTTGGCACCCTGAGGAAGGCTACAGCATTTGGGGCTCTTCAGTACAGAAAAAAGGCACATGAGGGGAGACATGATTGAGACATACAAAATTATGCAGGGGGTGGATACAGTGGAGAGGGGGATGTTCTTTTCCCTCTCACACAACACCAGAACCAGGGGACATCCACTAAAATGGAGCGTCGGGAGAGTAAGAGCCGAGAACAGAAAATAGTTCTTTACCCAGCGTGTAATTAGCCTGTGGAACTCCTTGCCACAGGATGTGGTGATGACGTCTACTTTCACAAGGAGATTGGACAGATTTCTGGAAGAAAATGTTCACACAGGTGACAAGCCATGATGGGTACAACATCCTGATTTTAGAAGTAGGCTACCTCAGAATGACAGATGCAAGGGAGTAGCACCAGGATGCAGGTCGCTTGTTGTCTTGTGTGCTCCCGAGGCATCTGGTGGGTCACTGTGAGATACAGGAGGTTGGACCAGATGGGCCTTTGGCCTAATCCAGCTGGACTCTTCTTATGTTCTTAATTCTCCTGCCTCTGGCATGATGAAATTGATTCACAAGCAGTGCAGAATATTGGCAGCATTTTTAGTGCCCACAGAGGCTGATTGAAAGATTGCAAGGCTGTGAATCATACAGAGATGCAGCAGGCAGCCTCCTTTCTATGTAGGTATTCTGGGCTCCCAGAAAGCTTTAATTGTAGTTTTTTACATTACACTAAGGAATCCTACACTACCTTAAGGGGTTTTCTATGCTGTACACCAGGGGTGTCCAAACCCCGGCCCTGGGGCCACATGCAGCCCTCGAGGCCTCTCAGTGCGGCCCTCAGGGAGCCCCCAGTCTCCAATGAGCCTCTGGCCCTCTGGAGATTTGTTGGAGCCTGCACTGGCCCAACGCAACTGCTCTCAGCGTAAGGGTGACTGTTTGACCTCTTGCGTGAGCTGTGGAATGAGGGCTTCCTCCACTGCTTGCTGTTTCACGTCTGTGATGCAGTAGCAGAAGCAAAGGAAAGACCAGCCTTGCTTTGTGCAAGGCCTTTTATAGACCTTGAGCTATTGCAAGACCTTCATGCATTCATATAAGTTCCTCTTTAATGTATTTATTTATGTAAATTTATTTAAATTTTAAATGTAAATTCTTTTTTTCCTTGACACAGTGTCAGAGAGATTATGTGGCCCTCCTGTCAAAAAGTTTGGACACCCCTTCTCTACATTAAGGAGTCATTCATAGCACAGTGGAAATTACTATGGCATGTAAATCTGCTAGCTGTATTCAGATGGAATTGTTCAATGTGTACTTTCAACTGCTGTGCAATGGCACATCAATAAATGGTTCACCGGTGTGCCACAGGAGTTTGAGGCAGGGCAATTTATTTGTAGGTCCATTGGGGATGTGAGTCCCCCATCCCACCGGCAGTGTGGTGTAACTTGTCAATTGTCAAAAAACTGATGGTGTGCCCTCAAAATTTTAGTGTAATGTCAGTGTGCAGTGAAACAGGTTGAAAATGGCTGATCTAAAGACTACATTAACAAGCATTGTATATGCTTTTTTCCTTAACACAAACATTTACTGTAAATTCAGTAATCATTTAAAACAAAAAAAACCCCACTGTTTGTTTTTTATTTATTAGTTAATTAGGGGGTGCATGGGTAATGACTGTGGCTGCATCTGCTGACAATATACCACCTATAACATCTACCTAGGACACCTACCTAGTCTTTGAATAGTCTTCAAAGTATCCACAGCTTACACACACACTGTGTGTAGAAAAGTAGTGAACCTTGCATAGGGCACAAAATAGCTGGTACCAGCTCTGGGTGTGCCTCAATGATGCTTGGAGGCTGGACAAATGGCAGATCTGATCTTCCTGGGAGTTTGACTCAGGGAGTGGGCACCCCAGAAGCCTTTGAAATGCTTCTTTCTAATACTAAATTTGATGACGTGGTTGGTCGTGACTTCATGGCAAATCTTCTTTAGCCCACCTCTGGGGGACCTGCTTCAGACATCCAGCTGCATCTTCTACTGGGGCATCAGGAAATTGAGATGGTGGGCTTCTTGATAGGCTCCGGATTTCATCCCCTGCTCAAAATGCTGCTCAAAGAGCAGAGTGAGTCCAAAGATGTTTCTGACAAATGGGATTGGCACCAAGTGGATACAAAGATATAACAGGCGTTAGAATTCCAACTCACTGATGAGCAGAAATGAACCAGAGCTGAGCATTGCAGAGAGTTGTCTTCCAAGTGCATAAGCACTCCCAAAGAACCCATGCCATGAGATGTGAAATGGGGCTTGTCCCTCCAGATACAGGAAGCGATGGCAGGGCTGATGTAGCCATAGAAGGGACCAAAACGTGGCCGGCATCATGCTTCTATGATGTCATATCCCCCACATCGACAAGGAAAGCTGTAGGTCTAAGGTTGACACTTTGGGGCAGGGGTGTCCAAACATTTTGGCAGGAGGGCCACATCATCTCTCTGACACTGTGTCAGGGGCCAGGGGAATAAAAGAATTAATTTACATTTAAAATTTGAATAATTTTACATAAATGAATTTATTAGGGATGGAACTTATGTGAATGAATGACGGTCTTGCAGTAGCCAACCTTTCCTTTGCTGCCACTGCTGCATCACAGACGTGAAACAGCAAGTAGTGGAGGAAGCCCTCATCCCACAGCTCAGGTGAAAGGTCGAACAGTCATCCTCACACTGAGAGCAGTTCTGTTGGGCTGGCACGGGCTCCAGCAAGTCTCCGGAGGGCCAGAGGCTCATTGGAGACTGGGGGCTCCCTGCGGGCCTGATTGGGAGCCCCCAAGGGCCGCATGTGGCCTCCCGGCCGGGGTTTAAGCACCGCTGCTTTGGGGTAATGGCTCTCTCTGATTTCAGCAAAAGGGGATACTGGATGCCACTTACTCCCCTCTTGCAACCTTCTTCCTATAGTATATCTTGCAGAACATGTTGCTGTCATTTACAATGCAGCAGATCAATAATGTTGCAAGGACCATGTGAACTGATGTGAGACAGCAAAGAAACCAGAGGACCCTTTGCGTCCCAGTTCTCTGACTAAGAGAGAGGCTGCTCATCAGTCCATATCTCTTTCTTCATTGAGTGCCTGGTTGTGGGGCTACAAGCCTGTTACACAAATGAGAAAAGAGTAAAACACTGAGGATGTGTGGATAGCCAGGATTTCTGGTCTTCCTTTCTTTTGAATTCATATGTTATTTTTTCAGTCACAAACTGCCACACACTCGCCACTGCTGTTTGATTCTTAGGGAATTCCCCAGAATTGGGGGCTACTTTTCATTTGGGGGAGGTTTTCTTAAGGAGGCTTCCTTCCAGCTAGCCTCTCTAAATTTGTATGGTGGCAATGTGAGCTGCCTTTTCCTTGTTCACTTCTAGTTAAAAGGTTGACGCAGGGAGAGAGATGTTAGGGCCCAACTTTCCAACTCTGGTGTAGCTATAATGTAGCCTGGTGGTAAGGGAACACATGTTCCCATACCTTTAGAAGGCTCCAGTGACTACCCCGCTACCACAGGATGCAGCGTACACCCCAATGGCACAACTGCACCAGCACTGGAAAGTTGGATAGGATTGAGCCCTGAGTCATTGACTGCTAGGTGCTCTATCCACCAGGCCGTTCTCCATTCACTTACATGTGTGAACAGTCCTATGGTCTGAATCTGAGAATTTCTGGCAACCTTTCTTCATGATCCCCAGGTCTAGACCGAAAAGCTAGTTCTTACATTCAGAAGAGAATGCTAGTGAACAGGTTCAGTTCCTCCTCCTTAGGTAAGGTGTGGACAGACCCTGCTGGGAGACCCCTAAGTCAGCCCAGGACTCCTCCCTCACTGAGGCTTTCCCCTTACCCAGGAGTGGTAAACCAACCTGAAACCCCAGATGATGAAGAGAAAGAGCTACTTCAGCCCTGCAACAAAGTCACAGTACGGCATGTCCATCACAAGCACAAACATGATGCTGCCTTGCAACCAAACAGCAACTGCTCTGGCAGTTTCTGGACCAAACCCAGATTCTCATTGGAAAAAAACACCTCATCACAAAGAGCCTAGTCCTGATTGACTCAGGGGACCTTTATGATGAAAACACAGCAGTCTTCACAATTAGGCTGGAGCATCACACCATAGCTATCACCTATACCAGGGGTCTTTATACCCCGGCCCGGGGGCCAGATGCGGCCTACGGCGAGCCTCTATCCGGCCCGCGGCCAGCCTCTGATCCCCTGAGAGCCTCTGGCCCAGTTGACCAAACACAACTGGAGTTGTGCTTGTGGGGTGGGGGAATGGGGGTCCATTTAAGTGTGTGCTTTATTTCTTGGGCTGTGTTTATGCTTGGAGAAGTCCTGGACATTTGAGCCCATCCGTTTATTCATTCATCTAAGTTCCATCTCTAATGTATTTATTTAAATTTTATATTTAATTATTTTTCCAGCCCCCGACACTGTGCCAGATACTTGATGCGGCCCTTCAGCCGAAAAGTTTAGAGACCCCTGACCTATACCATCTTGAGGAGGTTGTGTCATTCTACCACATGAGTGGTCAGGCTGAACTGGGGATACCCCCCTGGGAAGCTTACAAAAAGGGTACTCGGTATAGGCCAAATAGCCCTTGCCTAGCTGTTTGTCTGCACAGTGCTACCACTGGTGCAAGGACTAGATAGCTGAGCACTGCCAGTGCTTCCATGTAGACTGATCACTGGTGGGGATTCTGCCAGCAGTGGGGGTGAATTGGAGTGGGGACCAGGGCAGGGTGAATCAAGGGTGGATCATAGTGTCCACCATATTGAGAGCCAGGGTGTGTAGTGGTCCAGGAGCTGGACTTAGACCTGGAAAATCCAGGTTCAAGTCCCCGCTCAGCCATGAAGTTTCCTGAGTCACCACGTCTCATCCTTACCTACCTCACAGGGTTGTTGTGGGGACAAAAGTTGGGGAGGAACTATGTACATCACCCTGAGCTCCATGGCGGAAGGGTGGCAGAAAAATGTGAGAAATAAATAACATGAGCCCATGTCTCAGGCTTGACGTGCCTCCTGCATTCCTTCAGATCAATGCTAGCAAAGGATCATTAGATCATCCCTAATAAAGCTGGCATACTCATCATACAATTCTGGGTAAATGGCTCTGCTATCAGTAAAATAGAGAAAATGGTGACCTGCCTCAAAAAGCTGTAGCTAGGACAACTGTAATAAATATTTTAAACACTCTTAAAAATAAAAACATCTATATAAATCAGTTTCTCAAATTCTCTGGGAGAGTTGGGACCTCTGTAAGTTGCTGCAGGACAGGGCAGGGCAGTGGCAGCCCCAGGATTGTGCTGCTGCTGTGAAAAAGGATTTGTTTACTTACTGGGGGCGGCAGTGCCCCTCTATAGAGATACTGCTCTGATGACTCACAGTATTTAATCTCACAGAGTTGATAGTAGAAGGCAGCTTTTATAAGCTTTCAATGAGATTGCTACAGTATTTCTTACTGTCAGTGTCCTATCTTGGAGGGACCAGATTTTAAAAAAAACAAACCAATTACCAGAAAGTACTTGAGAAGAGCTGGAAAGGTTAACATTTCAATAGCCCTCTGCTATTATGTATGAGTACCATATGGGACTGCTCCCATCCCTTTCTGAGAGGCATTTTCCGGGCTGGCATTAGGGCAGGAAAATTCTGGCTTTTGGAATGAGATCAAATATTTTGTGTGCACCTTTTTGCCCTGTGGGGGAAAAATGTCAGGCATGCTCAGAATGAAGGTTTCTTTTTAGATGTATACATACACATTTTTACAGGCAGAGGAAAATATGTTAGACATTCGTTAAGAAGAGCACGAAACTGAATAGGTGACACTTGTCTTCTCCTGGGTGACTTGCTCTAAAAAGAACACAGATGATTGGTGCCTTCTGGTAACATTTGGTATTATGGTTAATTAAAAAAAAGAAGAGGAGAAAAATCTGAGATATTTTAGGACTTGGTAATTAGGACTTTGTCTGCCCCTTGAGCCTGGAAGTTGGATGATTTACTTTACTGGAACCTATCTTGTATATACACTTTCAGTTTTATGCTGCTGAAGTAGAGTTGCAAATGAGGGATGACAGGCAATTGGAGACTTCTGTGCATAAACAAGTTGGTGATGAGACTTGTACGCTGGAAATTTTACATGCAGTTGTTTTGTAAAATGGCATATGCATATTTTATTACTAGTTAGATCTCTGAGGTTGCAATCCTAACCAACTTTCCAGCACTGGCCTAGCCACAGTGCAACCCCAAGGTAAGGTAACAAACATGCCCTTATCTTGAGGAGGCCCCCTTGACTGTCTCCCCACTGCAGGATGCAGTGCGTGCCACATGCAGTACGTGTTGGAAAGTTGGTTAGGATTGCGCCCTGAGTTTATCATGTTACACAGTTTCCATCTTAACAACATGTAATAACCTAAAATTACATTTTTGTGAAGCTTTAATAGTATGTTGTGATTTGTGTTGCATAAGTTGTAACCTAACATAAGACAGTGGTTCCCAAACTGTCTGTGGCGTCCTGGAGAGCTATGGAAACAAGCTGTGAAATCTTTGAAAAAACCCACTGCCCTATACAATGTATAGCAGTGGTTCTCACACATTCAACACCGGAACCCACTTTTTAGAATGAGAATCTGTCAGGACCCACTGGAAGTGATGTCGCAACCGGAAGTGACATCATCCAGCAGTAAAATTTTTAATAATCCTAGGCTGCAATCCTACCCACACTTACCCAGGAATAAGTCCCATTTACTATATTGTTAAAAGATTATACATATATTGGCAACCTTCAGTCTCGAAAGACTATGGTATCGCGCTCTGAAAGGTGGTTCTGGCACAGCGTCTAGTGTGGCTGAAAAGGCCAATCCGGGAGTGACAATCCCTTCCACACCGGGAGCAAGTGCAGTCTGTCCCTGGTCTGTCTCCCTGGCTATGGGCCTTCCTTCTTTGCCTCTTAGCCTCAGACTGTTGGCAAAGTGTCTCTTCAAACTGGGAAAGGCCATGCTGCACAGCCTGCCTCCAAGCGGGCCGCTCAGAGGCCAGGGTTTCCCACTTGTTGAGGTCCATCCCTAAGGCCTTCAGATCCCTCTTGCAGATGTCCTTGTATCGCAGCTGTGGTCTACCTGTAGGGCGCTTTCCTTGCACGAGTTCTCCATAGAGGAGATCCTTTGGGATCCGGCCATCATCCATTCTCACGACATGACCAAGCCAACGCAGGCGTCTCTGTTTCAGCAGTGAATACATGCTAGGGATTCCAGCACGTTCCAGGACTGTGTTGTTTGGAACTTTGTCCTGCCAGGTGATGCCGAGGATGCGTCGGAGGCAGCGCATGTGGAAAGCGCTCAGTTTCCTCTCCTGTTGTAAGCGAAGAGTCCATGACTCGCTGCAGTACAGAAGTGTACTCAGGACGCAAGCTCTGTAGACCTGGATCTTGGTATGTTCCGTCAGCTTCTTGTTGGACCAGACTCTCTTTGTGAGTCTGGAAAACGTGGTAGCTGCTTTACCGATGCGCTTGTTTAGCTCGGTATCGAGAGAATGAGTGTCGGAGATCGTTGAGCCAAGGTACACAAAGTCATGGACAACCTCCAGTTCATGCTCAGAGATTGTAATGCAGGGAGGTGAGTCCACATCCTGAACCATGACCTGTGTTTTCTTCAGGCTGATTGTCAGTCCAAAATCTTGGCAGGCCTTGCTAAAACGATCCATGAGCTGCTGGAGATCTTTGGCAGAGTGGGTAGTGACAGCTGCATCGTCGGCAAAGAGGAAGTCACGCAGACATTTCAGCTGGACTTTGGATTTTGCTCTCAGTCTGGAGAGGTTGAAGAGCTTTCCGTCAGATCTGGTCCGGAGATAGATGCCTTCTGTTGCAGTTCCAAAGGCCTGCTTCAGCAGGACAGCGAAGAAAATCCCAAACAAGGTTGGTGCAAGAACACAGCCCTGCTTCACTCCGCTTCGGATGTCAAAAGGGTCTGATGTGGAGCCATCGAAGACAACAGTGCCCTTCATGTCATTGTGGAAAGATCTGATGATGCTGAGGAGCCTGGGTGGACATCCAATCTTGGGGAGAATCTTGAAGAGGCCGTCTCTGCTGACCAGGTCGAAAGCCTTTGTGAGATCTATGAAGGCTATAAAGAGTGGCTGTCGTTGTTCCCTGCATTTCTCCTGCAGTTGTCTAAGGGAGAATACCATATCAGTGGTGGACCTGTTGGCTCGGAATCCACACTGCGATTCTGGATAGACGCTCTCTGCAAGTACCTGGAGCCTCTTTAGTACAACTCGGGCAAACAGCTTTCCTACAACGCTAAGGAGAGAGATGCCGCGGTAGTTGTTGCAGTCACCCCTGTCACCTTTGTTCTTGTACAGCGTGATGATGTTTGCATCCCTCATGTCTTGAGGTACTCCACCTTCTCTCCAGCAGAGACAGAGGATTTCATGCAGCTCAGTGACGATGATCTCTTTGCAGCATTTTAGGACTTCAGCAGGGATGCTGTCTTTTCCAGGTGCCTTGCCAAAGGCAAGGGAGTCCAGGGCCACGTGAAGTTCTTCTAGGGTTGGTTCACTGTCAAGCTCTTCCAGCACAGGCAGGCACTCAATGTTGTTCAGTGCTTCTTCGGTGACTACATTTTCTCTGGAATATAGCTCAGAGTAGTGCTGCACCCAGCGGTCCATCTGCTGCGCCCGATCCTGGATGACCTCGCCTGTGGCAGACTTCAGAGGGGCAATTTTCTTCTGTGTTGGACCTAGGGCCTGCTTGATACCATCATACATCCCCTTGATGTTGCCCGTGTCAGCTGCTATCTGTATCTCGGAACAGAGCTGGAGCCAGTAGTCGTTAGCACATCTCCTGGCAGTCTGTTGGACTTTGCTGCGAGCAGTTCGGAGGACCTGCAGGTTGCGCTCACTGGGACAGGCCTTGTATGCTGCTTGAGCTCTCCTCTTTTCCTCAATGACTGGTGTCAACTCCTCAGAGTGGGCTTCAAACCAGTCTGCCACCTTGTTGGTCTTCTTGCCGAATATGGACAAGGCGGTGTTGTAAACGGTATTCTTGAAATGTTCCCATCTGTTGGATGCGTTTGCGTCGGCCGGGCCTGGAAGAGATTCCTCAAGCGCTTGTGCAAATTCCTCCACTTTTCTCTGATCCCGGGTCTTGCTGGTATCAATGCGAGGTCTTCCTTCCTTTTTCGTGTGATACAGTCGCTTTGTTTGCAGTTTCACTCTGCTGCACACCAGGGAGTGGTCAGTGTCGCAGGCAGCACCATGATAACTGCGTGTGATCTTGATGCTGGGAAGGCTGGAGCGTCTGGCGAGGATCAGGTCGAGCTGGTGCCAGTGCTTTGATCTTGGATGTCTCCAAGAGACTCTATGTTGGGGCTTTGTGTTGAAGAATGTGTTGCTGACAACACATTATACATAGATTATACATAGTAGCTTAGTAGCATAGTAATTAAAGATTATACATAGTAGCTTACTAAAAGTACAGGTCTATAAATGGTTGGCAACCTTCAGTCTCGAAAGACTATGGTATAAGCCTACAGCACCCGGTATTCCAAGGCGGTCTCCCATCCAAGTACTAACCAGGCCTGACCTTGCTTAGCTTCCGAGATCAGACAAGATTGTCTGTAACATTTCCCCAAATGCAGTCACATGCCATGGTAGCATCAAGTCTAATATATTAAAAATAAAATATTGAAATGAATGGGGACCCACTTAGTGGGTCCCGAGCCACAATTTGAGAAACACCAATGTATAGGATTGTAGCCCTAATGGGCAGCTGCAGACAATGGTCCAGTAGATCAAGGGAGCTACCAGTCGAAAATGTTTGGGAGCCACTGCCCTAACTCCTGGCTACAGAGTACTGTTCCTTCTCATTTCCATTGATTCTTTCCTATTCTTACCTCATAAAAATAATCTCATTTCAGAGTTTGAATCCTTATCTCCAAGGGCAGCGACTGGACAACGTTGTGGCAAAGAAATCTGTTCCACATTTTTCAGATGAAGATAAAGAGGCTGATAACGAAATCCTACTTACCCGCTCTGCTGGCGCAGCGGTCCCTGCACCGGCAATAGGTGTCGCAAATGTGCCATAAAGTACCGTGTGAATAGGCAGTGCTGGAAGGGAGGCTTGCATTGCCCCACCAACGTTGCATCCAGAAGAACCAACCCCCAGGAGATCTCAAGCCTGCTCCTAATGAGCGCTGGATATGGTGGCGGCCTTGTGGCCCCTCTGCGCCAGCGTTAGTTAAGATTGTGCTGTAAATGTTCACTTTCTGCACTAAGGTTTCTTTTCAATCCCTAATGCTTATATATAATCAGTGATTCAAGTCCACGTTGTGGCTGCATGGTTATTACTAATATAATGGTTGCTGAAAACCAGCAGTATTTACAGCATTTTCCTCCTAGATACAAAAACCCAGTTCTGCTTCTGTTAAGTTGTGGCAATAGGCTCTTCTTGTTGTTTTTGCTTTAGACCTGGATAAGTCTTTAAAAATAAATCATTTTATTCATCCATGTAAGTTAAATGACTTTTCAGAAACATCATGAACGAGGAGGATTTTAAAAAAATTCCTATTATGGCTATTTTAGTTGTATAATTGACTTCTGAAATAATTATTTTACCAAGTTTTATTCATAAATAGCCAAATTCATATTAAATGTCCAGATATTTGCTGTTTATTCTAATAAACGCTGAAAATAAGCTTCAGTATTTGCACAGAGATACCAGTGTGTTTCAGGACGTTTTTGAGAAAAAGGCTTGTCTTAATTTCTGGGGGGCAACTACACATTTTGCTATGAATGGGAGATGGCACTATGAAGGATTTTGACTTTCCGTTACCTCTGAAGTGAAACCTGCCTCTCTTATCATGCTCTGGTAAACAATAATAAAGTACACATATTTTCTTTATACAGCAGAAAACCCATTTCAGGATTAACAGGTATGACTGAAGGTCCACATTTTGATGTTTCATATGTATTCCAGTGACCCAGACTTGTCTGCAGACACACAAGCACGCAGAGACAGTCCGAAGGCTGACATGTCAAACAAATTCTGCATCCTGTTAGAGGCAGGGTGTGAAACATAAGGCCCGTGGGCCAAATATGGCCCCTGGAAACAATTTAGCAGGCCCCTGTTATAATTTTGTTCTCCCAGCTTGATAATTGTGCTCTGTCATATCTTGAAGGAAAAAAAAAGAAGATTTGCACATTTTCTCTTCAATGTATGTTAGTTTCTGCATGTGAACAAAGTGTTTATTTCTGGCTATCATCTGCTTAATGATGTCACTTGCCGCTTAATGGCTTCACATCCGGCCCTCTGCAAGTACCATGAATGCGAACTTTGGCCCTCTGTATGAAACAAGTTTGACATCCCTCTGTTAGAGCCAACATTAGTTGTTTCCTAAGGAGTGTTTGCAGGACAAAGGTCTGGAAGCAAACATCCTCACCATCTTCACCACACAACATCCTTCTGGGCCTACCAGAAATCCACTCCAGGGAATTGGGGGACCCCCAAGAACAGGACTGCATAGGGCACAGTTGGCTACAGAATTAAATGTAGGCTGGCAAAAATCCACCTCTTATGCGAATGGAAGTTCCTTCTGTTTGCAGATGAGAATACAAGCCTTTGTACAAGATATATGTACAAAAGATAACACGCCTCCGTATATTGTGAAGTCGTTATCATTATCCTCAAGTGCACAGGTTACACATGATCAAGTGCAATCAGTATTTTTATTTCCATAGCTGAAAACAGTCCTTGCTATACTGCCATGTATTAATGATCCTGAGCTTTTATTTGCTACTTTAGAACATTCACATGTGTTGTCTTGTAATCCTTATAGCAACCCTGAAAGGCAAGTATTATTCCTGTATTGCATCTGGAGAGCTCAAGTTGAGGAGTGTCACTGAAGGCTATGGCAGTAACAGTCCTTGCATTCGCCCTTGTTTTTGGCTTACATTTCTTTTGGACACTTCTAACCCTCTTTTTCTCAAAGGCTTTTAGGATGTCTCAGCATCCTAAAGGCTGCTGAGATGTCCTCCTGCAATGAGATCCTTGTCCTTTCTGCATTCAGCACTATTGCAAAAGGAGCCTTATGTGGATTCTCTGTCTTCTTGGCTGGATTTATTTCAAAGGATTCCAGTCAAACCTCCTGTTGAGCTTGGCATGTGCCAATTGACTGGGCAGCCAAACTCATCTGGTTATGTAAAGTGATGGAATGGGATGCCCAGGTGGTCCGACCTCATTCAATTGGATGATGGTGACATCCTCAACCCTAGAATGAGGACTAATGTAACATGTCTGCATTTACGAGGACTCGCCCTCTCCTTGTAGAACTGAAGGAACCAGACACCCTCCCCCATGTTCTGGGCAGGAAGAGTAATTAAGGATTGGGGAAAGTATTCAATAATTCACATTCAAGGACTTCATTTTATTTCCTGCCTTCTTTTTTTGTTTTTTAGCTCTGTGCCAACATTTTGCCAACCACCCAACTTGATCAGTCCTGTTTTATCTTTGATATGAATCTTGCTTTTTCATCTGATTCCTCTTAACATATGAACAAGTCCCAATACAGATACTTGGGAGGGGGGGTGGGAGAAGGGACCCTACTACATCCCTCCATTAGGAGAACTCTTCATTTACTCTACCCTCAGCTTCCTGTTGTTTAGCCCAGTGTTTCTCAAACTGTAGGTTGGGACCCACTAGGTGGGTCACGAGCCAATTTCAGGTGGGTTCCCATTCATTTCAGTATTTTATTTTTCATGTATTAGACTTGATGCTACTATGGCATGTGACTGCATTTGGGGAAACGTTATAGATCTGTACTTTTAACAGGTCACTAAGTATATGCTTTGAACAATGATCGTAAATAGTAAATACTCCTGGGTAAGTGTGGATAGGATTGTCAAAACTCTTCCTGCTTGATGATGTCACTTCTGGTCAGTCCTGACAGCTTCTCATTTAAAATAATAATAATAATAATAATAATAATAATACAGGTATTTCTATACCGCCTTTCTTGGTCCTCGGATTTCTCCTTAGACTTTATTCAAGGCAGTTTACATAGGCAGGCAATTTAAATCCCCGTAGGGATTTTTACAATTTGAAAGAAGGTTTCTATCTTTCAAGAAACCACAACATTCAGATGTTTCTTTCTGATCTGGTCGCAACATTCTGGCCTCCATCCTCCCACGCTCAGAGCAGATGGAATAGCTCGGCTCAGCTTCTCAGCTGCTTCAAGGTCGCACGGTGCCGGTGGCCTCGAACTGGCAACCTTTGGATGTTATCTTCAGGCAAATGGAGGCTCAACCCTCTAGACCAGACCTCCTGCCCTGGTGCTAAAGTGGGTCCTGGTGCTAAAAGTTTGAGAACCACTGGTTTAGCCCATTACAAATCCATCAGAGGATCTGTCCTCTTATCCCATTACATTCTTAAAGACGCTTCTCAGCAGAAGCTGTGTCGCTTTTTCTTCAACAACACCAGTTATCTGAATCCAAGTTGCATGGGAGCACTGCCTGGAGAGAAATATATCTTCTTTATTATTTTATTTATTGGATTTGTAATCTGCCTCATTTAAGGCTGCATATGGGGTTGAAAGGAGGTGGGGAGGACAGAATGGGATGGGCAGTGGGAGGAACATGGTGGTGACAGTATGGGGAGGAGGGTGGATTAGGCCCAGGAAGTAGGCAGATTCAGCAGCAGTGGCACCTGCCAAATCCTGACCCCCCTTCCAAAACTTGATTTACTTCATGGGTCAATGCAGAGTTGTGCCAGTGATATCACTGGCACAGGTTCATGTTGACCCACTGGGCTCGCAGGGGCTTACCCCAGGGCAAGGGAACAAATGTTACCTCAAGGAGGCCTCCAGAGGCCAAAACTCCCCCATGGGATCCAGTGGATGTTGCACTGGTGCCACTGCATCATCGTGGAAGGCTTTGTAGTGGATTGGACTGTGAATGGCATGAAGAACTATCCTGGGTATCACTGCAGTACAACAACCAAGGCATAACAATGCAGCCAAGAGAATCTGGAGACTGTGAACCCGTGAAGCCAAAGCGATTGAACTTTAGAATTGATGAGCATTCTTTATATCTGCATCAAATTATTTATAAGTGATTGCCAACTTTAGGGAGCGAGTATTGTAGGCAGATATGGAAGATGTAAAGTGTAGAAGATCAAACTTGGAGCCCATGTGCCAGGCAGGCACTATTTCAATTCCTCCAGTTCTCAAGCTCTTTGGAATGCGACCAGACAAATTTGTTTCTTGGAGAGACTAGAAGAAGTTGTTCTGTAATCCCGCAGGAATAAAATAGTCACTGTTCATTTTCTTGAATCTCTGGCAATCATTGGAAAAAGTACTCAGCCCTTCCATATTGAAGCTTTCTGACATTAGTTGAAGAATCAGCTTGAAATTCCTGCGCTTTCCCCTAATTCACCATGAGAAGGAAGGCTGTAGTAACTGCTCATGCTTGTTTTATTTATGACAGTTACTGCTTTCCAGTGACTATGTGGTTCCTCACGTTAGAACTATCTGGTGGCCATGTGTTGAACACATGGGAGCATTGCAAATCTTCAATGATAGTAAATGCCATGGCAGAAACATAAGCAATTACAGCCGACAGAACTTTGAAGCTCATGCGCAGCCAGCAATATCTCGTTCTCGGCTTTTGGGGGGCACGAGGGGAAATAGGCAGGGCTAAAGGTGGTTCCAATCTTGAAAGGCTGGGTTCACCAAAATCATTTTTCCACCACAAAGAGAGTAATTGCTTTCTACAGAAACATGGATATTTTTATTGCAATATTATTTCCTCATCCTCTCCTCCCTTCCAAGAAAAACAAGGGTGGAAATCAGTGGCACTGCATTCCCTGTACAATGAAATTTGGATTTATTTGTTAAATGGGAGGCAACAAAAGGGTGATTTTTGTTTCTTACCACAAATCATTATCACTCTCCTTGTTAACCTAGCCTTCTGTATTCATGACAGATTCCACCCCCCACCCCCCGTCAAACGAACAAAGAAATTGTAAGCAGATGCTCTTGCAGAGTCTGTCATCTCCCACTCTTAAAAAAATGTACTGCATCTCCAGTGACACACCAACAAAAACAAGGCCACTTCATTTGACTGTTATAAAACTGTGCTTTAAGAGACTTGGCTGAGGCTGTACAACAAACCAGTGACAACTCCACAGCTTTTTCTCCATAACTACTTAACCAGTCTGGCACAATCTGGTATGCAGTAGCATAGCTAGAGGGGGTGCAAGGCAATATATTTTGCAGGGAGCCCTCCTTGGGGAGAAAGACAGGGTATAAATAAATAAATAAATAAATAAATAAATAAATAAATAAAATAGTGACCTTGGGGAGAAAGACAGGGTATAAACAAACAAACAAACAAACAGTGACCTTGTTCCTTCTCCATGTCCAAACTAGTTCCTGAGTCCTCACTTCTCCTGAGACTCATGTTCCTCCTGAGACTGGCACATGCCTGCTGATTGGGCCACCCAAGCCACAAACGATTTGCAGGTGTGCTGCAGAGGTTTGGGGAACAGTCATTTATTAGTAGGGTCAGTGGGGTGCGTGTGTGTGTGTGAATCCCTCCCAGCCATATGGTGTGCCAGAACACTGTGATCTAGATAAAGAGGTGACCAGAAGTTTTTCTCTAATCCAATCAGGTAATGCTATGACCTCATAAAGCCTGGTTCGCAACCTTCAGTCTCGAAAGACTATGGTATAAGCCTACAGCACCCGATATTCCCAGGTGGTCTCCCATCCAAGTACTAACCAGGCCTGACCCTGCTTAGCTTCCAAGATCAGACAAGATCAGGCATGTGCAGGGTAACAGTTGCTGCCTGGGTTTCTTAAAATCAAGCACAAAGATGCTTGGGTGTGTTGTTCTGCCAGGTCTGCTGCTGGAACCCATGCTGGATCATGGAAGGCATGCCCACGTATTCTCCAGTAAGTGCAGGAACTGGGATTCCTGGGGCAAACATAAGCAACTAGCAACAGGGCTTGCATTTCTAACTAGGTATGTTTAGGGAATTAACTTTGTTTACTATTTTTCTTCCAAGCCAGCCAGCAAACTTCTTAGCAAGACGTTGGGTTTTTGTGCACTTTGCTCTTGAGTAGCATCCAGACTCCCTCTGCTGGGGTATTACTAGTTACTGCATCCAGCTTGGTCAAGGTACTGTATTTCCGTTGGTTCTTCCACCCAATTTTCCATCAGCCTGCTTGTTGTACATTTCTCCATTCCCCCCTTTCCTCATTTGGTTTAATTCCTTTCTCTTCTACATTTTAAATAAACTAGTTGTATTTGACTCCTTGCCTGCCTCATCTATATGCATGAGTAATTCAGTGGGCTATCATGTCTGAACACTTGTGGTTTCTAGTGCAATCGGCTTTTAAATAAGAACCTCTGGAGTTCTGGTTCCCCTGGGGGCTGGGGATAAGAATAGGCCCTCAGTTTGGCTGTACTTGTCGTAAGAGGTGACTAAACAGCCACCGGGTAGATGGGACTCGTCAGCCTGGGAAGGCAGCTTATCTGAGAGAAGGAAAACTCTGATCCAAAACCTCCACTGCCTTGTGGCTACATCCAGTTATGGAAAAGGCTTCAGGAGTCAACCTCGAGGCAAAATCCGGAGCTGGAGTCCCTGAGGCAGTTCATGGCTGAACACAGTCACGTTCTGGCAACTCTTGCAACACCACTGGAACCAACCGTATTGGTTTCTGCCTTTCCATTGGACCATTTCAGAGACGTGGAGAGGGGGGATTTGCTGCATGGGTAACAGTCTATCCTCCATATCTACTTTACCCAGGCTTCGTGCATTGGAGAGGACACTCTGTTCCAGAACCACCATTCTTAGTGCGATACCATAGTCTTCCAAGACTGAAGGATGCCAACTGGAGTTCTGTGCTTTCCAGGGCGGGGTGCCCAGCTCCTCTGCTTTGTCTCTTTAGCCAGATATGGTAGAAGTGGACAGAATTACCAGTTTCCCTCCCTTGTTCAACTGCTGACCCAGTAAAAAGGGGGAAATGAAGAGTAGGGAGGCATGCGCAAGTGCTAACCACTATACACTACGCCCCTCGGTCATCTTGTGGCTCCTTGGCAATTCCTTCCTTGACCGCATCCATCTCCAGGTGACTACTGAAAGCCGCCTTGGAGAATTTAACAGGGTCTTCAGAGTAATGGTGACCCATGTGGTGAAGCAGCCTGTCTCTGTTGGGCAGCTTCAAGCCCATCTGCACTGGCTGCCAATTCACTTCCAGGCAAATTCAAAGTGCTGGTTTTGACCTTTAGCTTATGGCCAAGGTATCACAAGGAGTGCCTTCTTCCGTATGTGATGGCCCATCCCCTGAAGTCATGGGGGGGGGAGCATAATCTGGGTGCCACCTGTCTCTGAGGTTTGTTTGGTGGTGACAAGAGGAAGGGTATTCCCGGTAGTAGCACCTCCCTCCCTATTGAATTAAGACTTGTACTCTCCCTACTAGACTTCTGTTGGATGCTTAAAAGTTTTTTTATTCCATACTGTGTTTGCTCTCTGCTATTTTTTCAGATGCCTGTTAGTTTCTTGACGACTTTGCATGTGGCTGTTTTACTGTTGTGTGTTTTATATTGATTGTGTTAACGTGTTTTGTTTTTTTTCTTTTTTAAACTGATGTTGTAAGCTGCCCTGGTTCCTTTCCAGTAAAGGGGAACGGCAGGATATAAATCTTTAAATATAAATAAATAAATGTGCACATTTCCAAAATTGCATCAGGCTGGGAAAAAAAAAAAAAAAACACCTCCAGGAATAGCAGGAGAGTTGGCAGCCCTCTCCACAAAGGTTTTGGCAGGCCCTTAGGCTCCATCCCTTATCAAAACAAAACAAAGCATTATCCTGCATAACCACTTTTGCTCCCATTCGCTCACTGCTACCCTTTCCCCCTCAATTTTGTAGGGACACTTGGTTTATTCTGGATTCCCAAAACCTGGGGCTGTTTGTGCACTGAGCACTGAAAGACAGTAGGAGGTGCCAGAGGAGGGTGAGGGAGGGCAAGCACCCCTTCAGATGAGTAACTTGCCCCCTTGCCCAAGTCGCCCCATTGCTGGAGCCCCTGTAGTTATTTGAAGGAAAGCATTTTTCACATACTTTTCTTTAACATCAAACATTGTACAATTTCTGGCGTACTCATTTCAACCTGCGTTTGCAATGGTGCCACTAATGTCAAATATACTGTTATTTTTCTTTTTTAGAAATCTAAAACAGGCCAGTGTTTTTCCTTGCACCCACTTTGGGAAAAGGTACTCCAGCTTTTGGAGAGCCTACAACACCAGGCTGGCCCAAGACCTCCTGGCACTGGAAGGACACAGCCTAGTGCAACCCCTTTTTCTCCAGCAGCATGCTAATCGCCTTGGCCGTCCCTCATCAAAGCTTCAGCGACCCACTAGTCCACTACTCTCCTCTACATTTCCTCTTCCACTCTCTTTCTTTCTGAATCCAGGCAGAATGAGGAGTGGTGGAGAAGGCAAGTGAATGGAAGCAGGTCTCCCCAAGGTTTAGAACATTAGAAAAAAAAGCAAGCACAAAGCACTTGCAGTTTCCCGGAGGTGCTTTACGATCACAGGGCTACCTGAGGATAAAATGTAGTAAGGAAATAACAGTGCTGCCGACCCTCTACAGACTGCTCAGGGATGTTTGGCCAAGCTTAGGGCATACTACAAGGTGTCACATTTGGGCATATGCCTTTGATGGCCTAGTCTTTCTCATGCTTCATACCATGGTACAACTAACTGGTGCAGTAGCTAAGGGATCTGGCAACCGAGGGCACAAAATTTTTTAATACCCCCCACCAAAGCCAGATGCCCAGAACACCCATGGAGCATCTGAGAGGTGGTCTGAGGCTCCTGGAGGCGCCACTTAGCCACTCTCAGAATGCCTCCTGGAGGCCTTATAAAGGTACTCCTGGTTTTTGTGAAAAACGGAAGTGCCTTTCAAAGGAGGGCTCCTGAGACCTGGGGGTTGGGGTTGCACACAGCCTCCCCGAGCCTCAGAATTCCTCCTGGACACCTCAGGATCCACCACTGGGAGAAGTGGGTTGGTACACACTCAAGGCATAATATCCAGGGCAATGTACCCCCCTGTCTCCCTTAGCTACATCACTGCAACTGACCTCTGCCAGCAAATGGTAGTGGTTTTGAGGTTCTTTGGCAAAACACTGATTACACATTATGGCTTGTCAAAAGTTCTTCTTAGTCCTTAAGCAGCATGACTCATTACAAAAATCAGGATCTTGGTCAAACTGCTCACAAATCTCCACTTACCATCAAGTGGATTTTCACATTGTTTTTAAAGTTGTTGTTCATTGTTTCAATCAAATACATCAACTGCTAAAAAAAAATGCGAACAGGCAATCCAACTGTCTGTGGAAAATAAAATATCTGTCTTTCCCCTATTCTTGGCTTTAAGCAGCTTGGCTTTGCAAGAAGAACAATCCTTGATGTGGATGCGGTCAGGGAATAAAATACAAGTGGAAATTGCGTTGCAAGATATTATAGCGGAGGCAGCGATCAAGAAGTAAACTTCCTATTGCCCTCAGCTAAAGTAGGACAGACCAGGAGAGCAGTTCTGATAGGGAAAAAAAATCATATGAAGGAAAACAGAACATTTGGAAGAAGAAAGACAAAAGATTTGGCCACAGAATTGCGGTAGTACTTCCCAGAAATAGTAAAAGTGTTGGCGGGTTTCTTAAAGAAGTTTTATGGGATAATAATACAACTGAAAGGTAGGTATGTACTGTGATTATTCGCATAATGTAGATTTCTGAATTAACTCTATAGGCATTTCTCTGCAAGTCAGATCCGTGTTATAAATGGCGACATTTCCAGCGAGCCCTCTGGAGGCTAGCTGTCTTCATGCTGTCTTCTGCAGAAGGGCAGTGGCATAGCTAGAGGGGGTGCAAAGCGCTAAGTTCTGCAGGGCACCTCACTGCGGTGTGCAAGGGGCCCCTCCCCCCCTTTGGAGCCATTCTGGGCAGGGGGAGCAAAATGGAGGTGTATGCACACGCCCTCTAGCTACTCCACTGCAGATGGGTAGTAGTTATAGCAAGCCAGAAATGTGATGCTTTCAACAACTCCTATCTTCACTTGGCGCTACAAAGCCCAGAATTGTCCCATTTGAATTTTCAAGGACATCCACCGTAAATCTTCCCAAGTTTAATAGAGCATGTCTTCTCCATAAAGATGCCAAACCACACAGAAAAACATCAGTGACATTCCTGGCAATTGCTGAATTGGGATCCTAATTATATTCAGTTGCTCAGCACCAAGGACAAAGTGTGTACAACACAGATATACGGGAATTTACGTGTAAACTGCCCACCAGCCTTCTTGTCATCTAGCCTTATTAAAGAGTTCCATGTGTGAAACTGGCTTAGACTAAATATATATATATATATTTTGAGATCATTTATGCTTTGATTTCCTAGTCCCAGCCATGCTCTACCCCTCACTTTCAAGTTCTATGCTGGACTATATATCATGACCCATCCACCAACCAAAGCTATCCAAAATCCTAGAGTTTGATCTGGACACACTTATTTTTGACAATATACTGTAGTATATTATAGAACATCAGAGGTGTCCCTACCGCTGATCTCACCTGGGGTGGTGGCACTTACCTACATGAGTTCGGCATTACAGACATTCAGGGCTGATGTAATGACATCATGCTTCGGAATTTCTGGGCTGTCACATTGATATAGATGCAAAAAGCCAGCCTCCCTTCTGCTATCTCTGGACCGCTTCGGGCCCAGCCGCCACATGCGAGCAGTGAAAACGCAATCCGTGGTGAGGACCAAGGCAGCTTGGCCAGAAGTGGTCCGAAGATCAATGGTATGGTGATGCACCCCCTTCAGTCTCACGCCATAAGACCTAAAGTATTTGAATACACCTATATCAAAATGACATCAGTAATCAAGGTGAGAGGCAAAGGCAGTGGAAGCTGATAACCTTTTGAGCTGGTAAGGCTGCATTTTTTAAATTCCCCTCCCTTTCACACAACAGGACTTATACATACATAGCTTGTAAAGAGCTTGGAAGAGCGCCTTTATGCATGGTACAAATGCCATGATCTCCCCGCTGAGAAAAATCAGCTACATGTCCATTGATAGAGAGAATACCTGTCATGTGACAGGGCAAAACCCAGGTAGCACCTCTCATTTGGAAAGTACAGTAATCTGTAGCACATGACCTTAGTTCTTGAATCCATTTTAGGGGAACATACAACATAGCGGCTGTCCAAAACCAAAACAACAAATGCGTCATCGCTTATACAACGGCAAAGAACACTTGTTCCAGATTGCATGCAACTTTTTTGACCAAAATTTATTCAATTTCACAAAAAACAAACCACTTATTTCCCTAAAATTGAAAGCACTAATTATTTCAGCCACAGGGACAAGGAGAAGGTTTTGGTCTGAGCCAGGGCCCGCTAGAGCTGAGCCTAGACCCTATTTTCAATGCCATGACTCAGGCCTGAAACGGAAACATAACAATCAGTGATCATGTGCAAACAATAAAACTAATCATTAGAATTCACTAGTATCTTTTCAGGTCAATGACATTGTCAAACTTGTCCTGAGAGTTGTTTAGATGGTGTGGGATATAAAATGCATAAGCGATATTCTTTATGCACATGTAATACGTTGTCAGTTGCTATGGTTTAAAACAGTGGTTCCCAAACTTTAGGAGGCTGCGGACCACTAAGGCAAAAATTGGAATCATCATGGACCATAGCACACAAAAATATTCCGAAAAATGCTGTGGCACCTGTCCGAGAGTTGCCAACTGGTGCCACATCAAGCAACCCACTCCCTTCAACAACCAAGAACCACTGTGCCATTAGGCACCCAGTCCAGTACTATAACTCTTGTTTTTCCCTTTTGGTTTCCTTTCTTTTCTTTGCTCCCTTCCCTGTGCCTCTGAGGAAAACAAGCCATGGCTCAGTCCCTGCTGAGTTGGTCTTTGAGAATCCTGCCCTTGGAAAGTGCACTTGGCTCCCTTGCCATGCTGCCCAGAACTAGCTGATGCAATCCTTACCAGTTAGTTCACCTGCTGAGCCCTCCTCCCAATTCTAATAATAATAATAATAATACAGGTATTTATATACCGCCTTTCTTGGTCTTTATTCAAGACGGTTTACATAGGCAGGCTAATTTAAATCCCTGGAGGGATTTTTACAATTGAAAGAAGGCTCTCTCTTTCAACAGCCACAACAAATACAGATGTTTCATTCTGATCTGGCCTCCATCCTCCCAGATGGCAATAGCTCGGCTCAGCTTGTCAGCTACTTCAAGGTCACACGGTGGCCTCGAACTGGCGACCTTGTGGATGTTATCTTCAGGCAAATGGAGGCTCTACCCTCTAGACCAGACCTCCTGCCCAATTCCATTAACTATTGTTCTTACTGGGAGACCACTGTTCTTGGCTAGATAGCCAAGAAGATGTTTCCTGGTCCATGGGGACACAACGTCCCATCCCCCCCAAAAAAGCACTAGCAAAAGCTGCTAAAAGTGACAATATGCTGGGATGAACAGGGACAGTTGCTCTCTCCTTGCTAAATATAAGACATATTATCTCTCCTATTACATCATTTGTATTTTATCACTTATACTTAAAAATCTCTCTGTCCCATTAGGATCTAGGAATAAAGTTCAATTGTATTGGCAACCTTCAGTCTCGAAAGACTATGGTATCGCGCTCTGAAAGGTGGTTCTGGCACAGCGTCTAGTGTGGCTGAAAAGGCCAATCCGGGAGTGACAATCCCTTCCACACCGGGAGCAAGTGCAGTCTGTCCCTGGTCTGTCTCCCTGGCTATGGGCCTTCCTTCTTTGCCTCTTAGCCTCAGACTGTTGGCAAAGTGTCTCTTCAAACTGGGAAAGGCCATGCTGCACAGCCTGCCTCCAAGCGGGCCGCTCAGAGGCCAGGGTTTCCCACTTGTTGAGGTCCATCCCTAAGGCCTTCAGATCCCTCTTGCAGATGTCCTTGTATCGCAGCTGTGGTCTACCTGTAGGGCGCTTTCCTTGCACGAGTTCTCCATAGAGGAGATCCTTTGGGATCCGGCCATCATCCATTCTCACGACATGACCAAGCCAACACAGGCGTCTCTGTTTCAGCAGTGAATACATGCTAGGGATTCCAGCACGTTCCAGGACTGTGTTGTTTGGAACTTTGTCCTGCCAGGTGATGCCGAGGATGCGTCGGAGGCAGCGCATGTGGAAAGCGCTCAGTTTCCTCTCCTGTTGTGAGCGGAGAGTCCATGACTCGCTGCAGTACAGAAGTGTACTCAGGACGCAAGCTCTGTAGACCTGGATCTTGGTATGTTCCGTCAGCTTCTTGTTGGACCAGACTCTCTTTGTGAGTCTGGAAAACGTGGTAGCTGCTTTACCGATGCGCTTGTTTAGCTCGGTATCGAGAGAATGAGTGTCGGAGATCGTTGAGCCAAGGTACACAAAGTCATGGACAACCTCCAGTTCATGCTCAGAGATTGTAATGCAGGGAGGTGAGTCCACATCCTGAACCATGACCTGTGTTTTCTTCAGGCTGATTGTCAGTCCAAAATCTTGGCAGGCCTTGCTAAAACGATCCATGAGCTGCTGGAGATCTTTGGCAGAGTGGGTAGTGACAGCTGCATCGTCGGCAAAGAGGAAGTCACGCAGACATTTCAGCTGGACTTTGGATTTTGCTCTCAGTCTGGAGAGGTTGAAGAGCTTTCTGTCTGATCTGGTCCGGAGATAGATGCCTTCTGTTGCAGTTCCAAAGGCCTGCTTCAGCAGGACAGCGAAGAAAATCCCAAACAAGGTTGGTGCAAGAACACAGCCCTGCTTCACTCCGCTTCGGATGTCAAAAGGGTCTGATGTGGAGCCATCGAAGACAACAGTGCCCTTCATGTCCTTGTGGAAAGATCTGATGATGCTGAGGAGCCTGGGTGGACATCCAATCTTGGGGAGAATCTTGAAGAGGCCGTCTCTGCTGACCAGGTCGAAAGCCTTTGTGAGATCTATGAAGGCTATAAAGAGTGGCTGTCGTTGTTCCCTGCATTTCTCCTGCAGTTGTCTAAGGGAGAATACCATATCAGTGGTGGACCTGTTGGCTCGGAATCCACACTGCGATTCTGGATAGACGCTCTCTGCAAGTACCTGGAGCCTCTTTAGTACAACTCGGGCAAACAGCTTTCCTACAACGCTAAGGAGAGAGATGCCGCGGTAGTTGTTGCAGTCACCCCTGTCACCTTTGTTCTTGTACAGCGTGATGATGTTTGCATCCCTCATGTCTTGAGGTACTCCACCTTCTCTCCAGCAGAGACAGAGGATTTCATGCAGCTCAGTGACGATGATCTCTTTGCAGCATTTTAGGACTTCAGCAGGGATGCTGTCTTTTCCAGGTGCCTTGCCAAAGGCAAGGGAGTCCAGGGCCACGTGAAGTTCTTCTAGGGTTCAATACAGTTCAGACAAGTGCAGTCAGGGCATCTGAGACAGGGGTGCGAGGTGTATATCAAACCAAAGGGAACCAAAAAAAGGGGGGGCTGGGAGCCAAATTTACATTTGAAGGGAGAAAGAAAGGGGTCAAAAAGAAACTTTGTACCCCCTGATAAAATTCCCTCCGTGACTCTGAGTGCAATAATCAACACTAGGTGGAATTAAAATAAGACGTAACCAGAAAATGTACAAGTGAAATACCAGACATATACATGAATATGTTGAGAAAACATATACTGTACCTGCAATTATAGAGAAACAACTAGATCCTGTGCTGTGGTGCACGTCTCACCCTCACAGTTAAGCCATCTCACCATTACAATCAAAACAGACAAGTGGTAGCTGGTTGATTGAGGTGTGAACTTTCCCATAAGCAATACAGGCTGATCCATCAAACACAGGGAAGGGATAGATTTAAATCCCTTAATTAGCCCATGCATTTGAGGTGCAGGTTGCTGTTCAATCTACAAAAACTTACATCTGAAAAGTTGTACATGCTGAAAAACAATCCTAGCCACACTTTCCTGGGAGTAAGCCCCACTGACTATAATGGGACTTACTTCTGCGTAGACATGTATAGGATTGGCCTCTCAGGGCCCAATCCTATCCAACTTTCTAGGACTGATGCAGCCATGCCAATAGTGTGTGTGCTGCATCCTGTGGTGAAGGGACAGTCTCAAATGCCCTCTCAGAGTAAGGGATGCTTGTTCCCTTACCTCAGAGTTGCATTGCAGTTGCATCTGTGCTGGAAAGTTGGATTGGATGGGACCTTCCCTCAGCTATGCATCTGGAATGCTGGAGTGTAAACAAAAGTATTTGGTAAGAGTTACATTTGCGAAGAGATAAAGAACTGCCAATCTCTATTCAGCCTAAATATCCTGAGCCCTAAAGAAACATAGATCCCTCTTGCAGATGTCCTTGTATCACAGCTGTGGTCTACCTGTAGGGCGCTTTCCTTGAACAAGTTCTCCGTAGAGGAGATCCTTTGGGATCCGGCCATCATCCATTCTCACGACATGACTGAGCCAACGCAGGCGTCTCTGTTTCAGTAGTGCATACATGCTAGGGATTCCAGCACATTCCAAGACTGTGTTGTTTGGAACTTTGTCCTGCCAGGTGATGCCGAGAATACGTCAGAGGCAGCGCATGTGGAAAGCATTCAGTTTCCTCTCCTGTTGTGAGTGAAGAGTCCATGACTCGCTGCAGTACAGAAGTGTACTCAGGACGCAAGCTCTGTAGACCTGGATCTTGGTATGTTCCGTCAGCTTCTTGTTGGACCAGACTCTCTTTGTGAGTCTGAAAAATGTGGTAGCTGCTTTACCAATGCGTTTGTTTAGCTCGGTATCGAGAGAAAGAGTGTCGGAGATCGTTGAGCCAAGGTACACAAAGTCATGGACAACCTCCAGTTTGTAAGCAGAGACTGTAATGCAGGGAGGTGAGTCCACATCCTGAACCATGACCTGTGTTTTCTTCAGGCTGATTGTCAGTCCAAAATCTTGGCAGGCCTTGCTAAAACGATCCATGAGCTGCTGGAGATCTTTGGCAGAGTGGGTAGTGATAGCTGCATCGTCGGCAAAGAGAAAGTCACGCAGACATTTCAGCTGGACTTTGGACCTTAGGAGGCCTCAGAGGCCTTAGGAGTGGACCTCAACAAGTGGGAAACCCTGGCCTCTGAGCGGCCTGCTTGGAGGCAGGCTGTGCAACATGGCCTTTCCCAGTTTGAAGAGACACTTGGCCAACAGTCTGAGGCAAAGAGGCAAAGAAGGAAGGCCCAAAGCCAGGGAGACAGGCCAGGGACAGACTGCACTTGCTCCCAGTGTGGAAGGGATTGTCACTCCCGAATCGGCCTTTTCAGCCACACTAGACGCTGTTCCAGAACCACCTTTCAGAGCGCGATACCATAGTCTTTCGTGACTGAAGGTTGCCAACTAAAAAGAAACATAATCTAAATGGGGCTTAGGAGCTGCATTGCGCTGACGCAGCCCTAAAAGCAGCCATATTCAACCACTGTGCCATGGCACGTTGGTGTGCTGTGAACGGCCTGCAGATGTGCTGTGAAATTTGGGGGAGGGTCATATATTAGGAGGGCCATTGAGGAACATGAGCCCCCCCCCCCCACTGACAGCATGGTATACCTTATCAATTGTCTAAAAAGTGGTGGTGTGCCTTGACAATTTTAGTGCCTTGTCAGTGTGCCACGTGATGAAAAAGATTGAAAATTGCTGCCCTAGGTATTGACCCAATGCCAGCCATTGACCCATGAGGTCAACTTAGACCATTGTGTCGGATGGTAGTGGGGGTGCCTACCCATTCATTCACTCACCTCCACTGCTGCTCATTCTCCTCCCGCTCCTCAGATAAGAAAAAAAGAAGGGGCAGAACTGAAAATAAAGTATGGAAGAAAGTAGAGTAGTAGGCTAGAGAGTCTGTCATTCTCCTCCCCTTCACACTTCCTCTTTCACTCTGTCTTCCTTTTCCTATACAGGGAGTGTGAGGAGCAGAGGCTGGTATACCACCTCTGGTACACCAGGTACACTGCTGGTACACCAGGTAAGGGAGGTACAAAATTTGGCACAAAATGACAAATACCATTCAAAATTAGTGCAAATGGCTCTAGCTATCTTTACCCTGAGCCACGATGGACTCATGGATAAAAGTACTGACTGCTTATGTTAGAGACAACAGCCTACTTATTCCTGGAAACTAATGTTGCCTAACTAGACTTAGTTAGTTAGAGTTAGTATTAGACTAACTAGTCTAATACTGTACTCTTATACTAGGTAATAGGACTTTGGTGAGATTGTGCTTAATGGAAATGGTGGATTGCATTGCACAATTGTGGGCTAACATCTAAGTATGTGGCAGGGATTGCACTGCCAGGCTGCAGTGCTACAAGGAGGAGGAACTCCCAGGTCAGACGGTGTGATGATTCCATCCAGCCAGATACTGTGCATATTTACCATGGAAGAGTAAATCTCCTTGTGGGCTTAGCGTAATAGAACTTTCTCCAAAGTAAGCACCCACAGACTGTGGCCCCAGGGAGAGACCTGCACTCACCTGCTCCTCTCCACTAGATCTGAACCAGATTGTCTTTCCACCACCGAATTCATTACTGATGAATAAGCACCTGAACCTCCACCACCAAAACTGGTGTGGCTGTGCTAAAGATTTTTGAAAGGATCATCATCAATTCACCACAACTGTATTGACTCTTATGATGACACTAAGAAAGAGCAAAATGTAAGCAGGATCAGTGGTTAGAGCCAGTGACCAACTAGGTCAGCTTCCTTCCAGTTCAGCTCAGCACCCCAGAAGGTCAACACTGGGAGGAGGGCAGGGAATGATACTGTCTGCCAGTGGAGAAGCTATAGGGGGTGCTAGGTTTTGCAGGGAGCCTCACCACAGTATGTAAGGGGCCTTTCGCCTTTGTTTTGCCCCCCCCCCATAGCTCAGAAGGGGAAGGTCCCTTTGCATGCAGTGGTGAGGCTCAGAATCAGGCCCCTGGAATGTACTTACTCGGGGCCTCCGTTTTGCTCCTCGCAAGGGTTCCTCGCATGCTGCCTGCAAAACTTAGTGCTTTGTACCCCCCTATAGCTACACCACTGCCGTCCGCTCCCTGGTACCACCATCACCCTTCTTCACTCAAGCGCTTCGCCAGGCTAAGAGCCCAATCCTATGCAGGTCTACTCAGAAGTAAGTCCCATTATAGTCAGTGGAGCTTACTCCCAGAAAAGTGTGGATAGGATTGCAGACTTAAGGCACAGTCCTATGCAGGTCTACCCAGAAGCAAGTCCCATTATGTCCAATAGGTCCTATTCCCAGGTAAGTGTGGATAGGATTGCAGCCTTCAGGCCTATTCAGGTCTACTCAGAAGTAAGTCCCAATAGGTCTTACTCCCAGGAAAGTGTGCTCAGGATTGCAGCCTGAGAGCCAAAACCTAGGCATGTCTACCTCGAAGTAAGTCCCCTTATAGTTAATGCCGTTTACTCCCAGGTAAGTGTGGATAGGACTGCAGCCTTAGGCTAGGATCCTCTGCACACTTTCCTGGGAGTAAGCCCTATAGACCATACTGGGACTTGCTTTTGAGTAGGCTGGGCTTGGAGTCCGGCTCCGGGATGGCGCGGTCTCCCTGGCGGCGGCTGCTGGAAGCGCCTTCGGGGGCGTAGTGGGAAGCGCGCCGGCCAATGGGGGGGAGGGCCGCGCTCAGCTGGCTGGCATTTAAACGGGAGGCAGCGCGCCGCGCCGGCCATCCGGAGAGCGGTGTCGCGCCTTCCTCCCCCCATGGGCTGCTGGAGCAGAAGCGGCGGGCACCCCGAGGAGTGAAGCCGCGGAGCAGCCCAGCCCAGCAGGTGAGGGGCCCGAGGGCGGGATCGGGGCCGCTGGGCGCCCCATCGGGGTGGGAAAGAGGCGCTGGGCGCCCTGCTCTGGAGTGGAGCCGTTGAGGTCAGTGGGATTACTCTTTACTCGGTACTGGCTTTAATTCGGAGTAAATCTCCCTTCCATGGAAGGGGATATTTTCTGCGGGTGAGCCCGGGGCTCATCGGGTATATGCCTGGCCCAAGTCTGAGAGCAGACTGACTGGAGTAGATCCGGTAGAGTGGATGGGAATACTCTACCAAATAGCTGATACCCCCTTTTTTCGGAGTGCCCAATCCTAGGCATATCTCCTCAAAAGTAGTCCCATTATAGTCAGTGGGGCTTACTCCCAGGAAAGAGTGAATAGGATTGCAGCCTCAGAGCCCACTCCTATGCGCGTGTACTCAGTAAGTCCTTTTAGCGTCAGTGGGGCTTACTCCCAGGCAAGACTTGCAGCCTAAGGCTACCTGTGAGTAAGCCCCAGTGACTATAATGGGACTTGCGTCTGAGTAGACACGCATAGGAGTGGGCTCCCAGGTAAGTGTGGATAGGATTGCAGCCTGAGGTTCCGGAACAGAGTGTATTCCGATGCCAGTTTTTGATCTGGGAAAGAGGATCTGGGCAGTGGCGTAGCTACTTGGGGGCAAAGCTCCAAGTTTTGCAGGGAGCCTCACCGCGGCGTGCAAGCCCCCCCCCTTTGGAGCTGTTCGCCTCCGTTTTACTCCTCCTGCCTAGAATGGCTCCAAAGGCGGGGGGGGGGGGAGGCTTGCACGCCAGGTTGAGGCTCCCTGCAAAACTTAGCGCCTTGCACCCCCTCTAGCTTACGCCACTCGATCTGAGTTCCTTTACTCGCCATCTCCTGGTAGTACTAAGACCACTCTTGGGCGAAGGTTGCAACCTACACGCTCACCTTCCTCCCCTTGAGTAATGTGGGGTAGACTTCTGAATAAAAATGAATAGGATCGCATTGCACAAGTGGCTTTTTTTTGGGGGGGGGTCGTTCTGCACCTGAAATTCTTAAATGCAAAACCCCACATGGCTGGAAATGCACGCCTGAAAATAAGCTCCAGTCAGCATGGAAAGCCCTGATGCTGCCAAAGGGAAAGAGGTCCGCGTGCTGTGAGAACCTCCTGCAAGGATGCGGAGCCTACTAATGGTTGGAGCCTATAGAGCTCTTTAGGGGAGAGCAGCCCTGGGCACCCAGTGGGATGCCCTAGTCCCAAAGTCAGTGTGCAGAGGACTGAGAGCCCAACCCTACGCATATCTACTCAGAAGTAATTCCCGTTATAGTCAATGGGGCTTACTCCCAGGCAAGCGTGGATAGGATCGCAGCCTGAAAGGACTGAGTTTTCTTCCGATTAAAAGAGCTCAATCAAAAGAGCATGTCTACTCAGAACTAAGTCCCATCAGAGTCAATGGGGCTTGCTCCCAGGTAAGTGTGGATAGGATTGCAGCCTGAGGTTGCAGTCTTATACTTGCTCTCCTGGGAGTAAGCCTCACTGAACATGGTGGGATTTACTTCTGAGTAGACAGGCATAGGATGGGGGCTGAAAGTTTGGAGACAATGGCGCTGAGCGGTGCTGCCTCCTAAGATGGGGCTTTGATGCGCCTGCAGTGCGAGGGGACAACCGGCCATAAGCCCAGCGTTGGTTAAATGGGGGGGGCGAGGGGGGTCTTCGGTCCGTCTCCCCTCCAGCATTATCAGCGCATAAATTCACACTAATAATGGGAGATGCGCAAAAGGCACTTTTCGAGCCCAGGTCCTATGCGTGTCTACTCGGAAGCAAGTGCCATTATAGTGAATGGGGCTTACTCCCAAGTGTGCCACTGTTGCAGCCCAATCTTGTACGTGCCTGCTCAGAAGCATAGTGAATGGGGCTTACTCCCAGGTGCGCTGCTTTTAGAACCCAATGCCCCAATCCTATGCACGCCTACTCAGAAGCAAGTTCCATTATAGTGAACGGGGCTTACTTCCAAGCATGCCACTTTTAGAGCCCAATCTTATGCACGCCTACTCAGAAGCAAGTTTCTTTATAGTAAATGGGGCTTACTCCCAGGTAAGAGAGGATAGGCTCGCAATGGGACTTGTTTCTGAGTAGGCACGCATAGGAGTGGGCTCTTATAGCGCAGTCCTCGGTGTGTCTACTCGGAAGTGCGATCCGTTGTGTTCAGGGGGGCTTACTCCCGGGAAAGTGTCCTGGCCGCCCGCGCCAAGGCTTGTCTTCCTTCCGAGGGCGCCCGCAGCGCCGGTGGGCCTCCGCGGTCCCGGTGGGGCCGGAGCGGGGCTGCCGCCGGGCGCCGAGAGCTGCGCGCAGAAGATCCGCCTCTCGCAGACCCGCCCGGCCTCCAGCGGCGCCCGCAGCCCCGGCCGGGGACGGTGCGATGGAGCTGGGCGAGCCAAGCCCTGCCTTCGACGGGCGCAGGGGGCTCGCTCCGGGGCGATGGGCAGGCAGGTCCCCAGCCCAGTCCCACCCACCAGGGCACGGTGGCGTAGCTAGAGGGGGGGCAAAGCACCAAGTTTTGCAGGGAGCCTCACCACGCCGAGCAAGTGGCCCCTCCTTTTCAGAGCTATTCCAGGCAGAGGGGAGCAAAGCAGGCATGTAGTCTTGGGGCCTGATCCTGAGCTTCACTGTGGCGTGCCAGGGGCCCCTCTCCCTCCCCTTTGGAGCCACTCCAGGTGGGGGCGAGCAAAACAGAAGCATTTGTTGCAGGATGAGGCTCCCTGAAAAACTTAGTGCTTTGTAGCTCCCCCAGCTATGCGACTGGATCTCGGTTCCTCTCTAAGGCCACTTGATTTTGCTCTAGCAGGTTCCCTGCAAATCTTAGTGCTTTACACAAGGTCTAGCTACACTACTGCCCAGACATGTCCTTTTTTCCCCAGCCTCATGTCCAGGAAAAGAACTTGAATGCCCTCTTTTTCTCTGTGAGTAGACCCCTGCAGGCAGTGCAAAGCCATCTTGTAATTAATAAATTAGATGTAATATAGTTTTAAGTTTAAATAACTAATATAGTGTTTAACCACATGAAATCAATATACAAGTGTTTTTAGCTTTCATTTTGTCATGTCCTACATTTTTCTTGGATATCCTACATTTTGGGGTGCCTTCTCTTTTGTGGTTATGACATCTGGTCACCCTGAGAAGATGTGCAGGTGTGTGTCTCAGAGGAGCTGGACTAGGTGAGGGCCCTGAGCAAGCGGAGCCTCCCTGAAGATCTCTGCCCAGAGTGGTAGGACTGCAGGGTATTCTCTCCAGGGGCTGGGGTCACTCTGGAGCCATGCCGAATGCATGGTCCAAAACCACCTTGAGAAGGCTTTTTACATTGGAGCAGATTGGAGTCTTGGGTGCAAGGCTACCTGAAAAAGACTGGAGCTTCTTGGGAGGAACGGATAGTGGAGCTTTGCATCCCCATTTCAATTTCTTTGCTTGACTTTTTGGAGGAAAAAGTCAGGCTCATGGCTACTCTGCATGGCTCTAGCTGAACTAGAAAGGAAAGGACTCCTTCCCCCTCTGACCCCAGGATCCAGCTTTGCTTGTGAGCCTCCTAGTTTTAGTTGGTCCCATGTGCTGTGTGGTTGGAATCAAGACCTGAAATTAATAAATGTGCCTGGGGAAGGCTACAGCATTTGGGCCTCTTCAGCCTAGAAAAGAGGCGTCTGAGGGGGGACCATGATTGAGACATACAAAATTATGCAGGGGATGGACAGAGTGGATAGAGAAATGCTCTTTAGACTCTCACACAACACCAGAACCAGAGGACATCCATGAAAGTTGCGTGTAGGGAGAGTTAGGACAGACAGAAGAAAATATTTCTTTACTCAGCGTGTGGTTGGTCTGTGGAACTCCTTGCCACAGGATGTGGTGATGGCATCTGGCCTAGATGCCTTTAAAAGGGGATTGGACAAGTTCCTGGGGGGGAAATCTATTACCGGTTACAAGCCATAATGGGTATGTGCAACCTCCTGATTTTAGAAATGGGCTATGTCAGATGCAAGGGAGGGCACCAGCATGCAGGTCTCTTGTTGTCTGGTGTGCTTCCTGGAGCATTTGGTGGGTCACTGTGAGATTCAGGAAGCTGGACCAGATGGGCCTATGGCCTGATCCAGTGAGGCTCTTCTTATGTTCTTATGGGTACCTTAATCAGCATACATAATCAGACAGGTGTGGGTGATCAAGGGCAAATCATCTGATGCAAAACTGGGTTTGTTTTTGTAACCCTGTGGAGGTCTGAATGATGGAAGCTAAGCTCTTTCCCCGAAGAGCTTCTGGAGTGAAGTATGGAGTATTTACATGCCACTGTACAACAGAGTTGTTTGTCTCTGTTTTGCTCTGCCACCCCCATCCCGTTGACCTCTCACATGGCTGCTTGTCCAATTTCTCCCCTGGTTTTGGATTGGGACCATTGCTACATAAATAATCTGGCATCATGGGGCAAAGAGGGAGGCAGGCAAGCTTTCAGATGACGCCACATTTATTCAGGGTGGCAAAATCCCTGTTGAAAACCGGCTCCGGAATGTGTGGGCGGGCAGGCCAGAAGCCGCCACAACGGCAGATGAGATTCAAAGTAAGTGCAAGATTGGGACAAAAACACAGTTAACTCCACATTTTGGCGATAAGATCAGGCTTGACTGTAACCACCCAGGAAAAAGATTTTGGGCACAGCAAGAAACTTACTGCTCATCATGTTGCAACAGTGGTAAAGACGTATTCTGGCTTGGGCATCATTAAAAGGGGTTGACACAAATCTGCACGTGTCTCTCACAGCTTCAGTTTGTCTGGAGGGACAAATGCTGATACTTGAGGGAAGATCCACCCCATGATTAGGCACCGGGGGTGTCCCTAATCTCTGGGAGGGACTCTCTTCAAGTACAGCATTGTGTGCAAATGCTGAAAGTGTGGCAGGCAGGTGTGTCTGTATGGCTTTGGAAAGCATCCATGGCATCCTGGCTAAATGCATTCCAGTTATTGACATTCCTGGACATTTGTGTCTGTTCTTTTTGTGTTCCTGAATTTGTGTCCCAATATATATCTAATATTAAATGTGGTTTTTTTTTAATTTTTAAAAAGCAAAGACAGGGTAGAGTTTAGGCTGGGATAAGAGGCTTAGCATATATAACATGGGGTTTGTTGGCCAGTTATAGTGGGATGCAAGTGACTGGGATACCAAAAAATTGGGTGTAAATGTCTATGGCCCATTTGTATGGGATACTGGTTTCGATATGTTGCACGTGCTCAGTCATTTTGGAACATCTGAATTGGGCTCCTGTGATATCACAATGAGAATCCCTGGGAATATGCATTTCTGAATAGGCAGGGGTAGCCTCCACATTTACAGGCAGTAACATAGCTTCAAGGCAGGTGGCACAGGAAGTATTGCAGGTACCACAATGTGCCGTGTAATCAGCCACTCCCACTCACCTCTGGAGCCATTCTGGGTAGTGATGGCAATGAACAACTCTGCCCTCCCTGCAGCTAAGCTACTGCTTGCAGTAGTTGCCAGGGCACAGAAAGTCAGCTTAAACACAGGATCCTGCCCAACACCAGTGGCGTAGCTAGAGGGGAGGCGGAGCGCCCAGAGCGGGTAAGCGGCCACTGCCCAACACCCCTCTCCCTGAAGGTTGTTATACGCCTGACTGCATCAGCTGTGGTGTCTGCAGTTTGTGATCAAATTACTACTTGCTTTTGAGGCATTTCTGAATATTTGGATGTGGCTGATTTCATATGTAACCACCGCAAAAGACACTCACTGTTGTTCTTCAACACGGTAGTGAACAAGGCATATTTCCCTCTCTAAGGGGTGCTTGGAAAAGTCCCATGTGAAGCAATCCTTAAGTGCCATGTCTCTCTCCCCCCCCCCCCATAGTTAAGTGTGAAATTAATTTCCATGTAAATGCCACTTTATGTGGAAGCCATTCTTGTGGCCTAGAGCTGCAACAGTGGTTCATATACACTGGAGACAAGATTCCTAGACTACAGAGTGACTCAGCACCTCTCTGTAGGCATTCATTGCTTCTAGTTAGGATGGACCTATAGCTCTGTAGTAGATCACTTCCTTTTTCTGCAGAAGTTCCCTGCTTCAATCTGCGTAGGGCTAGGGAGACCCCTTTCTGAAAGCCTAGAGGAGCCCCTGCCTATCAGCATACGCCATAATGAGCACCATGTCTGGGCTGTATTTCCTACTGTAACTAAGGCTGCAAGCCTAACCATACTTTCCTGAGAGTAAGCCTCATTGGACAAAATAAGATTTACTTCTGAGTAGACCTGGTTAGGATTGTGCCCTAAGTTTAAGTACTTGTAACTGCAACAATCACATATGCTTTTTAGGCTAAAACCATACCTCTCTCATCTCCCTACCTCTGCTGTTTCCTGTGTGTTATTATCTAACTCAGCAATTTTTCAACCAGTGTGCCATTCACCATGTGAATGGTGCACAAGTGTGTCATAGGAATGTAAGTGATAGTCATTTATTAGTAGGACCATTGGGGGATCTGAGCCCCCCACCTGCAATGTGGTGTGCCTTATCAATTGTCAAAAAACCAATGACATGCCTTAACAACTTTAGCATCTGCTTAGTGTGCCATGAGATAAAAAAAGGTTCAAAATAGCTGATCTAACTGTAAGCTCCTTTGGGGCAGAGACCTGTCTTTTCACACTATTTAAAGTACCACATACATTGATGGTGCCATTCAAATACAGTACATGCATAGCTGGAGGGATTGATGGGAAGGATAGAGTAGATAGAGAGATGCTCTTTACACTCTCACGTAACACCAGAACCAGGGGACATCTGCAAAAAGTTGAGTGTTGGGAGAGTTAGAAGAGAATATTTCTTTGTGGTTGGTCTGTGGAACTCCTTGCCACGGGATATGGTGATGGCATCTGGCCTGGATGCCTTTAAAAGGGGATTGGATGAATTTCTGGAAGAAAAATCCATTACGGGTTACAAGCCGTAACCCGTGTATGTGTATGTCTAACCTTCTGATTTTAGAAATGGGCTATGTCAGAATGCCAGATGCAAAGAAGGGCACCAGGATGCAGGTGTCTTGTTGTCTTGTGTACTCCCTGGGGCATTGGTGTGCTACTGTGAGATACAGGAAGCTGGACTAGATGGGCCTATGGCCTGATCCAGTGGGGGCTCTTCTTATGGTCAGACTTACTATGAGGCAGCTTCACATGTTCCTATTAGGGAAGAGCCAAGCATTTTGTGCCGTTTGATTCCCAGCTGATTAAAGGTCATATTTTTAATTGATGCAGATTTAATAAATTTATCAGTCGCAAGAATTTGCACTTGGAGAAAATACTTCTGAAGGAGAAAAACTTTTGTTTTCAGGTAACTCATGGGTATGACAGAGCACACATTTCGGAAGAAACGTTTACTCCCATGCAAGAAGAGGGAGGTGCCTTTTCCAAGCTAGTGGCTGCCACCTACATTGCTTTCTATTTGCTTTTTAACAAAAATTTGCTGCCGTTGTAATCCAGAACATTTTGTAGCCATTCAAAGGTTTTTAAATATTTAGGCTTTACTATGTCAAACTGTCACAACACTACCCAGAGCTAAAGTAAGTACAGTAAGTACAGCATGCTCCACGTGCGCTTCTCATTTGGTGGGCTGCTGTGACATACAGGAAGCTGGACTAGATGGGCCTATGGCCTGACCCAGTGGGGCTGTTCTTATGTTCTTATGAGGTTGCATATCATCGCTGCCCTGAATGCCATTGGATGCAGAGGGGAAGTGGCTGCTTACATGGCGTATTGCAGAGCATGCTGTACTTACTGTATGACCCCTCTCTAACTCACCTAGGGTGCATGCTTTGCATGACCCTTTTGCATGGTTCCCTGGGAGTAAGCCACACGAGACTTTCTTCCAAGTGAACATGTATAAGGTTGCACTTCCAGTTATGTTGAAGTCCCACATGACCGCTGTCAATGAAATGACTTCTCCTTGTTTTAAGTTACTAGCAGATTTCATGAAATATTTTGTAGGCTCCTGTAAAAGAATTTGGTAGCACAGAATGGCATTTTAGAGCACAGTTCCATGTATGTTTACTCAGAGGTTAGTACCACTGTATGGGTGGCACTCTCAGGAAAGCGTGTAAGGGATTGCAACCTTCATCTCTTGTTAGTAACAAAATTCTATAGTATTCATGGTATAACCTAACTTGGTTTCTGCAAACTCGACTTGCACAATGGAATTTACAAGAAAGTATCAACAATTAGAGCCAAAGCTTAGACTGCAATCCTATATATACAGTATGTACCTGGGTGTTAGCCCCATTGAAATAAATGGGACGTTTGAATAGGCATGCCTAGGATTGCACTGTTGAATTCCTAAAAGCAGTGGCGTAGCTAGAGGGGGGCATAGCACTAAGTTTTTCAGGGAACCTCATTGTGCTGTGTAAGTGGCCCTTCCACTCCAGACCCACTCTGGTGGTAGGTGCAAAATGGAGGCGTTAGCCTCTGTCTTGCTCTCCCCTGCCCAAATGGCAATGAAAGGGAGGTGGGGTCACTTGCATGGCACATTCAGGTGCCTACAAAACTTGGCATGCCCACTAGCTATGCCACTGCCTGAAAGTACTGATGTTGGGGAAATGGCATGAAGACAAAATACAGGCCCCCTCTGATGCAAGTCTCTTTCGAATATCTACTCTGAACACATTTACTGTACTTGGAAGCAAAGCCTATTCATGTAACCTCTGTGGACTCTAATGTTCATGCTGATGGCTTGTTCTTTGGCCAGAACTGCTTGTGTGCAAGGAATCTAGGACCCTGTGTATCAGCTCACAGCAAACTACCTTTTGGAATCACTAGTAAAATCAACCTTGTGCGTTTTCACCCTGGAATGGAAACTATGACCACTTGTGTTGGAACTGGTTAGACTTCGGATAAAGCACATTTTCTAGGAAGGGTGCTTCACCACCCCTTTGGCTTGTCTTATGAAGCCACTGCTCCTTTATGGTAGATGGCAGAGCTGCAAACGACAACAAAAAGCTTAACGGATGCCAAAATAGCTGGAAAAGCTGTCCAAAACCAGCTTGAGCAGAACGGGTTTTTAAACTAATTTAATTAATAATTAAAACAGACACATTAACAATGTATTTGAGATCAGGGACTAAATATGGAGAAATGTATTCAGAACAGCAGCAGGGCTGAAGTCTCTGCTTAAGGATGTATAGGGAAGTTTGTGGATTGCTGCTTTTGTTGCTGGCTGCAACTGTGGGCGGTCCATTATCCAGTCTCTGGTGGTCTGTGGGGAAGCATCTCCTGAGTGAGCACTCCCCATAGACTATTAGAGAGGGTGGAGAATAAACCACCCACTGCCTTAGCTGACCCTTCACTGCTGACTGTGGGCAGACTGTGTTCTCCAACCTCTGGTGGTCCATAGGGAAGCACTCACTTGGCAAGACACTGGAAGTGATCAATCTTTTTTCCTGAGCCCACATGGACCACTTCTTAGGGTCTCACAGAAATTCACAGACTATGGATTGGGAGCCAGTGTGCTAAATCAGTGTTTCTCAACCAGTGGTGCAGGTACCACCGACAGTACTTGAGGTAGTGTCTGGTAGTACTTGGAGAAACCCTGCTGCCCGGCAGTGAGACCAAGAACGTGGCGCAACGAACAGTAGTAGGAGGCTCAGCTCTGTGGGCAGAGCTCCAAAGCATGTTTTTCCATGGTTGCAAAAGCCCTCCCTCCACCCTGAGCCTCTTACTGGTGTTTGTCACATCTCATCTGGCCTCCCAACCTAGCTGTAACTGGTGATGTCATCACCAGATACTTTCAGTGGTACTTTGAATAGGTATGGTGGACGACAAACACTAAGAAACACTACCCTAAATGAAACAGTTGCCAGGATTTTTTTTGGAGGAAGCCAGGGCTGTTACTGGTACAAAACCAATATGTTTGCAGTATAGATATGCTCAATGAAATAGCAAGAAATCTTGCCAGTAGTCTCTGGGAAAAATCTGGTCCTTACATAAAGAGAATCAGGCACCTTATTAATGAAAATGATTATTCTGAATTTGATTCTTGGTAAAAGGAGGCATTGATCTGCAACCTTTTTGGTGTATCAGTCTGTTCTTGTAAGAGAACTTGGTCTTGACAGAAGTGCTCCATTTATGTTTTGGTTTTCTTAGACAACTTGTCTGCAAAGTCCTTGATGATGTTTTTTTCTTGGTCCTCAGCTCAGGGAAACTTCACCAAATGTGAGTAGCTTCACAGGCCTGAGGAGAGGGGGGAACAGGGGGTAGATAAAATCCCCAGGGCCCAGGCTCCCAGGGGGCCCAGACCATGGCAAAACAAACTATGCTGTACAAAGCAAATTTATTGCAAAAGAAATTTGGGTACCTCAATCTCAGCCTACCCAGAACTTTGTTTCCACAGTAGCTTTAATCGACTTTCAACGCATTTCTATTCCCCCAATGCATTCTGGAGACCATAGTTTGTTAATGGCACCTCTAACAGCTCTCAGATTCCTTCACCAACTACAGCCCCACAGAATGCAGTGGGGGAGCAGAAGTGGACCGAAAAGTGCAGTGCACTGAAAGTGCTTTTCCATAAACACCAACATGTATTTATATGCATCAACATGTAATCAAACATGGAAATCTAGTTCTGGTCTTCACCTTCACACCAGAACTGCTAGACACCAGTAGTGGGTCACCCAATTCAGTTCACAGAATTTTCAGGCCCCAGTAGTCAGCTCCACTCTTTCTTCTAGTTTAGTATGTGTCTAGGACAGTGTTTCTCAAACTGTGGGTCGGGACCCACTAGGTGGGTCACAAGCCAATGTCAGGTGGGTCCCCATTCATTTCAATATTTTATTTTTAATATATTAGACCTAATGCTACCAAGGTATGTGACTGCATTTGGAGAAATGTCACAGAACTACTTTTAGCAGGCTACTATGAAGATGCTTTTAACAATGATAGTCAGTAGGACTTACTCCGGGGTAAGTGTGGGTAGAATTGCAGCCTAGGATTGTTAAATTTTTTCCTCCTTGATGATGTCACTTCCGTTCATGACATCACTTCCGTTGGGTCCTGACAGATTCTCATTCTAAAAAGTGGATCTTGGTGCTAAAGGAGTGAGAACCACTGGTCTAGGACATTTGGCCTTGAATCAAGTCTACATGTTTTGGCATTGTTCTGAAGGTGGAATTAACAGTATGGGGTGCAAGTCTGGAGCACAGAGAAGAAAAACGGGGGGGGGGGGGTTGGAGAAAGGGGGGGAAAAAAGACCAGGCAAGTTTATTTCACCTGGGCTTTGTTTCAAATCATTGCATAGTAATGATGGATATGGTCAAAGTCAATCTTAGATGCTTGGGCATTGTTAGGAGAAGAAAAAGCAAATGAGAAGGACTTTGCTGAGATAGAAGAAAAGAAACTCTGTAGCAATACTCAAAAGTAAGGATCTCAGAGGGTAGTAGATATGCAGTGGGGAGAACATTTAAACTCCACACAGACCGTGGCCCCAGCCAGGAATTTTTTCCCCTCATCAACTTTATAATGCAACAACTTTAAACTATTTTCAGTGAAGACTTGCTGTACATCAAAAAACCGTACATAAACCAATAAAATGCATTAAAAAACCCAATAAAATACATTAAAGCACCATGTTAAAAGCAAAACAGTGGCAATGAAAAACAATTATCATTAAAAACATTGTACTAGCCCGATCCTACCCTGCACTAGAACAGGCAGGCAGGCAGGCTGGCTTGCACTGATCCAGTGCAGGTTAGGAGGTAGATCCTGCTCAGCTTGGAGTAAGGGAGGGGATATATTTCCCCTTGCCCTGTGTCACATGGAAGCCACCCCAATCTTGGATCTACTTGGATCTGCACCAGTTAAATTGCTGGCATAGATCCAAGCAGCCCGGTGTAATGCAGGGCTACTCAGGAGCGGTGTTAGGATATGGCCTGTTTGCAACACTCCCAGGCTGGTGCAAGGGACTTGTGCTGGCCTAGTGTTTGCTCTGGATTGCGCTGTCTGTCACATTATCCCATTGCATCAAAGAGCCAGAATGAATGGTCAAGATTTTTAGGAGGGTGTTTTATAATGGGGTAGAACATGCATACATGACAATCAGTACTGTCAAAATTAAAATTTAAGCATGTGTATTCCCAGAATGACCAGTGAAACAAGATAAAACAGTAATTCAACCATCTCTTCTGGTGTTTCTTAACACCAAATTTATTTTTTTCACCCATTCAGTGACTACCTTTTTGAAAAAACAAAAACTCCAACACTGAAGTAAATTAATGCTTCCAACCATGCTTTCCAGCCACACTGGGGGCCTATCCATCCAAGAGACCATCTCTATGCAACTTTGATCTATGCTGATCTCCTGAGAAAAGAAGCAGTGCTTGGAAAAGGATTTAAAAAGACAAAACGAGGAAATGAAACATGTTTAGCTAAAGGGAAGGTTGTAGCCTAAAGTGCTAAGAGCCAAGAAATGCAAATTTGGAACTGCCTTTTGGAACTGTTGAAAGTTGCTGGTCTCTGAATTTCTCAGCATTTTGATTATCTTTGGCTTGAGTCTGAAACATAAATGCTGAGAGCAAAACTACCTGTAGTATTTGAAGGGCAGTGGCTTAGTTTTTCTTTAGTCAATAGTTGCTGGATTAGGGAGGCATGGCTTGGGAGAGCAAGGAGGAGTAGGGCTAGTACAGGGATAGTTCTTCCAGTGGTTACAATGGCTGCCCATTTAATTCTGAGACCAATTCAAGCTGCTTTGGGTCCCTTTGGGGACAAAGACAGGATAAAAATACTGCAAGTAAATAAATAAGGCAGTGGTTCTCAAACATTTTAGCCTAGAACCCACTTTTAAAAATGTTAATTTGCTGGGACCCACTGGAAGTGATGTTGTGGCCAGAAGTGACATCATCAAGCAGGGGAATTTTTTAACAATCTTAGGCTGCAATCCTACCCACACTTACCCAGGAGTAAGACCAATTGACTGTCATTGTTAAAGCATATACTATATCATGTCATAAGACCTTTATTGGCATAAAAGCACAGACATTGTAGCCTGTTAAAAGTACATTTTTAATTGTATCTGCATCGTTTTAAATAAAAAAAATTCAAAGCAATTGAATGTTTTGTATTTTATTACATTTTTATTTAAAGTTGTTGAATTGCTTTGAGCACCCAAAAAGGTGTATAGAAATCTTAAACGTATAAATAATTCCCTGCTACTCACCCACTACAATTCTGCTCTATTCCCACTTGCAACAGTTGCGAGGCATGGTAGTATTGAGGAGGGAAGGCAGAGATGCTTCTAATACCCTTCCTAACTGGGCAAAGAAACACAAGTGATGCCCTCTTATATTTAGCATGGGAAGAGCAATTATCCCTTTTCACCCTAGCAAGGTGTCTTTTTTTCAGTGGCTGTTGCTGGTGATTCTTTTTCTTTCTTTTTTTTTGTGTGGCCTTTAGGGGCAGGGAACCATTTCTTGATTTATATTAATATGTAAACCACTTTGTTAACTTTGTTGAAAAGCAGTATATAAATATTCTTAATATTGCAATTTGACCTGATGGAGCTTTGAGGAAAAGTATTAGGGAGGGAGCCAGTGTGGCAAACATGCAATAGGAGAGTAGGACACCTTTAGCACTTTGACCTAGTGTGACATTGATTGTCATTTCCCCCCTAGCTCTTATTTCCAGTGGGGGGGGGATGACTTCAGTTGAAAGCCAGTGAATTTTTTTTGCCCACTAAAAATAGTGTATGTAGGGGGAGAGGGAATACAATTGTGACTGAGATCAAATAATGGGAAAGACAAATTTCTAAGTTCTTCCATCTTCACCACGATTTTGCCACATCTTGTGGGAGGCCCCTTGCCATTTATAAATAAAACTAACAACCCCCTCCAGCCATGTTGTAAAAATAAGCGCACAGATCGTTTGATTCTTTCTCAGACTCTCCTATATCCTTAAATGTTTCCTACTACTTTGGGCTGCGCATGTGGAGTAGGCCTCAGTGTAGCTTCTGATTAGGGTTTATGTAATCCATAGTGGGGAAATATTTACACAGCAATTGGATGTTAAATTTTTTAGTTGATTTTATCGCCCTGTTCACATGCTGTGAATTTACTGTGTGCTCAGTATGATCTGTTGTTTTGCAGTTATTCACACCTTACATTTAATGTGCAGGGTGCGCTACTTGTGATCTGTATATTTTTGAAGGGTCTCCTCTGACTTTTAGAATAAATGCACATAGAGCTGTTCACATGTAAAGCTGTGTACAGCAGTGGTGTAGCTAGAGGAGGTACAAAGCGCTATGTTTTGCAGGGAGCCTCACTGCAGCGTGCTGGGCCCTTCCACTTTGGAGCCATTCCAAGTGGGGAGAAGGGCCCCTTGTGCTCTGTGGTGAAGCTTCCTGCAAAATTTAGTGCTTTGCACCCCCTCTAGCTATTCCACTGCAATGCAACATTATCTGCCAGTAACGCTTATGTGAAAGTGACAATGTTCCCTTCCACATTTCCTAGGATGGCTCGTACTGTTCCTACCTCCAGTGTGCTGCTACTGCTGCTTTTTGGACTTCTGCTTCCCATAGCAGAGGGGAGAAAAAAGAGCCGTGGGTCGCAAGGCGCCATCCCTCCTCCTTACAAAGTTCAGCCCAATGATTCTGAACAGACGCAGCCACAGCAACCGCCACAGCCGAGCTCCAGATCCCGTGTCAGGGAGAGAGTCAAGACCCCGCCTGCTGAAGAGGTACTAGAGTCGAGCCAAGAGGCCTTGCACGTCACAGAGAGGAAGTACCTGAAGCAGGACTGGTGCAAAACCCAGCCGCTCAAGCAGATTATTCACGAGGAGGGCTGCGACAGCCAAACCATTATCAACCGGTTCTGTTACGGCCAGTGCAATTCCTTCTATATCCCAAGGCATGTCCACAAAGAGGAAGGCTCTTTCCAGTCCTGTTCTTTTTGCAAACCAAAGAAGTTCAGCACCATGTCGGTGACACTGAACTGCCCAGAGCTTCAGCCCCCCAGGAAGAAAAAGAGGATCACACGAGTGAAAGAATGTCGCTGTATATCCATAGACTTGGACTAGAAAATGGCTTGTGTAGGACATTCCAGTTATCTACTGTCATTGCCTCCTTGAGAGTGAGTGCTGAAACCGCTATATTTCTGAATGGGACATGACCCAAAGAGGGCCACAGCAAACGATGCATGTGTGCAAGTGTGAACTTTGACATCATTATGAAAGCAAGCCAATGGGAGTCACGCTACTACTTTGGTGTAAATTGTCACTTAGCCCTGTAATGCCTTCTCTAGGTTCAATTTCTCACAAATTCACCAATGTGCTGGTATTCCTGCACTTGTGGCTTCCATTTTTCACTGCAATCTGTGCTGTTGATTTTCATGATAATCGGGCTCTGTTGTACTCGGAGGTGCATCTGATCCATGTGCTTTTCTGATTTAGAGCTTTTTGCTACAGGGAGTGTTAGAATGGGCACAAGCGTAGACAGTTAACAGAAACACCCATTGCAGATTGGGAGGAAGGAAGCTTGAGCCAAGAGCAGCTTCATTTTGATGGAACAGCCCCTAGAGTTCAAAGGAAGAGGGATTTGCAAAGGCGATAGATAAGAGGGAACCCATGAGAAAGTAGAAGATAATCAAGTGAAGGGGGATATTTTTAAGATGGCTCTTGATGCATGTGTTGTATAAAGAGGGCTGAATGGTCTACCCATGCATGAGCCTCATTGACATAATAATGTATGATGTTCTTGCAGTACTAGGAAGCCAGTGGCTTCCAAGAACTGTGGCTGGAGAGACACCAAAACAGCTATCACTCATAGTGCTGCTCCCCTCTTTTGTCCAAGAGCCTTGTTTTCTCTGCAGTTACATCTAGCCAACATAGTGGGGAAATGTCCTTCATCCCTCATGCAGTCTTCTGTCAAGGTGTGAAAAGGAGCAGTCCTTTGAGGATGGGAAGTTGTTTCAAATGGGGAAGTGTCCTGCTAAAAATGAGGTTATTTTCACAGGATGAGAGCAAGATGGGTTTTGGTTCCCTTGCAGGATTCCGTCTGAAGAATTTCAGATTACAAGAAATGATGGCTGCATGTAACCTCCAGGGTTAAGAGGGAGCCAATCGCTGATTGCCAGATGCAAGGAACCAGGTATCTTGTGATCTTGTGTGCTCCCAAGAGCATCTGGTGGGCCATTGTGAAATACAGGAAATTGGGTTAGATAGGCCTTTGGCCTGATGCAGTGGGGCTCTTGTTCGATGTGGTGATGGCATCTGCCTGGACGCCTTTAAAAGGGGATTGGAGAAGTTTCTGGAGGAAAAATCCATTATGAGTTACAAGCCATGATGTGTATGTGCAACCTCCTGATTTTAGAAATGGGCTATGTCAGATGCAAGGGAGGGCACCAGGATGAAGTCTCTTGTTATCAGGTGTGCTCCCTGGGGCATTTGGTGGGGCCCCTGTGAGATACAGGAAGCTGGACTAGATGGGCCTGTGGCCTGATCCAGTGGGGCTGTTCTTATGTTCTTACTTGGCATAGCTAGAGGTGAGGTGCCTTGGGCTATGCCCCCCGACTCATGTTTCACATATGCCAGGATGGCCATCTTTCTTTAGATGCAATATTTTAAAGACAACTGCTGGCTGCATAGCCATGTCTGAGCTTTACCCCTGCATCAAACATACAAGTAGAGGGAAGAAGAGTATAGTAAATCCATATGGTTCTCTGTCTATACTGAACATTTAGTCTGCTTCAGGGAAAAGCCTGTTCAACAACATGTTGACATAATAAGCACAGATATAGTGAACCAGCTCCTGTTAAAAGGCCACAACTGTCAAACAATAACATCCTGTACTTACCTCTGGTCTACAGCACCACTGCCTCTACAATCGTAACTAAGGGTTATACATTTCTGTCTTCATGAAAAACCCCTCCAACCTGTTGATTGGGGCCTGAACAAGCATCAGGGGCTGCTTTTGCACCAGCGCTGGTTGCAGGTTGCTGTGGGATCTAGAACAAAGACCTGCACTAGGTTCCCCCCTCCCAATGTCCCACTACACCCTGAGGACAAATTGGGTACTACTACTGCCATCACTATTAAGTGTTCGTGGGTTGGATCAAAAATGGGTGTGAGCTTCAGAGCAGTGTCTGACCTGATCAAGTCCAGAGTGCCCATCTCATCTGAATACCTGTCAGCATCTTCTGCAGGTATGACACCTCCCTCCATGTGCAGATTTTCCTGCCTGCATTGGGATGAATATACTTGCACCAAGATTTCAGACTTCACCTATACCAAAAACAGATTAAAGGACCACAAGCTGCATCTTTGCTTTATTTTATCATTGTTTTCAGACAAAAAAAATCTGCAAAGAAATTGTAAAAACCCTGATTTTGAAGTTACAGGAGATAATTTCCACTGTGTGGAATGTGAATAGAAAGCGGAAAGATATTTAATGGTATTGCTGTTTTCATGTTATCAGAGGGTTTTCTTCTAACTTCCTGTGAACATCTTATTTAGCCTAAACCACCCCCTCCCGTTTTGAACTTTTGAGAACGTATTGCTAGTTCTTGCTTCTCTTCCTACGTTTGGTACACAACACACAAAGCAATATACAGCTCTGGCTTTTAAAATTTAACTTCCCATACAAGATAGCACTTCTGAAGCAAGACTTGTAAAGAATGGAAGATGTATTTGTGGGGGGTTGGGCAGGAGAGTTGGTTATCTATAGAAAGATCACAGAGGAATCACCTTCAAACAAAAGCAACCTGTAGACTTTATATAAAGTCAGATTCTGGATGGTTTTCTTGAGATAAAACACACAAGCCCTCCTCTGCCTTGCAAAGAGCTCCATATTGAACCATGTGTATTTAAATCTGACTATCTGTAAAAAGAACACAAGTTGTTTTTTCCTGCAGAACTTCACAATGCAAAAGTTGTTCTAAAAATAAAAATTTGGTTTTTGTAATTTTTCAACAGTCTGTATGTCAGTGTACTCATAACAATTAAATAAACCACCTTTCCACCTCATTTTGTTTGTTTTGCCCTCCCGTGTGTCCTGGAGTGCAGCAATAGGTGTGAGGAAAATTGAAAGCAGTGGTGTAGCTAGAGGTGGGGTGCAAAGCATGAAGTTTTGTGGGGAGCTTCAGCACCATGGGCAAGCAGCCTCCCCTTTGAAGCTATTACAGGCAGTGGAGCAAAACTGAGGCATAGGTCACTGGTGCAGTAAGAGAAAATGGGTTCAAATATACAGGAGTCTTTTTATCTTTTATGGTTGACGTGTTCCTGAAAATAGCAAAAATATTAGTGCCCCTTTAATTTGTGCTGTTAAATTTCAGCCTCGTTTTGATCATTACACCTAAGAGACAACCCACTGAATCCCACATACTTTGCTCTGCTCTGAAGGTGCCACTGTAGCAGTTGCCATTCATTTATTGACTACTGCTTCCGCAGCGTGTTCAAGGCAATGTGTCCAAAGTGTGTTTGAAGTAGTTCATGAAAAATGAAAAGCACATTCACTCACCACATTCAGTATCCTTTGTACATGATAAAATATTACAGTATAATGTTGGCACCCAAAGGCTTTGACAATTCATTTTAAGGTTTTAGGAAATATTTAAATAGGAATAAAACATACCAATGGGTCAGTTTGTAATATCAAGTACCACTAACAAGGGCATTGTAACTTCGTTAAGCAATTTATTAAACAATTCCATACTAAAGAGAAGCAATAAAATACCTTATAAAAGCATATTACACAATAGCTGCAATCCAACCAAAAACTAACTGCAACTAAATAATCCCTTTGAAATCAAAAGAAGTGAGTTGAGATGGGCAGCCCGATCCAATGCTGTCCTATTTCTGGCACTAACTGTAGTGCCTGCCCTGGGTGTCGCAAACATGCCGTAAGGGACTAAGTGGCGCCAGCTGTCATGATTCTAGCAACATAGTCATCTGTCAACCTCCAGGCATAGTTCATTGATTGCAAACTGTGAATGCTATCTCACTGGGAGTCAGGAGTCAAAAGTCAGCTTGGTGGTATGCTAGCCATTGTCCCCATGAACCTGGTGTTGATAATCCACTCAATAACTTCTCTCCACCAAGTTGTAGATTGAAGGGAAGGTGACTGGTACATCATTGTGAGTACATCAGTTTGATTTTCCAGGTTGGAGATCTGGCAACTGAATCATAGTGTCCATTTCTCTTGCTACCCTCTAAGGGAAGCACTGATAATAACACCCTCAGTGATTAGAGCATTTCATTATGAACACAGACAGGAAGGGAGTGAACACCCAAGGGAGTTAGAGAAGCTGTAGTATTGTGGGGCTCAGACTCAACCGTTTCTGGGTCTGTCTTAGGTCTTTCATATTGTGCATATTGGGGAGTGCAAGTTTTCTTCTTGAATGCAGGCATGTTCATTTTCTAACAGAGATGCAGATAAATATGTGTCCCTTACCTGAAACTTAAAACTGCACCCAGCAAAAGCGGTTGTTCTAAACACATGCGGTTGTTCTAAACACATGATCGCGCCATGTGGTGAACAGAACCGCACATCTGCCGCTATTAAGAGATCTGGAAAAGCGGTAACATTCTCTGTATCTTTCAGTTGGGTCGCCCAGAAAGTAATGCACCACATTTTTTTTCTTCAACAATTATTTATTGAACACAATGAAACTTACACACAAGAAAGAATGATGTTTCTTCTGCACTCCCTATTTTTCCACGTAATCTCCGTCCAGTTCTATGGCCTTCCTCCAGCGAGACACAAGGGCATGTATGCCCTGTCGGTACCACTCCATGTTCTGGTCATGAAGCCATTTCTGCCCTGTGCAAATCACCTCTTCGTCATCCTCCAAATGTCTTCCGCGAATGGCATCCTTTAATGGCCCAAACAAGTGGAAGTCTGAGGGAGCCAGGTCAGGGCTGTAGGGTGGATGGGGTAACACAGTCCAACCCTGTTTACTGATGTGTTCCGAAGTCCTCAAACTTGTGTGAGGCTGAGCGTTATCATGTTGAATCAAACATTCACCTGGGTTGTTATGGCGCCGAAGTCGCTGGAAGCGCTTCTTGAGTTTGGTTAATGTCTTCACATAAGCTTCAGAATTAATAGTGCTGCCTCTTGGCATCACATCAATGAGTATGACGCCCTCACAGTCCCAAAACACTGTGATCATGACCTTACCGGCGGAAGCAGTTGCTTTGAATTTTTTTTTCTGTGGAGATTGAGGATGACGCCATTCCATCGACTGTCGTTTTGTTTCGGGCTCAAAATGGTGAACCCAGGTTTCATCATCTGTCACAATCCTGGACAAGAACACTTCCCCCTTATCTTCAAAATGTTTCAGCAACTCAGAAGAAATGTTTTTTCTGAGAGATTTGTGGTCCACCGTAAGACAGCACGGAACCCATCGTGCACACACTTTTGAGTAATCAAGAGCAGGATGATTGCATCCACACTTCCTTTGCTGATTGACAGCTTCAGCGCCAACTGCCTAGTCGTTATGCATTGGTCCTTGTGAATGAGCACATCAGCAAGCTGCGTCTTGTCAGGTGTGACAGCTGTGGATGGCCGCCCCGAACGCTGCAAATCTTGGAGCTCTGCCGAACCGCCTTCTAATGGCCTCACCCTCTGTGCCCAGCAACTAACCGTACTTCTGTTGACTGCAGATTCTCCATAAACTGTACACAAACGTTTGTGAATGTTCCCAACAGTTTCTTTCTCCGCAGTGAGAAATTCAATGACGACATGCTGCTTGTAACGTACATCACTTACAGATGCCATTTCGAAACAGTGCTGCAGCTACGCTATCTGTCTGAAGAAACCAAAAATTTGTGTGCGCACTCCTGAAAATTCAAATAATGTATATCTAAAGTTTCGCATTCGTACCATTACTGTAGGCTGAGAAAAAAAATGTGGTGCATTACTTTCTGGGCGACCCGCGTAGTTAGACAACTGGTTTAATGTATATTTTGCCACATATCTGCATTGGATGAATGGTGATATTATCTTATCCAATCTTTGTCCCCCATTAAGCTATGCAAATCATTGAAAGGATTTGCGCTGTGGTGGTTTAGTTCTCTAAAAGTTGGCAACCTTCAGTCTCAAAAGACTATGGTATAAGCCTACAGCACCCGGTATTCCCAGGCAGTCTCCCAGCCAAGTACTAACCAGGCCTGACCTTGCTTAGCGTCCAAGATCAGACGAGATCAGGCATGTGCAGGGTAACAGACCAGCCAGGTGGCTACATACTCACTGTATCCATTTGGCATACGGGCGACTCCATCCCCCACTCTCTGTGCCAAATCTCTCTGTGCCAAACACTAGGAGTGGCAATGTAAAGTCCAGACAGCTGCTTTTGCTGACTAAGAAGACCTGGATGACTTTGATAAGCCTCTGCATAAACCCATCTGTGGCTTGTGCCTGAATTCTTGGCCTAGAAGTGGTGGGAAAGAAGTTGGGGGTGAGTCCTGTTAATTGCTGCTTGATTGCGCTGTCATTATTTTTCCATCTTATCGGAAACAGTATTTATACCATGTTGCCTTTAAATAATCATAAGAAGATGTGAAAGGCAAATATACTGACATAAAAGGAGAAAGTCTTGATGAACAGTAAAACAGAAACATTTCTAAGATGCAATGAGGCAAGCCCCTTTCATCTTTTCTGAGATGCAGATGTAAGTAAACGTTATTTGGGGATGAATCAGATGGAGCTGAACATTTACAGACGTTCCTATCAAGCCCACTTGCATTTCTTTGTTCAATTATACATGCAAAAGCAGGTATATTGACAATTCAAAGCCACATTGGATTCAGCAGGTAGATGTAGCTCAGAAGGCAATACCAGTATTTTGAGCAATGATAGAGCAAGTCATTCTTACAGTATCTGATGCAATCATTTTGTGTAGGATACCAATAACTTACTGTCATGGAGGGAGGCAGTTCCACACTCACTATTTTTTTCTGAACACAACCCAACTGCTGGTGCTTACCTGCCAAGCCCAGATATCAGAAGGGCTGCAGAAGAAGGTCTTCTGTGTAACTGTTCTTGGATTACAGGGGCAATCCATCAAAAAGCCCAACCCTATTCACCACCAGTCCATATCATGCAGCACCACTGATGGAGCATGCACTAAATGCTATGGTGGGAAGGTATGACTAGACAATGGGGGGGGGGGTAGTAAATAAAAATGGCCTTCTATGGGTCTTCTTAGACCTACAACAGCTATTTAGCTGGTGTATATCCGAGAAGAGTCGGGGGCATGCTGGGCTAGGAAAAGGGGAATAGGATCTTGGCATGTGCCATTGCTACCAAGATCCTCCATCTCCCACTTCCAAACCCATTATACTCCCGTTCTGCCCCCTACTAACTTATCAGTGGCACTGTGGGATGGAAGAAATTCAGCAGGTTGCTGTCACCCCTGTGGCTTCTGGCTGTTAGCCCTGGCAGCCACAGTCTGCGGAATGATGGCGCAGTTTTTGTGCCATCATTCTGGGACATATATTGATGCATTGTAAGCACCATCAGTGTGATAGGATCAGCCCTGGATAGGAGTGCACTGAAAGGCTCCCATCCCTCTTGAGATTTGCATGCTTTTGCACTGGTGTACCTGGAGGGGGTCAAGGTGGCAAATACTCCAGGGTGCCACACCACTGAAGAGGCCCAAATGCTGTAGCCTTTCCTCATAAGGAAGGTGCCCCAGCCCAGTAATCATCTTAGTCGCTCTCTTTTGCACCTTTTCCATTTCCACTATGTCCTTTTTGAGATGTGGTGACCAGAACTGAATGCAATACTCCAGGTGTGGCCTTACCATCGATTTGTACAACTGCATTATATTAGCCGTTTTGTTCTCAATACCTTTTCTAATGATCCCAAGCATAGAATTGGCCTTCTTCACTGCCACCACACATTGGGTCGACACTTTCATCGATCTGTCCACCACCACCCCAAAAATCTCTCTCCTGATCTGTCACAGACAGACTTATATTGAAATGCATCTGCCATTTTGCTGCCCATTCTGCCAGTTTGGAGAGATCCTTCTGGAGCTCCTCACAATCACTTCTGGTCTTCACCACTCAGAAAAGTTTGGTGTCATCTGCAAACTTAGCCACCTCACTGCTCAACCCTGTCTCCAGATCATTTATGAAGAAGTTGAAGATCACCGGTTCCAGGACAGATCCTTGGGGCACACCACTTTTCACCTCTCTCCATTGTGAAAATTGCCCATTGACACCTACTCTCTGATTCCTGAACCTCAACCAGTTCCTAATCCAGGAGAGGACCTGCTCTCTAATTCCCTGACTGTGGAGTTTTCTCAGCAGCCTTTGGTGAGGGACCGTGTCGAACGCCTTCTGAAAGTCCAGATATATAATGTCCACAGGTTCTCCTGCATCCACATACCTGTTGACCTTTTCAAAGAATTCTGTAAGGTTCATGAGGCAAGACTTACCCTTACGAAGCCACGCTGATTCTCCCTTAGCAAGGCCTGTTCGTCTATGTGTTTTGAGACTCTATCTGTGATGAGGCATTCCACCATCTTACGTGGTATAGATGTTAGGCTAACCGGCCTATAGTTTCCTGGGTCCCCCCTCCTTCCTTTCTTAAAAATCGGTGTGACATTTAGTATCCTCCAATCCTCTGGCACTGTGGCCATTTTGAGGGACAAGTTGCCAAGTTAGCCAAGAGATCAGCAACTTCATTCTTCAATTCCTTAATAACTCTTGGGTGGATGCCATCAGTGACTTACTGATCTTTAATTTATCAATTAGGTCTGAAATATTTTCTCTTTTAACGTCTATGTGACTTAATTCCTTGGTCAGGAAGGGCCGTTCACGCAGCGGTATATGCATATGTATACATATATGACTTAATTCCTAGGTCAGGAGGGGCCATATATGTCAGACAGTGTTCAGGTAGAGGAGGCAGCATTCTACAGTGTTGGCCCCAATGCTGGATCAAAATATGCATTGAAATAATATGTGGTCCTCACACTTCTTCCTCTTTAGATTAGCATAGAACCATGTATTGAAAGAAGGGAGAAGGAGAAAGTAATGGGAAAAGAAGAAAATCTCCAAAACCACAGTAGGCTGCACTATTTGCTAGAAAACATACACCTGCCCTTTTGCTAAATAAATCCAGTCTCATTATACGTAGGTTTAGGGGTGATTTTGAAATAGCGTAAGGCTGGTTGTCATTGGGCCTTGCCACATTTGAGAAAACAGCTGCAGAATGGACTCCCAAACTCTTGTAGACATAGATGTTGGGGTGTTGGCCCTTTCATCTTCTCTTGCTGCAGTGTAGCAACTTCAAATGAACTGGTACCTCCACCTATGGATACTTTGCAGAAAGTTCTCATTACAGTATGACTGAATATACCTTCTATCTGGTAACGCAATCACCTCTTTAAAAAGTGCTGTTATCTGTGCTATGACATTGATCTGACAACCAGCAAGGGGTGTTGCCAAAACAGAGGGCCTTTACTAAGTTGCTAACCCATAAGGGAGTGTTTTGCAAACTGTGGGTCGCAAGCCAATTTCAGATGGGTCCCCATTCATTTCAATATTTTATTTTTAATATATTAGACTTGATGCTACCATGGTATGTGAGTGCACCTGGGGAAATCTTACAGCTCCGTACTTTGAACAGGCTACTATGTATACGCTTGTAACAATGAGAGTAAATGGGACGTATTCCTGGGTGCGTGGGTAGGATTGTAGCCTAGGTTTGTTAAAATTTTTCCTGCTTGATGATGTCAGTTCAGGTCATGGCATCACTTCTGGTGGGTCCTGACAGCTTCTCATTCCCAAAGAGTGGGTCCTGGTGCTAAAAGTTTGAGAACCACTGCCTTTGGTTATGCTTTATGAGTCACAGCAGAATGGTTTGACTTCCTGTTTCTCACACACCCTTAGAGCTTCAGGAGGCTGTCAAGTGTTTAGCTCTGTTCTTGGTTTTGACCACTTTAGCAGCCCTTTTTATGGCTTTCCTTTTGTTGTCTGTGGCATGGCACACAATTAGAAAATGGATCTGTCCAACATGCTATTTTTTCCCATCTGTCCTCTTCCATAGTCCGTACAACTCATTTGGAGCAGGGTGGCATTGTGCAATCATTGCGTACTTGCTGTTCTCCATGAATTCTTGGAAAATTGCACTTCTGACTTGAGACCCATTACTTCACATTGTCTCTGGCAAGCAAAAGGTCGAAAAGCCAGGGTGATTTAAGCACCATGCAATGCTCAATTAATAGCTTAATTTGTAGAAAAGGACATTATATGAGCATCAATTCATGTGGAATGTGCACCTGTTATTACTAAGAATGTTTTTCTTACAAATAAGGATTAGTTCTTGCTCCGTTCTCTCTTATAACCCTTATTATGGCTGACCATATGTATGGTCAGTATGGCTGACCAACTAAAAACATAGGATGAGAGTTGCAGTGTGAGAATCAGGAATGATTAAACCAGTTCTATTTAAATTCTTGATGTAATAGGATGGTATAACCATATCCAGAAACTAGATGGTGATATTTTAAATCCCATCTACTTTACCTACAGTAAAATACATTAAGCATAGCTGGGGGGGACATTAAGTACTGCAGGTGCCGCAACGCACTGTGTAAGCAGCCCCTCCCACTTACCACTGGACACAGTCCAGGCAGTGATGTCAATGCGCAGGTGCTCGCCAGATCAAAGAGTGTCTTCTGCATATTGCCATCACTGCATGAAACGGCTCCAAAGGAGAGTGGGAGGGGCCACTTATACTGTTGTGGCACCTGCAATATTTACCATTCCCCTCTCTCCCGGCTATTGATGCTATACATACCTTATTTCATTAGATAACTAAAGTCTACTTGGAACAGAAACAGTTTTGGGCATCCCTTGAAAAAGACAAAGGGCGCAATCCTAACCAACTTTCCAGCAGTGGCATAGCTGTGCCAGTGGGGCATGTGCTGCATCCTGCAGTTGGGGGGCAGTCACGGAGGCCTCCTCAACGTAGGGCAATGTTTGTTCCCTTACCTTGGAGTTGCATTGTCCTTATGTCAGTGCTGAAAAAAGTGTTTAGGATTGCGGCCAAAATCTCTGTTTCTAGATGTTATTGTTTTACTTGCTTTCAGATGTAAGAAACAGTTGAAATGACATGTATGAAAAGGTTAGGCTTTGGAGCAGCCAAAGGAAAAGGAGTCTAATTTTTTGCAGCAAAGCAAATGCCAGATGTGTTTCCCACTTTGATCTGAATAACACTTTAGGCTGCAGACAATAAGATTGGTTTAAAATTTATTGTCTCTTTGATTTCTACATTCTCATGTTTTAAAAAGTCTTTACAAAAGACAGATTTCTAAATACTGGTGACTAAGGTGGCATCAAAAGTGTCAAATCATTAAGCCCCCTTACAAAAAGTTCCAATTAGGACCCACTCATGTTTCTGTGGACTGCATGTAAACGAGCTCTTGTGCAGACAATCAATGTTCACCATATAGTTAAAAGAAAAAGGTCTATTGTGCTTCATATGAAGATATTTGAGGCATCTGCAGCACAGCTTCTTATAAACCTTTCATCTCACATTAAGATTATTGGAAGCTGTAACCGTATATTAAAATAATATGAAAGAACAGGAGTTGAAAGATGTGTTAATTGATTCCCTTCATTTGTAAGCATAAACTGCTTAAGATCTTTTAGCTTGATGGCAACAAATTGTTTTAGATATTTCAAGGGTATTATTGTTAGCTGACCCATGCCACGCAATTTCCACTGACCCGCAGTGAAAAAATTTCATAATGAGAAATATGCAGAAAAGTGTTGTTTATTCTGCAACGGGACCATTAATAGGATTGCCTTGGAAGCCCAGCTGAAAGATCCAGAAGAGCAAATCACTCGGGTAAGAATTTTATGCAAACAATTTATGCATGGGAATCACTGGTGAAACACAGAGGAAAATTGCCCCTCTGAAGTCTGCCACAGGCGAGGTCATCCAGGATCGGGCGCAGCAGATGGAACGCTGGGTGCAGCACTACTCTGAGCTATATTCCAGAGAAAATGTAGTCACCGAAGAAGCACTGAACAACATTGAGTGCCTGCCTGTGCTGGAAGAGCTTGACAGTGAACCAACCCTAGAAGAACTTCACGTGGCCCTGGACTCCCTTGCCTTTGGCAAGGCACCTGGAAAAGACAGCATCCCTGCTGAAGTCCTAAAATGCTGCAAAGAGATCATCGTCACTGAGCTGCATGAAATCCTCTGTCTCTGCTGGAGAGAAGGTGGAGTACCTCAAGACATGAGGGATGCAAACATCATCACGCTGTACAAGAACAAAGGTGACAGGGGTGACTGCAACAACTACCGCGGCATCTCTCTCCTTAGCGTTGTAGGAAAGCTGTTTGCCCGAGTTGTACTAAAGAGGCTCCAGGTACTTGCAGAGAGCGTCTATCCAGAATCGCAGTGTGGATTCCGAGCCAACAGGTCCACCACTGATGGTATTCTCCCTTAGACAACTGCAGGAGAAATGCAGGGAACAACGACAGCCACTCTTTATAGCCTTCATAGATCTCACAAAGGCTTTCGACCTGGTCAGCAGAGACGGCCTCTTCAAGATTCTCCCCAAGAGTGGATGTCCACCCAGGCTCCTCAGCATCATCAGATCTTTCCACAAGGACATGAAGGGCACTGTTGTCTTCGATGGCTCCACATCAGACCCTTTTGACATCCGAAGCGGAGTGAAGCAGGGCTGTGTTCTTGCACCAACTTTGTTTGGGATTTTCTTCGCTGTCCTGCTGAAGCAGGCCTTTGGAACTGCAACAGAAGGCATCTATCTCCGGACCAGATCAGACGGAAAGCTCTTCAACCTCTCCAGGCTGAGAGCAAAATCCAAAGTCCAGCTGAAATGTCTGCGTGACTTCCTCTTTGCCGACGATGCAGCTGTCACTACCCACTCTGCCAAAGATCTCCAGCAGCTCATGGATCGTTTTAGCAAGGCCTGCCAAGATTTTGGACTGACAATCAGCCTGAAGAAAACACAGGTCATGGTTCAGGATGTGGACTCAGCTCCCTGCATTACAATCTCTGCGCATGAACTGGAGGTTGTCCATGACTTTGTGTACCTTGGCTCAACGATCTCCGACACTCTTTCTCTCGATACCGAGCTAAACAAGCGCATCGGTAAAGCAGCTACCACGTTTTCCAGACTCACAAAGAGAGTCTGGTCCAACAAGAAGCTGACGGAACATACCAAGATCCAGGTCTACAGAGCTTGCGTCCTGAGTACACTTCTGTACTGTAGCGAGTCATGGACTCTTCGCTCACAACAGGAGAGGAAACTGAGCGCTTTCCACATGCGCTGCCTCCGACGCATCCTCGGCATCACCTGGCAGGACAAAGTTCCAAACAACACAGTCCTGGAACGTGCTGGAATCCCTAGCATGTATTCACTGCTGAAACAGAGACGCCTGCGTTGGCTTGGTCATGTCGTGAGAATGGATGATGGCTGGATCCCAAAGGATCTCCTCTATGGAGAACTCGTGCAAGGAAAGCGCCCTACAGGTAGACCACAGCTGCGATACAAGGACATCTGCAAGAGGGATCTGAAGGCCTTAGGAGTGGACCTCAACAAGTGGGAAACCCTGGCCTCTGAGCGGCCTGCTTGGAGGCAGGCTGTGCAGCATGGCCTTTCCCAGTTTGAAGAGACACTTTGCCAACAGTCTGAGGCAAAGAGGCAAAGAAGGAAGGCCCATAGCCAGGGAGACAGGCCAGGGACAGACTGCACTTGCTCCCGGTGTGGAAGGGATTGTCACTCCCGGATTGGCCTTTTTAGCCACACTAGACGCTGTTCCAGAATCACCTTTCAGAGCGCGATATCATAGTCTTTCGAGACTGAAGGTTGCCAATACAATACATATTTAGCCCTGAATATTTTTGCATTACATTTTGCATTTTGCAATATTATTACCCCTGAATAATTTTGCAAAGCAGCTACATTTTTAAGCAGCTCTCCATAAAGAAGACTAGATTTGCCAGGATAGTAGATACTTTTTCTTCTCTGATGAACATGCCGGTTAATAAACATGGAATATAACCCAGGCAAAGTACGACATAGTGAAAATCCAGGATTCCCAATTGAAATAGATGGGATTTAAAAATGTTTATCTTTGGCTAGCTTTATCCATGAAGTGGAGAATACAAGATGCAGAATACATCTCAGGTTTTATCTGAATTTTGAAGAATGTTGAGAAAGTTCATTATCAGTAGAAGTCTCTGGATATTCTGCTAAAGGGCAGCCCAATTTTAATCAGAGTCCTGCGCTGCAAATCAGCAGCGCCACTGCAGCCTCCACTACAACCATCGCGAGAACAGAGGCTATTGGAGGTCTCCCTGAGGGAAAGGGACATTCACCCCTTTCCCCCAGGGTAAAGCCAAGCAGCCACTATGGGGCTTCTTGGGCTCACACACTGCTGCAAGTCTGAGCCTCCCCATGTCAGGAAATCAGGCCTAAGAGAGTAGTAACTGCTACCATTTCCATCCCTTCCTGGGCCTGATTTGCCACCTCCCCCTCCTTCCCTGCCCCATTACCCCCCTCCCTGCCTCCCCCGCCCCTACTCTGGCCCGCAGAGCACCTACCTGCTCTAGCAGGAACTGGCTTCCAGTGGCTCCAGCAGGTTGCCACAATCCTGTCTGCTGGTACCAGGATCCTCCGCTCTGCTGCACAATGCCTTATGGCATATTTACTACAATGCATGTACATAAGAAGAGCCCTGTTGGATCAGGCCACAGGCCCATCTAGTCCAGCTTCCTGTATCTCACAGCGGCCCACCAAACGCCCCAGGGAGCACACCAGATAACAAGAGACCTGCAAGGCCTCCTGGGAATTGTAGTTAAGAACATAAGAACAGCCCCACTGGATCAGGCCACAGGCCCATCTAGTCCAGCTTCCTGTATCTCACAGCGGCCCACCAAATGCCCCAGGGAGCACACCAGATAACAAGGGACCTGCAAGGCTTCCTGGGAATTGTAGTTAAGAACATAAGAACAGCCCCACTGGATCAGGCCACAGGCCCATCTAGTCCAGCTTCCTGTATCTCACAGCGGCCCACCAAATGCCCCAGGGAGCACACCAGATAACAAGAGACCTGCAAGGCTTCCTGGGAATTGTAGTTAAGAACATAAGAACATCCCCACTGGATCAGGCTGTAGGCCCATCTAGTCCAGCTTCCTGTATCTCACAGCGGCCCACCAAATGCCCCAGGGAGCACACCTGATAACAAGCGACCTGCAAGGCTTCCTGGGAATTGTAGTTAAGAACATAAGAACAGCCCCACTGGATCAGGCCACAGGCCCATCTAGTCCAGCTTCCTGTATCTCACAGCGGCCCACCAAATGCCCCAGGGAGCACACCAGATAACAAGGGACCTGCAAGGCTTCCTGGGAATTGTAGTTAAGAACATAAGAACAGCCCCACTGGATCAGGCCACAGGCCCATCTAGTCCAGCTTCCTGTATCTCACAGCGGCCCACCAAATGCCCCAGGGAGCACACCTGATAACAAGCGACCTGCAAGGCTTCCTGGGAATTGTAGTTAAGAACATAAGAACAGCCCCACTGGATCAGGCCACAGGCCCATCTAGTCCAGCTTCCTGTATCTCACAGTGGCCCACCAAATGTCCCAGAGAGCGCACAAGACAACAAGAGACCTGCATCTTGGTGCCTTCCCTTGCATCTGGCATTCTGACATAGCCCATTTCTAAAATCAGGGGGGTGCACGTACAAATCATGGCTTGTAACCCGTGATGGATTTTTCCTCCAGAAATGTGTCTAATCCCTTTAGACTATGCCTGCCCTAGTTGGTTTAGGACTGGGCTTCCAGTTTGAGTCACAGATTATTCCCCTGAAAAATGCAGGCGACACAAACATCTATGTCCATTTCTTCCTGTCATCTGGGATTGCTATTCCCCAGCATCTGTACCTGAGATTCCGCCCCCCCCCCCGCATTTCACATATACATATAATTTTTAAAATGATTTGCCCTGCCTGACAACGGAGAGGAGCCTAACAATCTGATATTGTGCCTTGATGTTCTGATGCTGAAGTACACAACCTCAAATATAACGGCACTGATTCTAGCAATTGGCAGTCTTATTTTTGAGCTGCAGTTGGGGCTGGCACAGCAGAAGGCATCAATACATTTTAAATCATGCTTTTTAAAATTGTTTTTACATGTTGTAAGCCGCCCTGGGTCCCTTTCAGGGAGAAGGGCGGGACACAAATGAAGTTTATTATTTTATTATTATATGAATGCTTCTCCGCCACTGCCCTGATACACTTGAATGTGTAAGGACCTCCAAGCAAAACTCAAGGTGCCCAGGTATGCCCAAGGATGACCGTTGCATTTCGGATGCTCAGTGGCATAACTAGAGGGGGTGCAAAGCACTACGTTTTGCAGGGAACCTCACCACGGTGTGCAAGTGGCCCCTCTTCTCCCCTTCAGAGTCAGGCAAATGCCTGTGTTTTGCTCCCACTGCCGGAAATGACTCTGAAGGGGAGGGGGAGAGACTGCTTGCATGCCACAGTGAGGCTCCTTGCAAAACCTTGTGCTTTGCACACCCTCTAGCTACACCACTGGGGATGCGAGCAGTTAAATGGCCCATTGAGTCTAAGAATGTTGGTTGTGAGCCTTTACCACCTGACTCCTTGTAAGTGAGAGAATAAACAGAACATTTCCTCAGTAAGGGAATACAACCTGTTTTCTCTGGCTTGCCGAGATTAAAATGCTTCTTACATTAGCAAAGAGAGCATGGTGGATGTGCCGCTCTGGATGAAACAAAGTAAAAGAGACTTCTGTTTACTGTTGTTGGCATCCTTCAGTCTCGGAAGACTATGGTGTCACGCTCTGAATGGTGGTTCTGGAACAGAGTGTCCTCTCCAGTGCGCAAAGCCTGGGTAAAGTAGGTATGGAGGATAGGCTGTTACCCATGCAGCAAATCCCCCCTCTCCACGTCGCTGGAATGGTCCAGTGGAAAGGCAGAGGCCAATACGGTTGGTTCCAGCGGCGTCGCAGGAGTTGCCAGAACATGACTGTGTTCAGCCATGAACTGCCTCAGGGACTCCGGCTCCGGTTTTTGCCTCAAAGTTGACTCCTGAAGCCTTTTCCAGAACTGGATGTAGCCACAAGGCAGTGGAGGTTTGGGGTCAGAGTTTTCCTTCTCTCAGATGAGCTGCCTTCCCAGGCTGACGAGTCCCATGACAAGTACAGCCAAACCGAGGGCCTATTCTTATCCCCAGCCCCCAGGGGATTCTGTTTACTACATTACTGTTAAAGGCACAGAAGCCTACCCTTCTGTAGTCTTCTGAACTATAGCAGTGTAGTCAGACCTGACCTATCTATATCTACAAATCTATCTTTGCAGTACCGTGAATCGGATGTCATATAGCGTGTTTGAATTGCATGGCGCTCTCCAACATCCCTGCCAAGTACATAGTTACCTGGAGCTCCCATAAGGCTGTGGTCCATCGTGTCCAAGGGGAGGGCTGACCCTGGAAGGAAGTGCAATTGAAGTTGAAACAAGGACGTGTTTGGGGCTGAACATTAGTCACTTGAAACCCAGAGTGCCTTTTACTCTTTCAGTTAAAATTGGATGTTACTCCCGGAGGCAAAAGGTCAGCGGTCCGTCACACATAGGCGAGACCTTCTGTGCTTCTCAGTTGGAGAAGGATGTTATTTTCTTAAGAAGCAGGATGTTATTCCTAGAGGTCTGCCACTTGGCGGGGTCAACAGTAATATTTTTTGGTTAATGTTTATGATTAATTTTGGCTGTGGCCTTTCCTTTCAGCATTTGTATGGTGTCAGCCTGAGCTGGTGAGGTCAGAACTTGACAAGGTTAAGGCGTGAACCATACATTCACTCTCCGTCCCCAAACAAACACTAGAACAACAATGCATTGGGAACTGGGAAACCCACTGCTAACTCATACCATAAGATCCTCAGGCTGGACAAACTGGAGTAGAATCTTTTTTGAAACACAGATGTATGTTCAACAAAATGCAATCTTATTTAGCATAACTGTAGCTGTAAACCGTGTACTACTTTCTTTCCACAAAAGGTTTGATTACTTGTTGCGGAGAACGTCAAAACGATAGTCAACATGCCAAGACAAGGTTTGTAATCTTGTAGCACTTGGCTCATGGAGTAAGACCGCAATCACATGCAAGGCCTCCGAGAGGAATTTTATCAGGGGGTACAAAATTTCTTTTGGGCCCCTTTGCAAATGGTGTGTGTGTGTGTGTGTGTGTGTGTGTGTGTGTGTGAGAAACAGAGCAGAGGAGGGTTTAGACGGGTGAGCGGAATAGGGGCAGGGAGGGGCGAAGCAGGGTGAGGGGATGGTAGGGACAGCTGAAAAAGTCTTTGGAGCCCAGGTTCACCCACCCATGTGGCATCAGTAATGTCCCCAGCATCCTGTATGGGCAACAAGTCTGAGTAGATAGAAGAATGTCAGATCCCAGAAAATTTCTGGGCCCCCTCCTTTGACCCTGGGCCCAGGTACAAATTACCCTCTTCACCCCCCTCTCCTAGGCTCTGATCACATGGAGTAAGACCACAATCATAGCTCCCAAATTCAATGAGATTTGCTTCTGAGCAAATTCTGAGCAAGGAATTAGACTGTTTCAGAGACTAGCAGTGCAATCCTATGCTTAGCTACTCAGATGCAAATCCCATTGTGTTCAATGACGCTTATCCCCTGAGATGTCTAGGATGCAGTCCAGGTAGGTGAGAATCAAAATTATACAAAGAATCCACCATGTAATAACTCTCCATAGATGTTAGACCAATAAAATAGCTGTTAGACAATAGAATAGAATAGAATGTTGTACAATAGAATAGTTGTCAGACAATAGATGTTAGACAATAGTTAGACAATAGAATAGAATTTTAATGGTGTTTCAACATTCGCGCCGTGGAAGCGGCTATTCCCCCTCCCCTTTGGAGCCATTCCAGATGAGGGAACAAGATGGAGGCAAATGCAGGGAATCAGAGAGGCGAATGCCTTCATTCTGCTCCCCCCTCCCGGAATGGCTCCAAAGGGGAGGGACCGCTTTCAGGGTGCATTCAGGCGCCTGCAAAATTAGTGCTTTGCACCCCCTCTAGCTACTCCACTGCCTGCAGGTCTTTGAAAAATGGCATCAAATAATCTTTGGCATGAACGTTGGATGTGTCTGTAGTAAAGCATAATTTTGACCACAGCCAAAATTATTTTATTCAGGCCTGCCAGTTAAGCCTAAAGGAGGGGAAAAAAGTTATACTAAAGGTAGATGGACTGAGTTAGCCAGCTTTGAGGCTTATGCTAAAAAAAACTGATTATGTCAGACTTATGTTCTTCCCGTTCATGCTCCTGCAATCCAAGGTAGTTCGGAAAACTGGCCAATTACAGGCTACAATCCATCCACACTTACTAGGGAGTAGGCCCCATTGAGAATAATGGGACTTCTAAGTAGACAATGCATAGGATTGGGCTGCCAATTTCTTGGGGTTGTTTTACATATGGTAAGATTTCAAATAGTACTGTATGTGTTATGGGCAGCCCAATCCTGTCCTAGGCTGGAACAGGCAGGCCAACAGGCTTGCACCATATCCGGCGCAGCGTAGGCAGTGGCTGCCATGTAGCTTAGAGTAAGATTATTTCCCTTTATCCTGTGTAGAGCAGCAGTCACCCCTATGGGGCTACTTGGATCTGGCGCCAGTAAAATCTGAGCAGCCCGGTGTAATGCTGGGCTGGCTGAGAGGGAGTTAGGATACAGACTAGGTCACCCAGGCTGGTCCCATGTCCCCGCCCAGACCTGATCCATCCACCAGTCCACCCTCCGCCACTTTCCCCCTGCCCTGAAACACCCCCATTCTGCCTTCCCACAACTCTCTTCACCCTCCACCCCATGCCAGCTGCCCTCAGCTGGCACCAACATACCTCTCCTTGGTGCCATGGAGGCTGGATTTAGCCTCCATGGCTTTAGCAAACCCTAAGGAGGCACAAACATGCTTTACAACGTGTTCACAACACTCCTGGTCTAGCTTAAAGGACTTGTCCCGGCCCAAGTGCTCCTCAGCAGGGCCTCAGACAGAAATTTTATCAGGGGGTACAGAGTTTCTTTTGGGCCCCTTCCCAAAGAGGGAGGGGTGAAACCGAAAGTGGGGGTTGCAATGAGGGTAAAGCAGGCAGGGGGAAAGTGGCACCTACTGTAGCTGGTCGGTTTCCTCCCAGATGTGACACTGTTAAGGAATGTATGCAATCCTGGGCCTGGTGTGTATGGCAGTAGACGTGCTCATGTGCCCCCAGTATTGTCCCCAGCATCCTGCGTGGGCAGTGAGATTGGAGAATGTAAGATCCCAGGAAAATTCTGGGCCCCCTTCCTGACCCTGGGCCCGGGTACAAATTACCCCCTTTACCTCCCTCTCTTAGACCCTGCTCCTCAGGATTGCGTTCTCAGATTGTAAGATAACAAGCAGCGTTTTTTAAAAAAATTATTTTAATTGCCAAGTTCTCAAGAGCACTTGAGAAAATCACTAATAAAGATGGTGCGGCGCAATCCTATCTTGCGCTGGAACAGGCAGGCCAGAAGGCTTGCACTGTATCCAGTGCAAAATTAGGATCTAAAGTGGCTCAGCAGAAGGCAAGGGGAAACTTTCCCTCTTACCCCCAGGTAAGCCACCACAGCCCCAATGGGTCTCTTTGGACTTGTGCCACCACCGGAGGTGGCATAAGTCCAAGGAGAGCGGAGCAGCTCTGGAAACTGCGTTGGGATCCAGCGTAACAGTTGGGTCCCAGCCCCACCTCCCGCTCCCCGCTTGCCTGCCCCCAGGACCGCCATCCATCTGCCCCAGAAAGCTCCCTCCCATCTCCTCCCCACCCATCCCAGACCCCTGCATCAGCTGAGCTCGGCCGACGCAACCCTCCTCCCCTAGTTGGCGCGGAGGCTGAATGCAGCCTCTAAGGGCTGGCGTGCATCCCTGTGTTGTCCTAGCTGACTCTTGAAGAGGCACAAACATGCTTTATGGCATGTTTCTGACCCTCCTGGGAAAGCACAACAGACTTGTGCTAGCCCAAGGTGCAGTTAGGATGCACCCTTAATTAAATATGCATAGGGCGCAATCCTGCCCTTGACTTGGCCCGGTGCAAGTCCCTTGCACTGGCCCAGGAAGGCCTTCTCAGAGAAGTGCCAGCCTACGGAGGCTGACGGAAGCCTCCGCGACAGCTTCCTCCGAGCTCCTTGCTTTGGCTTCAATGTGCTGACGCAATGACCAAAGATAGGTGAGGGGGAGACAGGGAGAAGGCAGGAGGGAAGCATTCCTGGGTGGAGGGAGGGCGGGTGTGGGGTGGCCCCGGGGGCGAGTGGGCAGGGAGTGGCAGGCGGGGCTGGGATCTGACAGTTATGCCAGATCCTAACCCCCATTCCCGGGGAGAACGAAGCGGCTTTAAGAGGTGGTGCAAGTCTGAGGAGACCCATAGGGGTCAGCGGCCCTTATCCAGAGATAAGAAGAAATGTTTCCCCTTGCCTCTGGCTGAGCAGCTTATGGCCACTATCCTGCACTGGATACAGTGCAAGCCTCTTGGCTTGCCTGTTCCAGCGTAGGATAGGATTGTGCCTTTAGTTTATTTACCTTTTATCAACACCTTTTAAAAAAAGAGTGCACACCAGAAAATGCATTCAATCAACCATGTAGAGGAAAGTAACATGACTGAGGACAACAAATGTACTGGTTGACACATTAAAATTTCTATCTGATTTTTAATTTATGAAGATTTGATGGAACAGCAATTATAATCACATATTTTGAAAGGAATAATGCTGATTAGGAGACCTATCAAATTGGAAAGCTACAACCAACAGGAATGTGTGTCTCAAGGGATAGGTTTGCAACATATGAAAAAGTCGATCAGCCATTAATGAATGCAGCAATTATTAAAGTATCTATAGATCGTTCTTGGTAAGCTGTAGCTTTAGTTCCACAACAGAGTCAATTTCATGATTTTAAATAAATAGGTTTACTTCAAAGTTTCAAATCAGGATTAACAAAACATTGGTGTCTAGGTACAGGAATTTGAAAACAGAAATCTACACATTTGAAGCGAGATATTTAATGTATAAAAATACATAGCAATAATATTACGGAAAATATATTCTATTATTCACAAGCAATGTTCCCAAAGCTCTTTCTCTGGAAAAATAAATGCTTTTATTTATTGATTTATTTATTTTAAACAAATCCAGCACATCTTGAAATTTCCAATAGAACTAGGTGGTCAAATAATGAAAAGAAATATGATATATCATTGTAAAGAGGAACTTGGTATAATCCAATTCAGTACTTTATTCCTGAAAGCAACATCCTCCAGTAGACAAAAATAAAGTCTGAGTTTTCCTGCATTTTATGGAAAGATGGCATGCCATAAATCTACATTCACATAGACGTGTCAGTTGCTTAGCATGCCACCATAATCATGGTGGTTGGTTGGTTGGCAACCCTCAGCCTCGAACGACTATGGTATAAGCCTACAGCACCCGGTATTCCCAGGCGGTCTCCCATCCAAGTACTAACCAGGCCTGACCCTGCTTAGCTTCTGAGATCAGACAAGATTGGGTATGTGCAGGGTAACAGTTGCTAGCATGGATGGTAGTACAACCTAATGGAGTGGCATATCTTATTAGGGCCACTTCTCAAATAATGTGAAATTGCAATTGACAGATCCCCCCTCTCTGCCCCAGTCTTATGTGTAAGCTTAATGGGTCTGCATGATCTACGAACTCCATGGAGCCTGTGCTGGTGACTCACCCACTACTCACTACTCACACACAACCCACTACTCACCCACTACTCACACACTACACAGCCTGTGCTGGTCACTCACCCAGGGTGACCAGATGTCATAACTGCAAAAGAGGACAAGGCAACCCAAAATGTAGGGTTGAAAATCTAAGAAAAATGTAGGACACGACAAAATAAAAACTAGAAACACTTGAACGTTAATTTCATGTGGTTAGTTTAAACACTGCATTTCATATTATTACATTTAAAACTATATGTAATAAATTACATACAGTTTCCATTTATTAATTGTGAGAAGGCTATGCGCTGCCTGCAGGGGCTTGCTCACAGTGAAAAGGAGGACATTTAAGTTCTTTTCCAGGGCACGAGGCTAAAAAAGAGGACATAGCCTGGAAAAAGAGGATCATTAGTCACCCTGCTACACCCTATCTGTGCAGCAGTTATAAAACATTCACGGCCTGGCACAGGTTGTCCAGGGCACCCAGGGGTAGGGGTGATGCAGGTGCATGATCCTTCCTGATAAACCATGGTTGCTTCTCTTGTTCTTGCACTTTTATGTTCATGCTAAAGCTCTGAATCCTGAGCTGAGGAAGCATAACCAATGTGGATCCGCCCCAGTGGGCCTCCATTGGCTGCAGTCACTTACAGTCCAATCCTATGAGCCTGCTGTGCCCACGGATTTTGCAATCCACTGACACAAGAGGCCCAGCAACAGTGGGAATGTTGTGCCGAAGCTCCACACATGTGCAAGGCTTGGCTGGTACATGCTCTGTTGGTACTAGTAACTTGGTGGTGCAGGTGAACCATGGGCAGGGAGAGGGAGGATTGGGGTGTATTGGGGGAGCAACCAGGGCCCTGTTGGAGAGGATCTGGTGGCCGTTGCACACTTCAAATCCTATCCCAGTAACCCCATCCTGGAGTGTGCCCCGGTTCTCCTTGGGCTTACACCAGCGCCAAAGCTGAAATGTTTCTCAGGAGACACATGGGTGGCCAAAACTCCCACAAAGAGGTAAGTTAAAAAGTGCTTTGCTTACCTCTGGTTTGGCCGGCTGCATCCTATGACATGGCTGTTAATTACTTAGCAAAATACTTATACGTGGTTAGAACTTTTTATCAACAACCCTCCTTCTTAGTATTGCTGCAATGCCTTTCCCAAACACCTCATGCATTTCCCCCCTGTAATCCTTCTAAGAGCTGGTAGGGCCAGTATTGTTATCACCGCAAAAGACAGGTTGAGATGGCAGCTAAGGAGGGCTGTCCCATCATGAGGCCAACTGAGAAGGTTGCCTCAGGCAGCGGACCAGTGGAAAGTGCCTGCTCCTCCAGCTTGCTATAGTCAAAAAAAAAAAAATAAGAGAACAGTGCAAGAAAAGAAGTGTGGAAGAGAAGAACGGTGGGCTAGAGTTGACAATCGATTCCCCTCTTCCTTTTTGAATCTGGGGAACAGAAAGTAGCAATTGATTCACCACCTCAGGTGCCAGGATGACTTCAGCCAACCCTGGATCTAAGACCAGAAGCTTACCTAAGGATACCAAATACACTTTTTGACTAACATGACATTTTAGGTGCCTGGCCCACTTTGTAACTATGCAATCCTTTCTCTATTCAGAGAACAGGCTAGTTTCCATCTGAACTCTTTACGAGCACTAAAATAATGTCCAACAGGCATTTGTCAAACCTCAGATATTACTAGAAAACTCAGCTATTTATTTCATATCACGTGAACATCTGCTCTCAGTGCAATCATCTGGAGTGCATAATTACGCAAGTGTTGCCAACCTGCCTCTGAAACCTCAGGAACAGGCCTGAAAAGTCTAGTTCTCATGACACCCAGCGCTATGGAATGATACCACACTGAACGTCAGATCTTTCTGCTTTTGATCAACCCGCTCAGAGCCAAACTAGACATGACACACAGTTGACGGCATCATTTTCCTCCTCCCCATCCTGCAAAATAGCCTCAGGAAGCAGTAAGTTTGAGGGGAAGAATGAGAGGGGACGACGACTGCTTAACCGTTTCCCATCAGGCTGTTTGTCACTCAAAATCTCTGGTGTTCAAGCTGTCGTTCAGACAAGCAAATCACTTCTCACTATTGCAGCCACCAAATAATTAACATAAGTGTGCAAACCAGCACAAAAGTCCTGTTTATTCATCTGCTTTGACTGTGCCAGAGCACGGGCCCTCCACAACTTGTGGCCCTCCATTTAACACAAGCATTTAAGATCCAATGCTTGGCTGCGCACTGTCCCTTGTGGGAAATACCTCGGCTTCCCCGGCTGCCACCTGTTGAATGGTGCATTTGCACTAAGCCACATGCAAGAACATGCTTGATATTGTGCTGGTATCAGGGTTGCTCTAAGAGCCCCCACACCAGGGGTGCTCACACTTTTTTGGCTCGAGAGCTACTTTGAAACCCAGCAAGGCCCGGAGATCTACCAGAGTTTTTTTTACAATGTTCGCGCCATCATAACATATAACATTTATGTGTGTATAACAGGACTTACTCCTGAGTAGACATGCCTAGGATTAGGCTGTGAGGCTGCAATCCTAGCCACACTTACCTGGGAGTAAGCCCCATTGAGTACAATGGGCCTTACTCCCGGCGTTTCCTCCCAGAGGCACCTGAAGGGGGGGGGGTCGGCACTCTGCGATCTACTCATTTTGCCTCGCGATCTACCGGTAGATCGCGATCCACCTATTGAGCACCCCTGCCCCACACTATTCCTTTGCGCCACTGGTGGAACATTCAGATCCAGTGCAGCAGCTTGTACAATGAGGTCAAAAGTCAGGTAAGTTTTAGCTGCAGCCCTCAGCCCCAAGACCATCTCCATTCTAACCACCACTGTCCACCCACCCACCCACCTCTTAAGGGGTATAATGCATGCTAAACTACACTGTTGCGTGCTGATGTTCCCCATAAGAAGAAATGTCCATATTTGTATGACCTTCTTATGGTTTCAGTGGTTTCTATAACATGCAAATTGGAAAGAGTTGCTTATGATGTGTATTTATTCAAGCACAAAGGAATGTGTTTACTACATACCAAAGATGAAGATGATTCAATGCAGCTGAATACTCTGATCTATCCTGCAGATGTCTGTGAGGAAGAAATCCATTTGTATTCACTAATGAATTACTATCAAGTTGCAGAAAGGCTCGATAAACGCCCTCTTCTAACACATTCTCAGAATATTTTGTCCATGATGTTGTCCCAGTGATTGACACGAAAGCCTCAGTCCTTCTACAGCTTGTTGGCTACTTAGCTGTATCATGGAAGGAAATGATACCCCTGTTTACCCGTTTACCCCTGTGGACTCTCTATTTAGCATTCAGTGGAGTGAGCACCTTTGAGTTTGCACTCAGGCATTCAGCTGGCATCTTTGCTGTAAAGGTTTGAGAACACACACGCATTTGTAGTTTCTGAACACAACATTTCACGTTTGTATTCAAACAACTACTTTCTTGGGTTAAAAAATAGGAAGGGCTTCAGATACCATGAGAAATAGGAGACCATGCGAGAGTATTCAGTACAGAGGATATAATACAATATTCACCATTCACAAACCAAAACCTATACATGTCTATTCAGATGCAAGTCCCATTATAGACAGTGGGGCTTACTCCCAGGTAAGTGAAGATAGGATTGCAGACAAAGGCACATTCAGGATCAAATTGCAGTCCAGTCCTATGCATGTCTTAGAAGTACCACCGAGTTCAATGAGACGTACTCCCAGGAAAATGTGCATAGGACATTTAAGCCTCTTGGGTTCTGAAAATAAATCCCAAGGAGAGTCTAAGGGGAAAGGGAGGAATCTGGATCAGGGCCACACTATGGGGGAAAGGGTTGGACCTCTCACAGCTTTGGCAGGCCCAGAAGCTGTTTTTAGCATCCATATAGCTCAGATGTCATGTCTATTTCACAGTTAGAGGACTCGCAGCAGGGGTGTAGTCTAGGTGGGGGACAGTCTCTTACATCATCAGCAGGTGTGCTCAAGTGCTGCTTTTTAAACCTTTTCCAAAGGATCAAGGTCCGCAGAAGGGCAAATGAATAAATTTGTGAAGGGTATACATTTCTGTCAAGACCATAATCTTCCCAAAGGGTTACCTGAGAGACAGTCTATAGATCATGTTATAGTAAGGCTACAATTCTATGCAGATTTACCTGGTAGCAAGTCCTCTTGAACATAGTGGGACTTACATGTGAGTAAACAGGCATAGACTAGCACTCTTGTATAGGTGTCCCCCCTCCTATATCCATGAACTTAACTTATCCACTGTTTACCTCTGTTCAAAAATATTAAATAGAAAATTCAAATTGCATGCCATTCATCTTTCTGCCCCATTGTGTTTGTGCTTGTGATCTCTTTTTGTCTTCTGTCCCTACACTGGTTCACTTTACTCGCGTACAGTTAACCTCTAGCATTCTTGCTGTCAAATTTGTTAGCGTTGTTAAAATAACCCTTAATTTTGTTTAACAATGACCCCCAAGTGCAAAAGATGACTTATAAATGGGGTTCGCTACTATCCATGGTTTCTGGGCTTGGTGGTAGGTCTTGGAACGTATCTCCTGCAGGTACACCTGTGTGCGTTTTATATTTTTTAAGAAAATTTTAAATCCAGTTTTTCATTTTTTTTTTTTACATTTGTTTTAGAACTATTACAACCCACTTGAAGAGTTTGGAATGAAATGAGCTGGATCTTTAAATGATGTACAATAAGTTTCAAGACAGAAACAATTGGGAAGAGGGAAAAAGTCTTAAAAAATTAAAATTGGGGTTTTTTTGGTTATATAATCTTAATGGGGTGTGGGAACCTGTATAGAGATGTGGCTATGGATGTGTGTCATGAAGATCTTCTGCACTTTAAAATTTACCATGCACCACTGAACTCCTATTTGTATGTAACAGGAAGAGTTTGTATTAGTTCTGAACTAGTCAGTGGTTCTATTCTACCTTCAAGGGAGTCTTGCTTGAAAGATTGCATGTTCTTTCACCAGTAAAAAAAGTGATGTAATCAACAGTATAATCTTGCATAGTTTCCAGAACAGTAGTCCAGGCAATCTATGCAAAGCAGAAAAAAATGTGCGCTGTTGCCTGATGACATTAAATAATCAGCCAAAGGCAATTTACAACATGAATTTGATGAGTATATATTCATTAAGGATATCCTTGTAGACTTGTACACATGGTGAAACGATTGCTTCGCAACATCTGCGGCTTGCAATTCAACCCACATTCACCACATCACTGCTACAGCTGCCCAAACTGGGTTGAGCAGTGGGGTGCGGAGCAATCGTGATGTAAGTGTGCGGGGAGGCAGCTGAATAGATTCTTCTACCATGCACCAAACTCTGCTCAGACCCTATTACGTCACAACCTCACACAACGCAGCTGGTTGTGCGAATTGCCCCCTCCAAATCAAGGTGCCATGGCAAGTTTAAACTTTCTTTTCATCAATTTTTTGCATCGGCAAAGTAGAATATAAGGAATTTCTCAGTCGTCCACAGAATACTTTAGAACAGGAGTGTCCAAAGTTTTTGGCAGGAGGGCCACATCAGCTCTCTGACACTATGTCGGGGGCCGGGGGGGGAAAAAGAATTAATTTACATTTAAAATTTGAATAAATTTACATAGATTTACATAAATGAATATATTAAAGATGGACGTATATGAATGAATGAAGGTCTTGCAATAGCTCAAGGCCTCTAAAAGGCCTGGCACAAAGCAAGGTCAGCCTTTCCTTTGCTGCCACTGCTGCATCACAGCAAGCAGTGGAGGGAGCCCCCATTCCACAGCTCATGCGAGAGGTCAAACGTTTGTCCTCACACTGACATCAGTTGTGTCTGGCCAGCACAGGCTCCAACAAATCTCTGGAGGGCCAGAGGCTCATTGGAGACTGGAGGCTCCCTGAGGGCCGCATTGGGAGTCCTCGAGGGCCGCAAGTGGCCCCAGGGCCGGGGTTTGGGCACCCCTGCTTTAGAATATCAAAATGTAGAAGGATTTACCAGTCATGGGAAGCCTGACATGGCGCTCCTCCAGTCTGCGCTGGCAAAACAGCAGCTGCATTGTGGCCCCTGTGTTCTTACTTGGGGAAAGGGGACGGAAGAGGCCTCTGGCAGTCCTGGCAGGGCCAACTGGATACAATGGTCACCATATTGGTGCCACTGGTTAGGATTGAGCCGATCCTCAGACAGCCCCCAAAGGATCTTCTGGATCTGACTGGAAGGCACTTCTGGTTTTTGGTGAAAACCGGAATTGCCTTCTGGATGCCTCTAGGAGGCCTTCTGAAGCCTGGGGAGTTTGCGTCTGGGAGGCCCTTCATATGTGGGATTGGCGCCAATGGTGAGTCAAATCTGCAGGTGCCAAATTCACAGATGACAAGGGCCAGCTGTAGCTACAGCAGTGTTTCTCAGAATAGGAGGGGAAGTGGGTGAGATTCCAGGAGAACGTCACTATGTTGCATTCCTTTTTAGAGATAAGAGGAATCTCTGAAACACAACTTGTAAGAACATCATTTAATGGTATACTATTTGGGCATGAGAACAGGCCTGGCTGCTTGCTGTTTCCAGCGGTGGCCAAGCCATGGTCTCTGGTGTGGCACATCTGTGACAGCCACTGGATCGTGCTCACTGGCAGTGTAAGGGGTGGATAGGAGTGGGCCATAAAACATGCAGTTGACACATAACTTCAAGGAGCTCTTCTGCTTGTGTTGGTCACACTCACTGCCAGCTGCTCTGATATCACTAAGGGCGCAATCCTAACCCCTTATGTCAGTGCTTTCCAGCACTGATTTAAGGGCAATGCAGCTCTGACATAAGGGAACAAACATTCCCTTACTTTAAAGAGGCCTCCATGAGTGACACCCAACTGCAGGATGCAGCACACGTCCCATTGGCACCGCTATGCCAGTGCTGGAAAGCACTGACATAAGGGGTTAGGATTGCGCCCTAAGGTGAATAAAGATAAAAGATTACCAAGTGGGCAACTCATCACACTGCGCATGCAGCCACTGGAGAGCCAGCTGTCTGTACTGTCTTGTCCGATATTATGGAGCACTTTATCACTCCCCCTGGACACGGGATGAGGGGGCAGAAGCGTAGCAAGATGGCTTTTACCTCTTGACAAAACAATACTGGTTACTAGCTCACCAAGTGGTTACGCGTATTTGCTGAACAGCAAAGTGAATTTATGTAGTCATCCGGCTTCGATCATTTCCTAGCGGCTATCCTACGCATGACTTAAGACATGAGTAAGGAGCAGTAAGCGCATGCTTCCGCCAAAAATTAAGTAATTTTAAGTCCAATTGTTTCTGTGGGAAAGATAATCTTGTCCTAAATTCCTCCAGCTAAAATCAGTGCTTAACTTAAGCTTAAAAGTGCTTAAAACTAGGCTGACTCCACCCTCCGGAAGCCAGATTGTGAAATAGGTAATGACTTTTTTCCTTTCTTATCATCCTATACCATCTTTATAGAATGCACACCTTCCACATACAACTCAAGCAGTTTCAACATCATACGGTAAACTACGTTTTGGCCCTGTTCAGTCACTCCCCTCTCATTAGTCCAGTTCCTATAAATCCATTACACAATACTGCTAACCCATGTTATGGATGGTTTTTCTTTGCTAGCATGTAACTTTAACGATCAGCCGATAGTAGCAATAAAATGCTCTCAGGTTGTCACGTATGGATGTTGTTCAACTTGCATTCGCTGAAAAGAATTAACTGACGTGATTGAACGCATGCACAAACCATTACTTTTCATGTGAAACTATGGATGAATTAACCTGGAACCCAGCTGATCTAACAGTAGCGTGGCTGCAACTAAAAATTTTAATTAAATGGAAGATTACATCAAATATGTCTTTAGGACATTTATAATTCCATTACAAAATTCCATCATAATATGTATTTTTTTTACTCAGAAGCACATCACTAAGAGCTGAATCCAGAACAGCGCGCACCAGCTCACCGCTGGCACACGTTGTCACAAACGTGTTGTAAGGCATGTTTGCGGGCATTAGCACCGGTCCAGTGCTGGAGCTGGCCCACCACAAGCCCGCACTGGGACAGTGCTAGTCAGAGGCTGGAGATGTTCTGGGGCAGGCGGAGGGTATGCGACAGGAGGGGAAGGGACTGGTGGAGCTCAACTCCGGCGATCTGGAGCCTCGTGTTTGGCACAGAGTTGAGTTGAGTAGCCCCACTGCGGGGGCTACTCATTCCCTTCTCCCTAGGAGCTGCCGCGTGGTGTGCTTAGGACACTGTGGCGGCCTTCTTGGCGCTGCGGCAGTCCCGTGCGCCAGGCAATTCAGGATTGGGCTGTAAACCTCCGCAGGACTTCTCCTTGTTGGCTGGTTGACTGTTGATCTATTTATTTAGCTAAGCAAACTCCCTTATGAACTTTTTTTTTTGTCGTTGAAAAGCAGTATATAACTATTCTTATAATTAAAAATAATAATCTGTAATCTTTGGCTTTTCTGTACATTGCTATTCTTGTCCGCTTCTTTGCTGCACTTTTTCCTGTTCTGATGCTTTCTAGAAACAGTTTCCGTTTCTGTATTCTCTTTCCTTCAACATGAAAAATTAGAAGGCTTTTTGATGGGAGATCTCAAATGCCTCCACAAAGAGGGAAATAATTAGGCTTTCATTATCTGAAAATGCCTACAATTGTTCTGTATTCAGGATAACTTAACTAAAGTTCTAAAATGTTTGCATATCAATGGCAAGCATAAAAATGTGCTTAGAACCTTTCTCTTTAATTGTGCTGGGTTAGGATAAACAGAGACTTACATATTGTTCAAAGAAGTAGTTGTTACAACCTTAATTTCATTTCAGAAGGAATGAGAAACTGCAATCAATAACCAAACATTCACTTAACATCAACTTGCCTAGACTCCTTGCTTAATCCAAGTGCTCTTTACCTGATAAGTCAGTGGTTTCCAAATTGGTTCCCTGGGAAGCCATAGAAACTAGCCAAGGGAGCTGCAAAATCCTTGTGAAAAACCCGGTATCCTATACAATGTATAGGATTGCTGCCTTCACAGGGAGCCGTGGCCAATGGCCCAGTAGGTCAAGGGAGCTGCCAGTTGAAAAAGTTTGGGAACCACTGCTGCAGGTGTTATATTTTACTTGTCTTCTATGTTCCATACACATCTTTCTCAATTTAATTCCACCATATTCCTTGAACTTCATCACTGATAATGGTACAATATATTTTAATCCAAAAAGTTTATTTGGTTGAAGAGATGCGTCCACATTTGCTTTCCATATGAAGACAGGCAAAAGGAAAACACACCTTTGGTCCACTGAAAGAGGTGGAGTGGCACAGACACACCTGAAAAGAAGCAGCAAGGCCAAAGCTGTGGAAAAGAAAGACACATCCTAAACTGAATAGTGGTATTGATGGTGGGTGAAAACTCAAGGCACATCTGCATAGTATTTACTTCAGGGATTGGATGCATTCATGCATTTGACATGTGCAACAGATTCAGGCCACACTTATCATTAATGCATTTTACATGGATTTCAAGATGATTGTAGGACCAATGGAGGCTGTGCAGTCTGATCAAGCAGGTTCTTTCTGTCAACTCTGAAGCATGTGGGCATTCTGGGGAAAAGGTCTGGGGAGCCTGTGCTTCCAACTGTGCACAAAAGATCTGAATGAGTACAGACACATAAGAAGAGCCCTGCTGAATCAGACCAAGGGCCCACCTAGTTCAGCTTCCTGTATCTCACAGTGGCCCACCTGCCTTGAGAACATCATGTCATACACACACAAGAAAAATCCTGTGGCAGAGGTAGCAGTTCAAGGATAAAATACTGTGAAGGCGAACACGCTTATTTGTGCATGGGTGATGACTGTCCAACAATGCGGGATTAGGCATCTCTTTTGGAGAGGAGTAGGGGGAAAGGTTTTGAGCACCTTTGCCCAGTAATGGAACCCTAATCATCTCCTCCTTAGAGTACACACTCTCTCTGGTTGTTGAGGCAACTATTTGTTGACCTATTTTAAATTAATTCTGAGCACTCAGCGTTTTATTTTAACTTAGCACTTCTTCATTGCAAGATTTTGTAGTATCTTTTTTAAGTTCTCTCAGTTACAGCTCGGAAGGAAGAGACCTTGTTACACAACAAAGATTCTAAATGGCACTTTGTAGTGAGTGGTTACAAAACCACAATAAGCGACCAATGCTGTCTTTCTATTCAGTCTATGCACTAAAGTAGCGGTTCCCAAATTGGAGAAAGGTGTGCGCCGGGAATGCTTCCCCTGGCGCAACCGGCACTTACAGTTCCGGCACGCCAAGGGACTCTATGTCCCTAGATTGGGATGACGTGACACTCTGGTCAGTTGCATTTATGGTGCAATGCTCTGATGGGCATTGCACCTGGATTTCCGGGAAGACCAACTGTCTGGAGCATTGCTTCATGTTGATCTGGGGACATGAAGTCCTATGGCATTCCGGAACTATAAGTATTGGTCATGGGAGGGAAGAATGAGACCAAAACTCAGATCCGGCCTCCGGGCCATAGTTTGAACTGGTCTGAACTAGAGCAGTGTGTGTGTGTGTGTGTACATGAGACGATGTAAACATGTCCTAAAATATATTTCTGTACCAAAGTGCTGACTGTGAAATAGTGGCTTTGGCATAAATAAATATATGACCTTATGGTGATACATATTCTGCAACCAGATGACCAACTTATAAATAAAACATTTTCAGCATTGCACACTTAACCTCTTACTGATATGGAAAGTTTTCCTTTTGCTTCTAGACAACTTGAAGAATACGGACTTGAAGAAAACGGAGGGGGGAACCAAAACATTAATTAACGCACCCGTTACGTTATCTACAACTTATTCGGCAGGATAAAAGACTTTTGAGATTATTTTGCTCTCCACAATAAAATGTGCTAAAATAGTTTTTTTTTTCTACTTCTATGACAGACTGACATCCTATAAAAATAATTGTAATAAAATACAGAGTACATCTGGCAAACTTAAATTTCAACCACTTATGAGAAGATAAAGTTAATCCTTTGGATACTATCAAAATAATTTTAAATAGATCTTGCACTCAGTAAATTCAGCAGCCTATCAGGATAGGGTGTAGTGAGCCACCCCACACTTCTGTGGCAGCTGATATAAAGCGACTTAATTCAATGTCTAATACCCCAACGTTGCTTTTGTCTACATTAGTGCATTTTGCATAGAGTACTTCAAATAACCTTTAAGGAAAGAGCAGTGTGAAAGCCGCATAAGGGAGAGTTATACAAAACCCTTCATAATTCCCATGTAAACAAATTTCATAGTGCTCCCTCCTCTGTACCAGCCCAGGGATTGAGAAGTCTTTTGTGAATTGTCTGAGGAAGAGAAAAGCAGAACTTCATAACATCTACAATAAGGTGCTCCCAAGGGGCCACGAAGAGCGAAGCTTCATGCAAGGTATTAAGTCACTCTGTCATTATTTTCATGTGTCTTCTCTCAGTTGGTGGTCACACTGGCTTCTTTCTGACGTAGTCTTTCTTTCTGTTGTTTAAGAAAAAAGGGACTTTATTATCATTCTTTTCTTTAATTTTCCATCTGTTCTCAAATTTGAAAGGGTATGTGGTCTCGTAGGCTCGAAGAATGGAGCGGTCCGAAACCAGAGTAGACATAAGCCATTTTTCCTTTCAGAAAATTAACTCCTGGAGCACCAGACCAAGAGAGGAACTGAACGGTTTTCACATAAGCGTATATAACATCTTGGGAAACATTTTGTTTGACTTGAAGGGTTTTGGTCCTCAAGATATTCTGTGCCTCTAGTTCAGTAGGTATCACAACAGAAGATACATGTTACTGGACTCTGGAAGACCTTCCAAATTAACGTTAGACAATAGCATACATCTTTAAGAGTTTAGTAATGTGAATGCAAGTATAACAAAAAAAATTGTTTTTGGAGAGGCAAAAATACATACACTGTAACCCCAGTATCCATGGATCCAGTATCCACGGATTTTACTCACCATGGATACCAGAGGAAAGCTACTTCCAGTTTGCTCCTCAAACAGGAAGTGGCTTTCTGAAGCCTCCAGGATAACTTTTGAGATCCATGGAGGCTTCTGCAGGCATCAATATCCTCCTGGAGGCCTCAGCAAGCCACTTCTGGTTTGACGAACGAACCGGAAGCGGCCACAGATCCGTGTATCTGCGGATTCAAGTATCCACAGGGGTTTTTGAAACAGATCCCTGTGGATAAACAGGGTAGACTGAATGTAGCTGCAGGAGTAGAATAAGGCATTAGAGACACAGTCTTACCCTATGTGCACATGATTTTCTCATTTGTTTCCTAAAAAGTGGGGCACTACTGTGGACATTCTCCTTTGTACATGCCCTTAACAGCAGAATGGCCCATGTGGAGAAATACATGCAATCTTAGATTGCTGGACCTGAACTAACATAGGCCAAACCTGTTTATACTAATAGCACTTTGCTTCCCCCCATATAATCTAAACCAAAATGACAGATGGCAAGTTGTCTTCTCGTAACATCCCTATACTTAGCCCTTTACACCAGACCGAATGAGAAATGCTTCAAATCCCATGCATGTCTACTCAGAAGTAAGTAACATTGTGTTCAGTGGGGCTTAGGCTGCAATCCTATGCACACTTTCCTGAGAGCAAGCCCCACTGTATATAATGGGACTTACTTCTCAGTAGACAAGCATAGAATTGTGCTCTTACTCTCAAAAAAGCATGTCCAGTATAGGACTGAAGCCTAAGTATGAAAGGACAGTTTACACAAGTTGCCACTAAATTGGATTCACCTTAATTTGACTAGCCAATACACATCCAAATATGGCAAAAGAACAGAATTTCTCTATGCCCCCAAAAGATAGCAGCCTATTCGGGACAAAACTCAGAAAGTCAGACCAGTGGTGTAGCTAGAGGGGGTGCAAAGCACTAAGTTTTGCAGACTTTTGAATGTGCTGTGCAAACAGCCCCTCCCCTCTCCTTCAGACCCATTCCAGGCTGCTGGAGCAAAATGGAGACATTCGCCTCTTCTCTGGGTCTTCTCTGGCATTTTCTCCCACCACCTGAAATGGCTCCGAAGGGGAGGGGTCGCTTGCATAGTGCCTTCAGGCCCCTGCAAAACTTAGTGCTTTGCACCCCCTCTAGCTAAACCATTGAGCCAGACTCATTAGATAGAGAAACAGAGCGACCAAGGTAGAAAAGTTTGACAATAATGTCCCATAAGCTACTTTCACAATCCCCACCTGTCCACCTCCCAAATGTGAAATGAAAGAGAAGCTTTATGAAACTTGTGCTGTAAAAACAATTTGTGGGAGTACAGCATGAGGCAGGAAAGAAGATCACTGATGAGTCAGAAGGAAGTGACAAAACCAAGACAGCTTCTGGGGACTGTTTTTGTGCACACTATTTTTCCTGGCATAGAGCTATTTAAAGAGAACTGGAAACCAGAGCCACTCTGAAAACACATCATACCAGACTGGCAGTGGGATTGATCTTCTTTGTTTCCACCTTCTTTTCTGCAGTTAACCTGCTCACTGATTGCTGAGCCACTTTGAGTCTGAAAGAAAACATACATAAAGACATCCTATTAGAGTCAAAGAAGTGGCATCTCCTTGGCATATGAAAGCCACTTTGAGAAGCTCTACTAAATCTGTTCATGATACAAAGCAAAAAACAAACTGTGCCAATCCCAAAAGGTGGATGGAGAGTCATCCTGTCTTCTCTAACAAACCTGGACAAGATACAGTAATATGAGCAATTGAGGCTAGTCCTTGGAGTTGGTGTACCATCAAGACTATGGCTGTTAAGAGTTACTGCAACATAACGTGCATGCAATTTCTCTAAAGCAGGGGTTCTCAAACTCCTTATCTTGGTGACCCACTGCATTGTTTGATGTGGATCTGGAGGCCGTCAAGGCCAGGAATCTGCACAAATCTGTAAAATAGTAAGCAACCCAGAAGTTGCTTCCAGGGGCGCGCAACCCACTTCACTGGCCACACCACACTGTGTGCTGTGACCCACCGCTGGGTTGTGATCTGACTTCTTTACCAGGAAGCTGCAAAGCATTCCGACAGAGTGTGACACAGGCAATGAAGTAGGTTGCACACCATTTTACATTGCAGCTCATAGTTGCGGTCAACCCACCAAAAATTTGGTCACAACCCACAGTTTAAGAAACGCTGCTCTGAAGCACTCCTTATTACACATTCTGATAGCAGTGAATTAAACAGGACTCCCACTGAAAGTGATGAGGTGAAACAGTTTTGAAGTATCATTTGAAAGTCAGTGGCCAATTATTTTATTAAACGCCCACCCCAGAGCAACAGGGTTGGAACTGCTCAGAATCTCTGCATGTAGCAGTATATTTGATTTGAGGATCCGTACAGGGGTTACATGGATACCGGATGACCTTTTCCTATTCTCATCTTCAATATTGACCACTTACCAGTTACCCCTGCTAACTGGGTAAGAGGCACTCTTTCAAGTGGGTGCTCCTCTTTTTAGCAGGGGGAGAGTAAACTGGCCCACCTCATGCCAGCAGTGTCTTTTCTAGTGGCTGTCTGCTGGTCTTCTTTTGCATCTTTTTAGATTGTGAGCCCTTTTGGGACAGGGAGCCATTAGTTATTTGATACCCTGTACATGCCTGATCTTGTCTGATCTTGGAAGCTAAGCAGGGTCAAGCCTGGTTAGTACTTGGATGGGAGACTGCCTGGGAATACCGGGTGCTGTAGGCTTATACCATAGTCTTTCAAGACTGAAGGTTGCCAACCATTTTTTTCTTTGTAAACCGCTTTGTGGACTTTTAGTTGAAAAGCAGTATATAAATACTGTTAATTAATAATAATAATAATAATAATAATAATAATAATAATAATAATAATAATAATAATATTGCAAGAACACAGACTGCCCAAGCTTGGAGCCCATGCTCCCTTGCCAAAATGGTAAGTGAAAGAAGCCAGAGAGTCGTTTCAACTCCTTACTGTATTAGATCTTTCTGTAGATTTTCTAGCTGCACATCCTCAAATGATGGTATCACAGTAGTGGACTGAATATTCTTCCCTCCAGTGGGGGACCTGGGGTGGGGCAGGGAGGGCAAATACCCTGGGCGTTCTTGCTGTTCTTGTTCTTGCTGCACCCACACCACTGCTGCCTCCGCCCGCGGTGCCATCCTGCCTGCCCATCAAAGCTGTTCCACAGGCACCCGAGGCTCTGCACGGCACTTGGCAGTGGTCAAGCCGCCTTCTGAGGCCTTTCCTGTGGTTTTAAGCAATACTTCCAGCAACATTTAAAACAGCGGGAGAAGCCTCAGAGGCTTCTCGACCAATGTGGAACATCATGTGAGGCTCCGTTACACCTAGGTGAGTATCTTGGGGGGGGGTGTGCTCGAGGCGGCCAGCATGTGGGGGTGGTGGCATGTCATGGGCCTGCCCCGGGTCGCAATGAGGGGAGGTTCGCTACTGCTTCCCTCTGATGATGGAACATTTAAATGCTCCAGCAAATATTTTGTGGGTTAAAGTGACTGACTAACCATTTTGTTGTTTGGGAAATTATACTTGTGAAACCTTAACCCAGCAGCAGAGCTGTGCTGAAATCTGCTTTAGCAAGAAGTGCGATTGTACAGGGAAGCACCCATAACCACAAACCTACCCAGGGATCTCAGGAAAAACCCACTTAGCACATCAGCACTGATTCTAAAGAGAGAAGGTATTGAAGACGTCTTTAAATTCTACAGCAAAAAAGAAAAAAACAACCCCCCCCCCCCAAACTAGACATCCTATTGCTATTGGATCCAGATAAAAGCCACAGAGGTCTCAAGATCACCACAGTTCTGTTATTCTAATTCCAGTCATGAAAATACATCCCTCCCATTATTTTTAATGGAGAAAGAGGCTTCTACTGGCTTGCGTTTCATTAAATTAGGGTGATGAAGGGAGTCATTGGAATTGAAACTTAGTTGCCACTTTGTTGTCAATTAGCTTGTTCTTGCTAATTGTGATGGTATTTTTAGTAGCCCTTGGCCTATCCTATATACTGTAAGTCTCAGGAGTGACTTATCTCTTTGCCCCTGGGCCTTGTTGACGGACGCAAGCAGGCCACATTGTCTGGTGGGTTGCCTAGAAATGCTATAAGTTTTATGTCTGGAGGTGCTTCTGATGCTCTTAGATTTTAGACAAATACAGAAAGCTCTTTTATGTCAACCTTGGACTAGATTTGCTTCTTCCTTGGAATCCAGAGAACCTCCAGCCCTTAGTCAGAGCAAGGGGTCTGGAACAGCTAGTAACTCAAACACCACTTTTCTTTGACAACAACCTATACTCCTACCACTTTCATTGGCTAACAAGAGGGAGACTACTGGTTATTAGCTAGTAGTCTAGAAATGTTTTTTAAAAAATCACTTGTTCAAACTGTGCATGTTTGATGCTGTTCTTGGACAGCTGTTTAGCATCTGTAATGACTTTATTTTTAAGTAAAGAGTCATATTACTTTCCAGAGGTCTTATTTCAAACCATACTTACGCTGTGTGCTGATATGAGATATAGAAATACATTACCATTAATTAAACATTCAGTGATTAAATCTCAAAAGGCTTAACATACTGCTGTATATGACTAACGCTAGTCAAATTTCTCCCTTCATACTTATGTAATAGCACAAAACCTGCATAAGCTATGAAGAATTTAATGTTCTTCTTATGACCTACTTTTCATTTTATAAAGCTTGAAATATTTTGATATATATTAATTGTGATGCAAAAATTAAAAAAGGGGCTCAGATGACGTATATCTGTGAGCAGCACATTATATGTCAAAAGCCTAAATCCTAACCAACTTTCCCACACTGATACAACTGTGCCAAGGGGACACGTGCCACAGCCTGCAGTTAGGTGGCAGTCACAGAGGCCTCCTCAAGGTAAGGAAATGTTTGTTCCCTTACCTTGGAGCTGCATTGTCCTTATCCTGGTGCTGGAAAGTTGGATGTGGCCTCTGGAAGCAATTTCTCTAGCCCCCCATTTTAATTGGGCTGACTCATAGCTTGAAATTATGAAGAAGATTTGCACTTTTTCTCTTCTGTCATTTGCAGCAGTTTCTATGTGAGAACCAAGTGCTTATTTCTGGCTGTCATCTGCTTAATGATGTCACTTCCCGCTTAATGATGTCACTTCTGGCCCTCAGCAGCTGCCATGAATGCTATTTGGCCCACTATATGAAATAAGTTTGACACACCCTGTGTCAGATGTTCCTCAACATGAATGGGTAACAAACTGGGACAACCAGAGACAACCAAATTAGACATAGCTGTAAAAGCATTTCCCCCTTTTTGTGTGTATGTTGTTGTTGTTGTTTTTTTTTCAAATAACAGCTATAGGGAGCCCTTTTCAGATTGAGACTATTAACTCCTTTTCTCTGGTAGCATGGTGCTAACAACCCCTCCCCCACCCAAAGCTATGGAAGGAAAGACTACTGGAGATATTTTCTTGAATGCAAATAGGAAAATGGAAAGAAATCTACTGTAATTTATCACGTTATTTGAACTGGTGTGTTAGCCAAATGTTAAGTAAGATACTACATTGCAGGAACCCAACAGAGGGTTCTTTAAGGCAGTAAAAGAAAAATATTCATACTTTAAATGTACATCAGTGGTCTTCAACCTTTTTGTGCCATGACCCAAACAAACAAACAAACAAACAAACAAACAAACAAACAAACAAACAAACAAACAAACAAACAAACAAACTAGGGACCCCACCATCGATCATGGACCTCTCCCAGGACCCTATTTACTCATCTCCCTCCCTGCCATCGCCCACTCTCTACCCCCCGCAATGCTCTCCGAGCACCATTCATTACAACCAAATATTCTTATTTGAGAGAGAAGAAAAAGTTACCATGAAGTCTGGCACCAGTTAATGCTATTTTAGCAAAATTGCTAAGAATCTGAGCAGGACTGGGACACAAGAACCTGATAGCTGTAGGGGTACACCAGATGCCTTCTTCTTTATCTGGTGGTGCTCTAGTCCAGTAGTCTTCAACCTTTTTCATTTCCGTAAGTTGCTGCAACCCCACAACTGAGGTTTTGTGACTCCATTGGGGTCCTGACCCCAAGGTTGAAGAACACTGATATATGCAATAATAGTCCAGAAGAGTTTAAAGATTTGAATGGGGACATAAACTCACAGATGACATGAACATTTTTTTTACATACTTTGAGCCGACTAGCATCTAAATAACAGCTTTACATTAAGATTTCACATTTTAGCATAAAGTTGACGGGGACCTGACTACTGTGTTATCTGGTTTACTGCATTTTTTAAATGAAAATTCCATTGGTTCAGCAATGCTTTTTCACATTGATAAACCACAATCCCATACTCAGGATCTTTTAACACTTAAATCATCCCTAATCCGTGTTTAGCAATCCTGAGAATGCACTCTTGCTTAAGAAATAATGACTTGCAAGATCAGACAAAAGCCTACCTGGCCTATAATTCTTTTGCATGAATCCTAGCAAACCAACAGGCAGTAGGTGGTACAGAGGCCAAGGTGTGTCTTCTCTCAGCCCTGATCAAGAGAATCAAAGTCTTCACCAACTAGTTGGCAACCTTCAGTCTCAAAAGACTATGGTATCGCGCTCTGAATGGTGGTTCTGGAACCGCGTCTAGTGTGGCTGAAAAGGCCGATTCGGGAGTGACAATCCCTTCCACACTAGGAGCAAGTGTAGTCTGTCCCTAGTGTGTCTCCCTGGCTACGGGCCTTCCTTCTTTGCCTCAGTCTGTTGGCCAAGTGTCTGGGAAGGGGCTGCAGCTCAGTGGGAATGCATCTGTTTTACTTGCAGATGGTCCTGGTCAGTGGTGTATCTAGACAGGCGCATACTTTCACTAAGTTTTGCAGGGTGTCTCACTGCAGTGTCCAAGGGCCCCTCCCCCTCCCCTTCAGATTCAGGCGTATGCCTCTGCTTGCACTGCCTGGAATGGCTCTGAAGGGGAGGGGCCACTTGCACACTGTGGTGAGGTTCCCTGCAAAACTTAGTGCTTGGCATCCCCTCCACTTACACCACTGGTCCTGGTTTCAATCCCTCATATGGCCAGGTAGGGCTGCAGAAGACCCTGGAAAGTTCGAGGTGGTTAATTGTAGACAGCCAAAGGCAGTTTCATATGTTCAAATTACTATATGAAGAATACAGACCTGGATCCACAGAAACTTAACGCACACTGCCATCCAGGAGCACTTTATAAGATGGCTATTGTAGGATGTTAAAGGATGATAAAGCCCTTTGATGATCAAATCTCAACCTTTGCTCCTTTTAAAGTATACGATGTTTTTGCCATCAGAGCTGGTTTACAAGAGCCACCAGAAACGTATCAGAGAGCTACATGAGGTAGGAGCTGAAATTATTCACTTTCCTGATCTTGATAGTTCCCATTTCCTCTTTTGTACTGTGATGATACTAGACACTACACCAATGGTTGTTAAAATGGACAGTCCATAAATCTCTCACCACCCGATGAGGGCCTGATGGCAGGAAATATTCATTTTCCTCCCACAGTTTTTCCACTGAACCCTCAAACATGAAGATAATTTATAGAGTCAGATTAGTATGACGCAAACAAAGAAAAAGACTTGAATTGTCCTGGGAAATGTATCCCAATTTGGTATCAATTGCCTCTCATACAGCATCATTTGATAAATGCTTGAGGCAAACAGAACAGCAGCAGATCTAGTCAGGCCCATAGTTCATCTAGCCCAGAGTCCTGTTAGATGGGGATGCTTTCAGTTGTTTTTTTCAACATATGATACCCGAAGAGATAAACAATCCCCAATTACTAATGGCAGTTTTGGCTCAGAATCAAGCTGCTGACATTGCACTGCTCCAATGGAAAACTACATTTCCCACTAGGGCCTTCTGTCCTTCTGTCCTTCCAGGCACTGAAGAAAGGGAGAGACTGCTTTCCTTCTCCATTCCTGAGATCAGAGGACTCTCTCTCAACAAGTTGAGTTACTGGAAGGCCTTTACTGGGAGAGGGGGCTAGGAGATTTTAGTCAAGTTGAAAACTAGATTTTAATCCAAGCTGAATTAGACTTCTTGTGTTCATAATGCTTGCTCGATACAAGGGTATCTGCAAGAGGGATCTGAAGGCCTTAGGAGTGGACCTCAACAGGTGGGAAACCCTGGCCTCTGAGCGACCCGCTTGGAGGCAGGCTGTGCAGCATGGCCTTTCCCAGTTTGAAGAGACACTTGGCCAACAGACTGAGGCAAAGAGGCAAAGAAGGAAGGCCCATAGCCAGGGAGACAGACCAGGGACAGACTGCACTTGCTCCCAGTGTGGAAGGGATTGCCACTCCCGAATTGGCCTTTTCAGCCACACTAGACGCTGTTCCAGAACCACCATTCAGAGCGCGATACCACAGTCTTTCGAGACTGAAGGTTGCCAACAAATGCTTGCTCACCTCTTCTTTAAGGTGACATAAGCCCTGGCTTAATGAATTTCACTAGTATCTATGTTTGGGCTGGTTCATATTCCATGCCCAAATATTGGTTCCACGAGCATACACGAGTCTGGGGGTTATGGAATGAGCAGGAGAATGCTGTTTGATAAAGAGGAGCCTCAATCTCAGGAACTGGGAACAACTGCAGGTACATTACAACTCTACACGATAGCAATCCCGCATGCTCCCTAGGTAAGCATGTGGGGACCACCTTACATATGGAACAAGTTTCAGGAACTCAACTGATGAGCTAATCCCCTTCGGAGCTGAGACTTACTATTGGTCATTAGCAGGTCATGGGGCACAGGTCAGTTGCATGTGAATGGATATTTTCTTCTGTGAGCTTAAAATCAGCTCTCTGTTAATTTCACACAATCTAGCCACAGTGTGACACTTTTACATTTCAGGGATTTCAACTGGAACGTAAAGTTCACATTATTGCTGGTGCAAGTCCGCATTGATCTGTGTAGGTGAATCAGGCCCAGGAAGCTAGTTTGGATATGGTACACGCTGGTGCCACTAATTCCACCTCCTCCTGGGTCCATTCCACCTACCTCGACTCCAGTTGCCATCCGGTTCAACCTTTCCCTGCTCCATTCAACCCCCTCTCTACCCTCCCCCCCACCAGTGCTGGGTGCCGTAAACATGCCGAAAGCATGTTTACGGCACCAGTGAGTAAGGAAGGAGCACTGGTCTGAGCCCACACCAGTCAGATGCTGGGCCTTGTGCCCAGCAGGAAGAGGATGTCCCACCACCGGGGGTAAGTGCAACTGCTGGGTGGTGGTGTGGCCTCTGAGGGGCAGGGGAGGTGGAATGAGGGCAGGGTGGTGGAAGGAACTAGGCAGGAGGGGGTGCGACTGGCAGAGTTCTACTCTGCGGTATCCTGAGCTCTGGGTTGGTCTGGCTGTAAATCCACTGTTTTTAAAAGGGACAGTGTAACCCTACTGGGGCTACAATCTGATGCACACTTTTCTGGGAAGAAGCCCCGTACAAAATGGGAGCTACTTTTAAATAGATATGCATAGGATTGTGCTGTGAGTTGAACTGAGCTGCAAGTGACTCAGCTGGGACTTACTTCCCATTCAAGGCATTACTCATTAATAATTTTTGAAGCTTCAGTTGAAACAGAGGAAAGGGGAAGAATCCTCAAGAATGCAGTTTGTTTAAACCATGAAATCTGACCATATGTAGGGGGGGAATCTGTTCAAAAGGAGAATTAGGATCACTCATCACAGTGCAAAGAAGGTCACAAATACACTAAAGAAGAAAGGTTGCCAGCACCAGCGGCAACATTAACAAGCTTTTAAAAACTGTAGCGTATTGCTGCACCATGTGGGAAAAGCTCAAAATTATGAAACGAACAGCGAAAAAAAACCTAGTTCTGTGTTATAAAACAAATCATTATCTATTAGCTACTAAAGAAAACAAGCAATTGAGTTTTCAATGCAAAATGAAAGAAAGGAACTAGCTAATTCAGCTAATTCAAGTCTGGGAGTTTTGCAAAAGACAAGAACTGGGACTCCTGGAAAAAACATGGTGATTTCTTAATTATACAAAGTAACTATGAACCTATAAAAGTTAAAAACACCATTTTAAAACAAATGTACCTCTCTCTGTAAAATAATAATTTTCACCTTTATAGAAACACATACAGCTGTGCCCAGGGTTACGAAAAAAAATTCTGCTTACTTAACCCCATGGCCTCCTTTCATTCTCAACATAGGAGGAGGAAAGAATAGGAATTAAGGCATGAAGTGATCCGATACCCAGGGACTGCTTATTAGGCACAGACGGCTTCCTTGCTGGAGCAGCAACCAGTAGAACGGACCTTAAATCAACAAGTGCTATTAAGCGCTTGTTGGCACTCTATACTATCACCACCATATTAAATTCCATCAGGATGAACGGACATGTGGGACGTGTAAAGGGTACCCACTGCACTCTTTTTAAAAAGTATTACTACCCTGTTGAGCCTGTTGTGCATTTACAGAATGATAAATTTATGAAGAGTTAGGCTGCAACAGACAATAGCTTCTTATGTTACAAATGCCACGTTTGGTTTGAATAGTTTGACACGACATTGGAACCAACAAACGATGGCTTGTGTTTGCCCTCAAAACCATGGTTGAAAGCCACAGTTTGAAAATGGTTTGCAATTGTGGTTTCAAACTGTGGCTTTGGAGAACGAGCACAAGTATAGTTTGTCGGTTCAAAAGAAATGGAAATGATGGTTTCCCTGAAAATCAGGAAATAATTAATTGTGTATGGAGGGAACACACAAATCCAAAGCTCTGATAAGAAATGGCAAAAATGTGAACTAATCATTAATGTGAACTAATCATAATTTGAGGGACATGCAAAAGATATCAGCAATATTATGTTGCACATTCTTGTTTTGAAATGTTAATAATTTGTTGCATTGACTTTTGAGGATGAGCAATAAAAAATAGGTTTCAGAATGAAGACTTCTGGAGTTATTAGACTGCAGTCTTATCCTTGCATCTTACAAGTTTGCAGTCTTATCCTTGCAATAGAAGTACCTTTGTAGCAACTGGAATTTCCATAACAGCTGAGTAACAAATGGATATTTATCATGTAACACTGGTGGTTTGAAAAAACCCCCAATGCTTCTTCACTATATGCATATACAAATCAGGACTGACTGGATAAAAGGTCACTGTGTATTAAAAATAGGCCCCTAAAGTTGTGGTGTAAATCCAAGAACCTGCTTAATTGGGGTTGTGGTTTGAATTGCAAATGTGTTAGTTAATCATATATAATGTTTACATCTTTGTGTACCATTGGATTCCTATATACTATGCAGATGTTGATGGTGGGGTAAAAAAAAAAACCCAGTTCTGTTACATAGGCAGCTAATTTATTTTCACGGTAGGTTAAGTGTAGGGCAGTATGGTTAAAGTGTTTCCTCTTCTAAAATGTCTGATAAAAATCTAATTAGATTTCTACACTTTTCTTACATTAGAAGTCAAGTAGTTTTCAGACAAAACAAACTCTTGCAGCCTAACCTATTACTTGGCTAAGGCTACTATATTAGCTCTCTTTTTCCTACCCTGTTATGAGTTGTTTCAATGTCCTTTGAATAACCTCAGAATAGCCGAGATGTACAAAACATAAATGCGGATAAACAACAAAAAAAATCCTCATGCTGGCCACGAGACTGCATTAATGTTAAACATTTGATTATTCACAGGCAGTCTGTTTCTAAAATAGCCATTCATTTTTGCTGGGGTTTTATTTTCTAAACCCCAAATTGCAAGCAATATTACTAGGCTACTTGATGTGGCTTGGGCTACACTTGGTGACAGAACAAAATGTAACCACAACTGGTAACTAAAAACCTTCAGAATTTCGGCATCAACACACATTCAGGAACCTATCGAGTACTGTGAGAGATACTAAATAGCTCGCTCCACATAAAATCCCATTGGTGCAATATTTGCTTACCGGGGTAAATAAAAAGATGTCAGAAACTGTTTATAATACTGTCACTATATTTCCTATTGGAAATAACAGTTGAACACAAACAATTTAGCTGAATTGAAATAGTACTAATGTCTTCTCATATTAATCTTGCCTGTTAAAATGCGAAATAAGGAATCATTAAATTTGATGATTGCATTGTGCAGTGCGCACAGTGGTTTTTGACAGTGTTCAGTTGTAAAATGACTTCTGGCTGCATGTGCAGCATGCTGCTGCTGGCTGTTTTGTACATGCTACCACTCCTGACAGCATTGCAGGAGGCCCGCTGCTGGACTGGCAAAGGTAGGTCTGTCAGCAGCAAGGGCAGAATGGGGTGGAGAGGAACAAGGGTGTTCCTGTGAGGGGCGGAGGGTGGGGAGTTAGGCAGACTGGGGGCAGGATCAGCAGCACTAGATTGCGCAGATATCCTAACCCCTTCCATCTCCCATGCCCGCTGCTGTCACACACCTCGGACTTACACATGCTAAAAAGCAGGCGTATCTAAGGAGTGCCATGGGGAACAAAAGTTGACGTACCCTGAGATCCTTCCAACTTCTCCCCTCCCACAGATGCAGTGCATGCAGTATTTGTGCTGCTGCCTCAATGGGGATTTCAATAGACTTGGGCTGTTTTGGCTGTAGTCCCAAGCACACTTACCTGGGAGCAAGCCCCATTGATTACAATGAGACTTACTTCTCAGTAAACATGCATCAGGTGGGCTGCTTGTCACCAAAAACTATTGCTGGGGGTTCGGTTTGACTCTGCAGAATCAAGAGGTAAAGTTTTGAACTGTACTATTTGAAGCTGTAGAGGAGGAAATCGCATACTGGGTTTAAATGCTTCCCCCTCTACAATGTTCCCTGACTATGACTGAGAAATAAGCACTTCAGCCTTTTTCTTGACATTTCTATGGCTGGAGAGGAGTATTCCAATATGCAAATTCTCTCCCCTTCTCAAAAATACCAGGATGAAATGGAGCTAACCAACAAAGGCTTTACCACTAGATTTTGCCAATGTATAAACTGGTTCCCCTTATCATATTCCATTGAGGTTATTAAAAAGTATGATTACACTAAAATACAGCTTGGGAAAATAATTGTTATTCAAGACATAATTATTGTTTCTCTGTTTTCTGAACGCCTTGCTTCCTGGAAATGTGGTTGGTGAACTGTCAGTCATACTTGGTTAAATAACAACCTCTGAAGGATCATGGCTTTCCAAGACATTTAAAAATGATAAAAACAACTAGTTGATCATTCAGATTTGGATACTTGATGTCAGCAACTCAGTGTCTTGATGAATCAGCCACATTTTAAGCTGAGAATAAGCCAGATCTTTAAAAGGTTAAAAGTAACCCAATAATTAGAAATTAAACAGAAGCCTCGCCAGTGGTGTTGCTAAGGCAGGGTTGGGGGGTACAGAGCCTCAGGCACCACACCTTGAGGCACTGGCGTAGCTAGAGGGGGGGCGGCACACTAAGTTTTGCAGGGAGACTCCCTGCAGCATGCAAGTGGCCTCTCCCCCTCCCTTTGGAAGCCATTCACCTGCGTCCCCCCCCCCGCCCACATGGCTCCCAAGGGGAGGGGAAGAGCCACTTGCACGCTGCGGTGAGGCTAAACGGAGGTGAATGGCTCCAAAGGGGAGGGAGAGGAACCGCTTGCATGCTGCAGGGAGGCTCCCTGCAAAACTTAATGAGCTGCCCCCCTCTAGCTACGCCAGTGCCTTGAGGGGTGTCAAGCCAGGCACTTGAGTGATTGTGTGCCACTCTAAGCAGCTGATGGTTTTTTCACCTTTTTTTTTCTTGAAAGAGAAAAAAAAAGTGAAAAAGCCATTGACCACAGTGTATACAGGATTGCAGCAGCGTGCAACCGCTCAGAGTATCACGTAACCCGGACGTGATTGGCATCACATCACACGTCATCACACCACTTAAATTACTTCTGGATGCACCCCTGAGATCAGGGAAAAACTGTTCTCTTATCTTGAGGAGGCTTCTGTGACTGCCGTCCAATTCAGGATGCAGCACGTGCCCCGTTGACATGGCTGCATCAGTGCTGGAAAGCTGGATAGGACTGAGCACAAAATGGTTTACATAGAAATAAATCAATAAATGGCTCTTTTCTATACATAACCAGCAAAAAAACAAACAAACAAAAAAATGAAGGTTCCTTTTCTCTTTCACTGTGGCTGATTGAGCCACAAGACAGTTGTTCAAAGTTGATTTTGATTATATGCTGAAGTAGATGTGACAAATTGCACCTCTTGGCTGCTTCCAGAGGAGCAGTAACATCACATCTGTTTGCACAGAAGAGTTGTTGTCTTGTTAGGCCCATCCATGTTGCATCAACTGTCCTGAGAACTTGTCCTGTTCAATATTCTCTGCTGTCACTTCTAGCTTTTGTCATTGGGAAGTAACTTATTAAAATTACTCTTTCCAATCCTTGTGATATTAAGAACATAAGAACAGCCCCACTGGATCAGGCCATAGGCCCATCTAGTCCAACTTCCTGTATCTCACAGTGGCCCACCAAATGTCCCAGAGAGCACACAAGACAACAAGAGACCTGCATCTTGGTGCCCTCCCTTGCATCTGGCATTCTGACATAGCCCATTTCTAAAATAAGGAGGTTGCACATACACATCATGTCTTGTAACCTGTAATGGATTTTTCTTCCAGAAATTTGTCCAATCCCCTTTTAAAGGCATCTAGGCCAGATGCCGTCACCACATCCTGTGGCAAGGAGTTCCACAGACTAACCACATGCTGAGTAAAGAAATATTTTCATATGTTATGTGGTTAATTTCATTATTCACTGATTTCAGTATCTGCAGGGGGGTTGGGAATGGTCCCCGCAGATACCAGGATCAGACTCTACTGGGAGTACAGTGACAGAAGTGTCCACTCCAATGTAGGCCGGGGGCTGAGGTCCCCCCATACTCATTTACTAAAAATTGTTGTAATGATGAATTTGATCAATGTCATCCATGCCTTCAATTACACAGATATCCTGTTGATTCCATCTGCTTATTCCTCTGAACAGAAACTAAATCTGGCTGCTTCAAAATCTCAATCTGCATGAGATGTATCAAGGACTATCGGTATAAACACTCATATTCAACATACAGGGTGACCCAAAAGTAGGTGGATAGTAAATGATAACATTTATTCCACCTATTGTCCACCTACTTTTGGGTCACCCTGTATGTTAGATAAGGAACTAAAAAATGAAAAAGAAAATCAAGAGATCTCAATTTCAAAGAAAGAAGCACCAATACACATCTTACAGCTCAGTCCTATGCATGTCTACTCAGAAGTAAGTCCCTTGGTGTTCAGTGAGATTTACTCCCAGGAAAGGGTGGATAGGATTGCAGCCTTAATATTGGGGCATCTGGAAACAAAAGTCACATGAAATACAGCAGTGCAGGACCAGAAGCACTTATCGCTTCATATTTTAACAGAATGCTGTAACAAAACTGTGATGTTTATTCTGTAAAGTTTGTCTGTGTATTTAATGAAGAATCCAACTTTTATTTAGAAAAAAATACCAAACTCAGAGTTGAAGCTCTTTTTTTTTTTTTTTAAAGGGGGTTTTAACAAAAACTAATAAAATCAGGAGACTGTGGGAGAAGCCCGGCATGGAGTTTGATGTCCACAGCAGGACACTAAGAAGTGGCGCTGTAAATCCAGCGTGTGGAACTTCAACACTGTGCTAAGTGTGGCCCGAATCTCACGGGCGTCCCTTTGATGCAAGTGTAGTATATTAACTGGAAAAAAAGCGTTCACTTTTATTTGTCTGTCCTGTCTGCAACAGCAATATCGCCTCATTTAGGGTAGTCCGACATGGAAATGCAAGGAGAAGCAATCTGTTACAAATTAGCACAGCTCCCCTTTCATTTTACTGGCTAGTAATTGGAAGGGGTTAAGAAAGTGTAATTTATCAGATTATATGTGTTTATCTTTTTGTGGGGACAGCATCCCTTTGGTGAATTTTCCTTGGCACCCTGAGGGAATAATCTTTCCTTGATGTCCAGTTGATCTAAAAGAAAACAATGACGCCTGTGAAATATGGGAGAATAATTTGTTAAGTTTGAAAAGGAACAGTTTCCCAGACCTCTAAAATGGTATTAATGACTTTATTAGAACCTTACCTTTCTTTGGAAATGTTTTTGCTCTCTCGTTTCCAAATGGCCTTTAAGTCCCTGCAGAACTCATGCCACACCGTGAAAACGTAGTTTGGCGTGGTCTCCTTCTCACCAGGCTTTGGCTTTATCCCAAAATATTCCACCACGCCTTCAAAGCTACAATGTGGGGGGAAAGAAAAGATGGTCAGCGCACTGAGCCCACTAGGGAGGCCCAGTTTTCCCTCAGGGCAGATTTCTGGCTCGGTAGCCTAGGTTGGCAATTAACCTGAACCTGCGGTAACTGGGAAACTATGCTAGCAAAGGAGAGCGCATGAGATGAAACTGCCACAGTTGATCATTTTCTGCAAGAAAAATAATGTGGCCGTTTGGTGGAGATGTACATGAGACACAGTATAAATGTATATGAAGAGATCTAGAGGGTGGGTATTTTCCAGGTTATTTCTAATTTTAAGGTATGTATTATTTCACAGAATTTCACATTAATTAAACTTACTACTTTACAGTTGCCTTACGCTAAATAAATAAATAAACTACTTTACAGTGCAAGTCTAGCCATGCCTACTCAGAAGTCCCACTGTATTCGATGGGGCCTACTCCCAGGAAAGTGTATACAGGATTGCAGCCTTAAGCCAAACCCTATTCCAGATTGGGCTGTCGGAGGGAGGGGTGCTTCCGCTGTCATAAAATGGTTGCCGATGTAAAATGGAAGCGCTCAAACGGTGGCCATTTTGGAAGGGCTGCCTGTTCATTGCTGGACCTTGTTGTGACCGCTGCAGCTGGTAGAGCAGTGGCCAGAGCAGGGGGAGGACAAAACTGGGCAGGGAGGTGGTGATGAGAGGTAAAAATTGGGCAGGGAGAGGGGAAGTACAGGGGGCAAGGAGGCTGCAGGAGGGGATGGATCTGGCGACTATGGTGTTTGTCAGATCCTATCCTCTCTGCCCTGTGCACATGCCAGATCCTATCCCCTCAGTCAGCAGCTTCCCTGCCCCCTTTCTCTCCAAAGGCAAAGGGGGCAGGGTGGCTGCCAACAGCGGGGACAGGATTTGACAAACACCATTGCTGCCAGATCCACCCCCTCCTGCAGCCTCTTTGCCCCATTCCTCCCCCTTCCCACCCAGTTTTTCGCCTCCCACCCACCCCCACTGCTGCCTTACCTGATCTGGTATACATGATGTGAACCAGTGACACCTGAGGAGTGCTGCTGCCTCTTGTGTCAGTGCTCCCAAGAAACAGCACCGTGCACTTCATCAGCAGCCATTTTACAACAGCGGATCTTGCTTCCGCTGTCACAAATTGCTTCGCAGCACAGTTCAATCCTAGACAGGATTTGGCTGTCAACTTTTTGTGGCGGAAAAAGGAAACTACAACATCCAAAAAGGCCTCAGTCATGTTAAAATTATAGGCACCATTATACATGGCACCATAATTAGAGTTAATGGCTTGCTTGGCTAGAAAGATTCTGTTTCACAGAGTTTGTTCCTATTTAAAAACGATGGAAGCATTTGTATTTATCTGAAAACAAGGCATCATTTTTTCACTGAATGATATTTAATACATTCAGCTATATTTAAGGAAATAACTGTACAGTAAATATAATCCACATTCAAAGAAACTGGAATGCTTACCATTTTTGTACAATCTCCAAATGGTTCTCCTCTGTCTTATGTTCTTCTACAGCTACAAGGAAAAGGACATTTTTATTATTTTAGAAATTTAACCAGAAGTTTAAAAAGCACACGCATTTCTAACACTGAAATGTGCTAGCCAGAGTATTACAGTGTAAAATTTCTACAGTGCAACTGTGAAGGAAGAGCAGCAAAAAGAGTGTATGCCCTCACCCCAGATCAGCGTCTTGAAAATGCGTGAATTGCAACACCACGCAAGATATGTTTGTGCAAAAAAGTTATAGGTTCAACTGGAAGCACATGCAGTACTAGGGGTACTAATTATGAGAAGAGTGCTGTCTAGGGTGTCTTAGCAGAAAATTATTGTTCATGTTATGTCATGAAAGCATTTCACTTACAGGGAGGGCATGCACAATCAGTGATTCCCTTGCTCTCCGCATGACTCTTGCATGCTGAAAAAACAGCAGATACCTTCAAGAGGTAGGTAGCTTTTCTCGTAGGCTCATCATGGACTCCTGCTGTGTGGACTGAATACTTGTTGCTACATGTAATGTGATGCTACATGTGATGTAACAGCAACTGTTACCCTGCACATGCCTGATCTTGTCTGGTCTCGGAAGCTAAGCAGGGTCAGGCCTGGTTAGTACTGGGATGGGAGACTGCCTGGGAATACCGGGTGCTGTAGGCTTATACCATAGTCTTTCGAGACTGAAGGTTGCCAACCAATGATGTTAACATGAAGGATAAGGAAATATCAGGATGGGATGAAGTCGCTTGTTCATGAAAGCCTATTCTACCGCCCAGTTCCAAAAAAAACTTCTGGGTGCTCTCATCACTATAGATGCTTTCCTTCCAATACACAATCCCAAAGGGGAGTGTTCTAAGAACCACTTGCACTTCACTCACAAGAGCTGGTACTTGGATGGGAGACTGCCTGGGAATACCGGGTGCTGTAGGCTTATAACATAGTCTTTCGAGACTGAAGGTTGCCAACCATTTGTACAATTTTTAGCCATTTGTCCCTCCTGTAGCCGCCCCTTATGTCTGATACCAAGGAGCAGGGTTTTTTTTGGGGTGGTGGTGGTGGTGGTGGTGGTGGTGGTGCTCTGTCATAGGAAGGAAGGAGTGGGGAGAAAGATAGCTTGCATGAATGTCCCTGAGGATATTACCCAAATTTTCCAGTTACTTCAGAACTTTTGGTTTATCCCTTTAAGCCTTAATTCACAAGATCTTAATTTAAAAACCAATAAACAAGAAACATTTAAAACAAATCAAAAGACACACACACACACACACACACACACACACACACACACACACACACACACACACAAGGAGCTCAAAATAATCTGGTTTCATTTAATCAATTTCATATTAAATAGATAATTAAATAAATGCCGCTCGATAGTTCAGCTTTTCATCCTGATATTAACAGTGACTCTTCTTATTTTAATACTTCTTATTTTATTTAATAACAGTATCTTTCTGGTAATTGTAATGCAGGTTTTAGACACATTCTGGATCTCTCTGCTCTATCCATGTGACCGGGGAAAAATGTATCTATATCTTTAAGTACAAAATAACCATGAAAACATGGGCTGCAGCTTACAAAGTCAGAAACACAGGAACTGAGTTGTAAAATTGATTCTACCATATTTTACAATTACAGAGTTTTGGTAAAATTCTATACTGGAAATATGGGAGTATTTTTTTTTTTTTAAACCCTGGGTTGTAGTTGCAGCAATTTTGATCAGCTTAAATACAGCTTTGGACATTACAGCATGCAAAGGGAGAGGAAATGCAAATACCGTGCTAGTTCTTGCTTTAATGTTTCCTTTAAACTAGCCTCAGAATACAGGAGCGATGCATGGGCCCCCAATTTAGCTATTATACAATTGGCATTGAAAAAAGGACTAGTATTTAAACTTCTACTTCTCCCAGACCTGGCCTATGCAGAAGTAATACCTGTTGTGGTACCCTAATTCCCCTCCTTTTATTGCAAACTTCTGCCACTCCTCTGCTGACACCTCCTTGACCTCACCCGCCATTTCAAAACAGGCTGAGCTCCAAGCATGCTCATCCAACCTGTTTAAAGAAGAAGCTGGGGTGGAGAGGCAATGACAGTGTAGCATTCCCACCCCTTACCTCCACCTCCTCCTTGTTCCATCTGGCCACATCAAACAAACAGAAGACTGAATGCTCCATCTAGCGTTCTTTGCTTGATGTGGCCTGGTGGAACTAGGATGCTCCCTGCATGCTCTGCCCAGCCTGTTTGTTTGAAGAACTGGTAGGGTGGGAATAAAGAGAAGGCAGAGATAAAAGTGGTCACACAGATTCCTTCTTGCCTGCTCAGCCAATTCTTCAATCCAAGAGACAGGCTTTGCTAAGTTTACTTGTTTGCTGAAGTGACCAGGCAGGCAAGAAGGAAGTGGCCAAGGCAGAATGGTTCTGTTTTGATTCCTTTCCCGGAAGGGAGGCAGTCAGTACAGGGTCACTACTGCCCCCGTTGCTTCTTTCTCTGCGTTTGCAGCTATAGTATAGGTGGGACCTCAGTATCCACTGATTCGGCATATACTGATTTAACTCACCCCATGCTGTAACATTAAAAGCAATTGTAAGAATTAGAGCAAATTAAAAAAAAAAAATCCCAAACAGGCCAAAAGGAGATCACTCGGTAACAAATTTTAACAATGCAATGCAGCGGTGCAGCTAGAGGGAATGCAAAGCACGAAGTTTTGCAGGGAGCCTCACCGCAGCATGCAAGAGGCCCCTCCCCTTCAGAGCCATTCCGGGAGGTGGGAGCAAAACGGAGGCATACGCCTCGCTTTGAAGGAGGGGGAGAGGGGCCCCTTGCACGCTGCAGTGAGGCTCCCTGCCAACCTTAGTGCTTTGCACCCTCTTTAGCTACGCCACTGATGTAATGTTTTATTTGTATAGTACCACCATATAATCTGCTTTCAAACCAGCTTTCCTTTGTTCTGTTTAAGAAACTATTGTGACATAATAGCTTGACTATGCAAGTGACATGAATATATATATTTTGGCACCTGGGTCTGTCCCCTACCCCGGAGAGCTTTTGGGTAGTCTTAACATTTTTCAAGTTCATGATACATGAAACACATTATACAAAGCTCAAGTACTCTTGACATTAATGCAAAAAGACAAAAAATACATTGATTATATTTATACATTCCACCCACAGAACAAATTCAAGTGTTTATTATTGGAGGTAATACAAGGAAACTAAGACATTATGTTTTGTTTAAAAGATGGATAACGTTGTCTATAAATTTGTCAAAAAAGTGTTGAAGGTTAGTTTACTAGACCATTATGGCAGTGAGACTAGCTGGGTCAGATAACATGTATTCATTCTTTAAAAAAAATAATTTTCAAATATAAATAGCAATCGTCTTCCCAAAATTAGTTTTTGAAAGGACAATTGTTTTATTTAAAGGAAGGCTGTGCTCAGAAGATGGAACCCAATCTTTTACATTTTGTTTGTAATTTATATATCTGTTAGAAAAGCATACCAAATTATACTAGGGCTAAAAATAGATTCTGCATGTCTCAAAATTCAGATTCTGCTATGATTCATATTTCTCTAAGCAGCCACCGCAAGAATAAAATTTTGCAAATACAATTATCATGGTCGTGGATTAAAACTGTATGGTTACCATGCAACTCCACTGACATTAATCAATCACTCCTTCCCACTTGTGCTTACGGATAGTAAATAACTTTTAAAGCACATTATCGCTTAACATAACAGAAACTTATGCTTTTCATTTGCTTGTATTTCAAAATAGAACTTTGTTGATGAATCCTTCTGAGATAGCTCAACGAACCCAAACAGTTTAGGAAACTGGAAAATTAGTTTTAATCCCTTTCAAACAGAACACGTTTAAAGCCAATCTGTTCTGCATTTGGGAAAATAAACCACGCAAAGGAGTACAAGTACAGCCTTATACTGTAAGAAGTAGAACAAAAATATGAAGATAGGCACATTCTCAGTGATGGGTAATACGTTCAAAAGTATGATGAATGACCGTCAATAGCAACAGGAAACAGGCCTTCTCTAAAACAAGAGATTGCTGTAAATACACAACTAACAAGTAAATTGGATGACACAGCCTGATTTGTGGAAAAAAGGATAATTGGGGGGGGGCAAAGTAACTAATTTTGGAAAAGGTTATGAAAGTGGCGGCTTGAAAAGTTTTAGAAGATAAAAACCACAGCACTACCTCCTCCTGCGGGATGCTAACAATGATTTATGAAGCTTTGTAAAGATTGGTTTCACATGATCAGGTAAAAATATAGGGATGCAAGATGTCTAGCAGCCCCACAGGTCAAAAAATATTCCACCTCTAGTTTTCCAGAACATTTACGAAGGCTCGCTTTCATTTTCCTTGTACTTCCCCTCCCTCATTAGAGCATTCTCTTCTTACAAAGTGAGCCACTTCTGGTGGTCGGGCGCAGAGGCTCATTGTAAAAAGCACAGCAGGATAGTGGCAAAGCTGAGATTAATTCTCCATAGATTTATATAGACTTTTTCTCACTGTTAATTGCTTTGTACCATTTCAAAGGTGCTTATGTTGCCTTTTTATTGCTGCTTACTGACTTTATTCTGGCATATGGTACTTGGCGCCATGTCACAAAATGAACATTTCATACCAGAATGAAAATTGGATATTTGACAGTTTCTGACAGAGAGTTCCGAGCAAAGACGTTGAGAGACAAGATTTATAGCACATTTTATATGGAACACATCTGTTTCTTTGCCCATTCTAAAATATTGTGTGCATTTTTTTAAAAAAAACTGAAGCTAAAACAATGAATAAAGAACGTAGATTAAAAGCATGAATGAAAAAAAAATATAGTCAAGAGAATGAATCACAGTTTATTTATGAAAAGGTATTAGTTAGAAGAATGGTTGCTTTTTGACAGCTTTCATTTTAACAGTAACAGAGGAGGAGAAACCAGTATCCAAGAAACAATCCAAGATTAGAAATGGTTTGTAGCAGGATTAATATCAATAAACTTGCCAGCCTCTTTGTGAACTGCAGTTTAATACACAAAACTAGTTCATCAACAACCAATTCTCCTGACTGAAAATCATAAATAACATTATGAATAATGTTATCCATATCACGATAATGTGAGATCATTAGAGGGGTTTGTTTCTAATGAGTGAGTTAGGATCACAGTCTAAGCACGCAATCCAGACCCGTATTTGGGCCGGCGCAAGTCCCTTGTGCCAGCCCAGGAGGGTCGCAAACATGCCATAAGGCACATTTACACTTCCTCGAGAGAAAGCCAGACTGGTGCTCTGAGAAGCGCCGGCCTGTGGAGGCTGACATCGGTTTCCGCGCCAGCTTCCTCTCGTATGCTTGCATCAGCCTAGCTGGGCCAACGCAAGCACAGAAGGTAGGCGGGGGAGGCAGGGAAGAGGTAGGAGGTAGGTGTTCCTGGGCAGTGGGAGGGTGGATGGTGGGAGGCCCCAGGGGCAGGCGGGCAGGGAGTGGGAAGCGGGGCTGGGATCCGGCAGTTATGCCAGATTCCAACCCCCATTCCCAGGGAGAATGGAGCGACTTCAAGTGGCTTAAAGCTGCTCTGCTCTCCTTGGACTTGTGCCACCTCAAGAGGTGGCGCAAGTCTGAGGAGACCTATAGGAGCCAGCAGCCCTTACCCGGAGATAAGGGGAAATATTTCCCTTTACCTCTGGCTGAGCTGCTTATGGCCACAATCCTGCGCTGCATACAGTGGAAGCCTCCTGCTTGCCTGTTCCAGCGCAGGATAGGATTGCACCCCAAGTCTTATGAGAATACAATGGGCTTACAACCCAATCCTATTCCCGGCAGCTCTGCCAGGTAAAGCAGCACCAAAATGGCTGCACCTGCATCTAGCGGCAGTGCCAGGGCTGCCGGAGGCCTCCTCAGGGGAAGGGAACTTTCATCCCCTTCCCCCCAAGTAAGGGCACATGAACCACAAAGGTTCTTCTTCATTCTGAACCAGTTGGAGGAGCTCTGTGTTGGGTTTTTCAGCCTGACATGGAGTACAGAATATAGCGGAGCCCTGCGGCGGTCCCATCCCATTCCCGCCCTGATTCCTCCTCCTACCCACCCTCCCCCGACCCCCAACACCTTCCACCCTCTTGGCCCTCACCTCTGTCTGGAGCTCTGGCCATGTTCCAGGTGAGGTTAGTCTGGCTCTGAACTCAGCACCGACTGGTGCAGGGGCAGTGCCCGCATTGACTCCTCACAAGAGATCGTGGATGTGCCTTACAGCATGTTTGCAACACCCAGAGCCTCAGCGCTAGTGCCGAGGCATGTTAGGATTGGGCCCTTACTTCTGTATAAAATAAATCACCTTTAGCGATCATTCATTAAAAGGGATGAGCAATTGCTACAACTTCCTTCAAAGCACAGGAATTATACTCATCCAATTGTACTGGATTTGTTATCCTCAGAAATACTCTCTTCACACTGCAAATAAGAAGATCCCAGTCTTCCCAGTGACTGTGGTGCAGTTACGGGAATTTGATCTGGAAACACCACAGAGGACCTCAAACCCAAGTCTGCCTAATAATTCGTAAGACCAGAACTGAAGCAAGCTAAACTGAAGGTTCTTACTGAAAAAAAGAGAGGTGCCTTGCTCAGAATTTACATATTTAAAAACCAATCATCTGACACTGAGCTGGAGGAAATATTTGGTTGGATCAGAGGTCAAGGCTATGCAGGTCAACAGTACTAACTGTCTAAGAACAGATCAAAATATTCAAAAGTCTAAAAGCCTGGGTAAATGAAAAGCTCTTTGCCTAACTCCATACCAGGAGAGCTTCTTTGGGGTAAGACTTCCTGAGATGCAGCATGACTACTGCTTACCACCCACTTCACCTCAGAAAACATGGGTACCCAGAGAAGACCCTCATAAGGCCTGTGTGTGGGAGAAAATCCTTTACATAACCAAGGTCTCATAGGGCTCTAAAGATTAATATGAGCACTTTGTACTGTGCTCAGACACAGACAGACAACCAAAGAAGTGATGAGATGTGTTCCCCTTGACTAACGTATGTATTATTTATTATTATTAACAGTAATTATATACCGCTTTTCAACAAAAAAAGTTCACAAAGTGGTTTACAGAGAAAAATCAAATGGCTCCCTGTCCCAAAAGGGCTCACAATCTAAAAAGATGCAAAAGAACACCAGCAGACAGTCACTAGAAAAGACACTGCCGGGGTGAGCCTATTTCTCCACTGCAGTCAACAATACTCTGGGTAAATAAATATTCCTGTTGAAGAAGAAATCTCAATATCATTAGCTGCTCCGAACAATCATAATTTTGCTATTGAGGGCAGCCTGTCTTGTCCTACCCCTGGCATCTTCTAACATTTTTCCAGTTGCCTCCAGCTGTCGCTAGTTGTGGCCACGGAAAGGAAGAGAAAAATGCCTGTGTACGGGGCAATGAAAATCAGGATTGCAATGACTATTTTCAAGAAAAGAAATTTGAGAAACATGGAAATTATTGTTTTGAAACCACAAAACAAACATGTTTCACTACACACATATGCAAAAAACCGAAACACCGAAGAATTATGAAGCATTCCTCTCACTGCTTGTTTTTACCAACATCCACTCATTTAAAAAACTGCAGCATATTGTATTTTGGGAATGTTCCTAACATTCAACCAGGAGTTACTTCCCAGATAATTTCTTTACAAGTCGGAGCAGCTGGTCTTAGATACGCAAGCATGTTCTGCCTCTTCTGTAACAAATTATACAAAGTAATTTTTTGTTTTCGTACGTGGAGGTTATGTGTGAATATCATATGGGAGGCAGATCTTAGTAGATCAGATGTTCAAAATATAGAACTTAGGAGTAAACAACAGTCATGGCATGGGAAAGTTTTCAGAAAGAGCTCCGCTTATAAATGATAGTTCATTTAAGCCTCCCGGAAAGTTATGAATATCTTTACTTATTCCTTTTGTCAAAAAGCAGTAGGGTTTCTAGCACTGGTCATCTTAGGAATTTTACACATGATAAAATATGCACTGTCCTGGCACACCAACAGATTCCTTCCCCCCCCCCCCCCAGTGCACCCCATAACAATGTACCACTCTTGATTCTTGAACAAATTTTAATGGAGAATAAGTGGCCTGCACCAGAATTGTAAGTGCAAGACATATAACATAATTGCTGCAGGGTTATATCCTTCCTGCAGGGGTAAATTTGCCATTTAAAAAGAATTCAGATAAGATGTAAGCTCCAGCACCTGAGAGAGGGGGCACATAACCTTTTTAAAAAACAATGCAACACAGGAAGGGAATAGCCTTGCTGGTTTTTAGAACTGGTTCCATTCTTGTGTGGTAAAGTAGGGATAAGCTCAACAAGTAAAAAACTTAAAAGACTACAAAATTGATTACTGCAAAAGAATCACGTTCAGCTATATTTTTAAAGTGCTCTTTGAAAGTCATATGCTCCTTCTCCTTTGTGAATATATGTATTTCCAGTAATGCTGCATGCACGTATTCTTCACTTATGCTGCCAACAGGCTATCACCCCATCACCCTTTCAATTTTGTGCATGTAGATACTGAGCTACTGCTGATGGATCAGAATTTGCACAATTATACTACTAAAGAGTAGCTGGGTTCTATTTAATCCTTTGGAAAAACTCAACGTCTCTCATTTCTTATTCTATTCCATCAATCCTCATTTCTACTATCTCTCTTTTTAACTTCAAATAAAAATAAATTTGAATTAATTTCCATCCTTGACTCTTATCCAGCAGATCTACATCTTCCCATTTTCATATATACATGAAATAATTTTTCAGTTCCTAAGGGCTCAGTCCTATTCAACTTTCCAGTGCCGATGCAGCCACAATGTAGCCCCAAGGTAAGGGAACAGACATTCCCTTACCTTGAGGAGGCCTCTGTGACTGTCCCACCCCAAACAGGATGCAGTGCACATTCCATTGGCAAGGCTGCATCAGCACTGGAATGCTAGATAGGACAGGGCCCTTAATTTGGTACCTTTATTCGTTTGTGCTTCTATCTTATTCTGTATTCATATTATTCCATAGGAGATATTACCAAGTCTTTCCGTGTCTTGAAGGCACAACTTCAGATCATCAGGTGAACATCATAAACGAAGGTCTTATAAGCAAAAGGTATAATAGGAAGAAACCACCAAAAGCATGTCAGGCTGTATGCTGACACTCTAAGCACCTAATTTTAAAGAACCATGGGAAGCAACATAATCCTTGCTAAGAGAATTATCAGCACAGCAGAAAAACAATTTCTTTGCATTTATGTTCACAAAATAGATCGACTAGAGAGGCCAACCACATCTGATCACTCTTTTCAAGTAAGGTTGTCAATCAGTAGGTATTTTATCTGCCCATTCAATATTTTGGACTGTGAAATAATTTGCTGAATTATTATTTTGAGTCACAGAGAGTCTCACTTTATCTCCTTATCCCACCACGACCAAACCTGCCAGGTTCTGCCTCTTGAATCTACTGCTGGCTCTGCTCTAGAACTAGCTGTTAAAAACACTAACTGCCTATTTATCCTAGTTTCAAAAGATAAATCTAAAAGAATTACTACAAATATCATTTAGTATCATTTTTACATAGCACCATACAACATAGCAGAAATTCTGCCAAAATGAATGTGAATCTAAAAGTCAATGGAGGAAACAGATAGAAGGACATTGCAGCTATAATTCCTTCTAACATCTCATCTGGAGGTCCCATATCTATCAGCTCAGCAAGAAAACTGGAGCAATCACAGAGAAGGCAGAGGTTCCTGCAAACTTGGAGGGTCTCTTCACCCCCAGATATTGCAGGAAAAAAAAATATTTGTTTGTAAATTAAGAGAGAAAGAGAAGTCATCCAACCTCAAAATGAACTGAACATGATGAGTGGTTCTCCAAGTGCTACAATATGTAGCGGATAGCTGAATGTTAGTTGAAGAAGAGAGAGAGATGAATGCCATGAGGTTAAAAACTTCTTTTCCTGTACTATATGGGGTGTCAGATGGTGGGAAAGGATAAACACCATCACTTTTCTTTCCACTTGCTATAAAGCACTAAAATGCTTTGGTTTCAGGCTTGCAAATGGAGCCCTGTAGGGCCATATAGCCCAAAAAGGAAGGTTTCAGGAGGGTGGGAAAGGACTTCTCCATCCTCTACAAGCCTTGAACATTGCCCAAGCTGCCTAGACTCTTGATCAAAAATATTTTTAGATCTGGGAATACACTACAACATTTATTTGTGGCCCCCAATTGTTTTACAGTAATGCACAATACAATACAATTTGGATACAATACACCCAGCCAAATTAATGCAAGTTGAGTTATCCCTTATCTGAAATGCTTGGGATCAGAAGTATTTTGGATTTTTTGTTTTCAGATTTTGGAAAATTTGCATATACATAATGAGATAGCATGGGGATGGGTCTTGGCAAAATTGTGGGGAACCTGCCGTTAACGTGTCTGGCTTGCACACATGCCATTTTATTATCCTTTGTGGGTGTGCTTGTGTGGGGGAATCTGGGCATGTGTGGAAAAGATACATTACAGCTGAAGGGGACTGGGAGGGACTTTTTCTCCTTGGGGATGCTGAAGAAACTGTCTGCTATGTGCCTGCATTTGGACTGTAACCTGTCACATGAGGTTAGGTGTGGAATTTTCCACTTGTGACATCATACTGGCACTCAAAATGTTTCAGATTTCACAGCATTTAGGAGTTCATACTGGAGATGATCAACCTGTACCGGAAATGTCTGAATAATGAAAATCTCTTCAGGTAAAATACAGATCCTTACAAGTCTATGGTGAAATAGTACAACACTGTGAAATATTACATTATAAGTGGGAAGCTGTGGGGAGTTCTTTATTTCTGGGTCAACACATCATTTGAAGACAAACCCCTGAAAAAGAAAAGTCCAATTTGTGGATAATCACTGCAAAACTTCTCGAAGCTAAAGTGGTTCAAAAATGAGTACCTGTGAAAAGAACCTCTGAGAAACCATTTCAATGGACTATCAACATACACATTTCTAGGCATAAGGTTAATAATAGCTGGAGGCAAGAATCTGTAGGACAACTGAATAATTAGAAGTGAGTTATCATTTTCAGATTTGATCACTGTTGAAGTCAGGATAACTAATCAGACTCCACAGACTCCACTTCAGCATGTCAAGTCCTATTGCTCTTATCAAAACATAAATGTTATACACTAAAAAAGGTTATTTGCTGAAACAAGCGCTGGAAAACCTTTATCAAATAAGAGTTAGTTGTTTTCCATATGTTTTTTGTTTGTTTTTTAAGGTCGCCTAATTTGACCAGAAGGCTAGCATAGAGAATTTAGTGGAAGGCAATATATATCAAAGTGTGAGAGACTGCTGGTGTTAATGTGCACATATACACAGCGCTTTCTCAAACTCACTTACTGCTGGAGCCATAAATATAAACTGCTAATTAAATGAGATGAAAAGACCACCAGAACAGACATACCAAGGACTCACAGTCCTACTGTGGAAGGCTTTTCTTGCAGGAACCCTGCTACGTTTATGGGAAAGTTGAATAAATGTATTATATTTTCTGGAAACGTATCATTAGTGAGTTGCTGCACTCTGTGATGAAAAGAGTTCTAAACACCCGTAAAGAATGTTGAACATAATCTACCATATTCAGATTCACAAATGCCCGATTACGATCTCCTTCTAAATAGGAAGAATCATTTAAAACTGTTACTACTACTACTACTAGTAGTAGTATTCTGCTTTTCACCAAAAAAAAGTTCACAAAGCTGTTTACAGAAAAAAATCAAACAATGGGCAGCCTACAGGTGGCTGAAGTACCAGGTGCAGTGGCTCCAAAGGGCCAGAATGCAGGATACTACTGCATCCTGTGGCACTGCAGCCACTGCTGGAGGTCTCCTCAAGGGGAGGGGACTTTTGTCCCCTTCTCCCTGGAAAATCCCCAAGTCCTGAAATGGGGCTTCTCAAGTCTGCACCAGCTATTTTACCAGAGCAGACTTTAGGAACAATGTGTTGCGCCTTTTGGTCTGACACAAAATTCAGGATCTGGCAAAGCAGAGCTCTGTTGGTTCCTCTCCACCCTGCCCTTCTCCACCCTCTCTTCGCCGTGTTCTGCCCACTGCCCATCTTCCCCCCAAACTACTTACCTTTGGTTGGTGCTGCTGGAGTGCCGGCTGGCCTTCTGTGCAGCACTGAGGCTCAGCGTCGACTGGCCCTGGCCCAATGCCAGCGGCCCCTCCTCTCCAGGTGCAGCAGACATGCCTTACGGCATCTTTGTGACACCCAGTGCCAGCGCTGCTACTAAACTGGTCCCCAAATGGCTTCCTGTCCCAAAAGGGCTCACAATGTAAAAAGATGCAGAACACCAGCAAACAGCCTCTAGAAAAGACACTATGATAGGGTGAACAGGGACAGTTACTTTCCCCCTGCTAATTATAAGAGGAGTTCCCCTTTGTCCAGTTACAATTTATGATTTCTGAAATTCAAAATAATTTGAATTTGAGAAATCATAAATATGGAGATATCCATTCTGGTGCGGCAACCAGCTCTGGTTTACAGAAATAATACTGAATTGTAAATATAACCTCTCACAAAGTCAAACTGAGTCACCCTGTGTATGTGAGTTCTCAGACGTTTGGTACTAAATTGCTTAAGACTTTTTAAAGAAATATTGCCCTTTTGGGAATATCAATTTCCTTGAATAATCACCAAAGCTTTCCTTTCCTTTAGGAGGGTCTCAAATAACTGCCATGACAATACTAGATCTGTGATCTTAAATGTGCCTCATGATACCCCAAAGTTCAATTCCGAAAAAAGTGAGCAAGCATACCTTGTATTCACTACAATAGGATTTAACCAAACACCACATACTCTGGGTGATTAAAATGGAAAATGTGGTTCAATGAAATACAGTGTAAAGTACATAAGAACATAAGAACAGCCAAACTGGATCAGGCCATAGGCCTATCTACTCCAGCTTCCTGTTATCTCACAGCGGCCCACCAAATGCGCCAGGGAGCATACCAGATAACAAGAGACCTCATTCTGGCGCCCTCCCTTGCATCTGGCATTCTGACATAGCCCATTTCTAAAATTAGGAGGTTGCGAATACACATCATGGCTTGTACCCGTAATGGAATTATCCTCCAGAAACTTGTCCAATCCCCTTTTAAAGGCATCCAGGCTGGATGCCATCACCACATCCTGTAATCACCACACCACAGACCAACCACACGCTGAGTAAAGAAATATTTTCTTTTGTCTGTCCTAACCCTCCCAACACTCAATTTTAGTGATGTCCCCTGGTTCTGGTGTTATGTGAGAGTGTAAAGAGCATCTCTCTATCCACTCTGTCCATCCCCTGCATAATTTTGTATGTCTCAATCATGTCCCCCCTCATGTCCCCCCTCTTTTCTAGGCTGAAGAGGCCCAAACGCCATAGCCTTTCCTCATAAGGAAGGTGCCCCAGCCCAGTAATCATCTTAGTCGCTCCCTTTTGCACCTTTTCCATTTCCACTATGTCTTTTTTGAGATGCGCATTGGGGCAAAACTCTGTACACATACAAACATACATACACATACATACACATACACATACATACATATACAAGTGATGCGCATTGGGGCAAAACTCAATACACATCTACACTGATGAAGTCTCAAACTGGTATTGATAAACCCAGAAAGAGATCTTTTGGTCATGGTCAATGGCTCAATGGAAATACCAATGCTGGAGGTTATTAGGAAAGGGAATGAAATTAAACAGCTTGAATTGTAATGTTATATAATGTTGTGGGGGCAGATGCATTTGGAACAGTGTGTAAGTCCTGGACAGCCCATCTCAATAAAAGGTGGTACAGAACTGGAACAAAAGAACATAAGAAGAGCTCTGCTGGATCAGGCCAAAGGCCCATCTAGTCCAGCTTCCTGTATCTCACAGTGGCCCACCAAATGCTTCAGGGACCACACAAGACACAACCTGCATCCTAGTGTCCTCCCTACATCTGACATTCTGAGGTAGCCTACTTCTAAAATCAGGAACTTGCACATGCCTGCCATCACTTGTAGTCTGTGACAGACTCTTCTTTCAGAAATGTGTCCAATCCCTCTTAAAGGCATTTAGGCCAGATATCATCACCACTTCCTGTGGCAAGGAGTTCCATAGACTAATTACATGCTGGGTAAAGAAATTTTTTTTTTGTCTGTCCTCACTCTTCCAACACTCAATTTGAGTGGACGTTCACCTGGTTCTGGTGTTATGTGAGAGGAAAAAGAGTGTCTCTCTATCCACTTTATCCATCCCTTGCATAATCTTGTATGTCTCAATCATGTGCCCCCTCAGGCGCTTCTTTTTCAGGCAGAAGAGCCCCAAATGCTGTAGCCTTTCCTCATAAGGGAGATGCCATAGCCCAGTAATCATTTTGGTTGCTCTCTTCTGCACTTTTTCTGTTTCCACTATATCCTTTTTGAGATGTGGCGTACAAAAAAGGGTGACCAAATTAATCAGGGAGTTAGAAAACCTTCTCTAGAAGGAGAGGTTAAAGAATCTGAAGGTTTTTAGTTCGGAAAAAAGACAACTAAAGGAGAAATGTGACAAAAGGCTTATCAAATCATGTGTAGTGTGGAAAAAGTAGAAATAATTATTTTCGTCCTTCTCATATTGCAACTTGGACTCAAGAAACGATAGCGATTTACAATAGGTTCAGAACAAACAAAAGACAGCACTGGCCATCAGCCTGATGAATAACCAAAGCCAGGAAAAGAAAAATTAGCAGGCTTGCACCTCTGCTAGTTCACTTGAAACTCTCAGGGCTTTTGACATCATCTACATTGATATCTCGTACAATGATAACCTTCTAGCCTAGCCTTACTCAATGTTTGTTCCCTGCCATACCATTTTGGATGGTCCACATATTGAAAGTACCACTGGAAGTAACTGGTTGGCAACCTTCAGTCTCAAAAGACTATGGTATAAGCCTACAGCACCCAGTATTCCCAGGCGGTCTCCCATCCAAGTACTAACCAGGCCTGACCCTGCTTAGCTTCCAAGATCAGACAAGATTGGGCATGATCTCCAGTTACTTCTGAACTGGGAGGCTGGACATGATGCAACAAGCACTGGTAAGAGGCTCAAGGCTGATGGGAAGGCTTTTTCAAGTATGCGAAAAGCACATGCTGGAGCTCTTCGCACTGAGCCTCCTGCTGCTGTTTGTGGAGTTGCATACCTGGACTTGTTGCCAGGTGGCAGGGGTCTGGTGGGTCCTGCATGTACCGCTGGACACCACTTCAAGTATGAATACCACTGGTTGAGAAACACTGTTCCAGCCCAGCTGTCTGGGGGGTGGGGAGTGGGAGGACTGTGCTTCAGTTATCTAGAATGTTTATGTACTATTTTTCAACCAAAAGGTTCACAAAGTGGTTTAACATGGTTAAACAAATGAATAAAAGTATCCCTGTTCCAAAAAGGCTCACACTCTAATAAAACAATGGCATAACAGCCATGAGAAAAGATGCTAGGCTGGGGTGAAGAGGGACAGTTGCTCACCTGCTGCAAAATAAGGGAAGAGCACCATGTTCAAAGGTAGCTCCTTGCTCAGTTAGCAAGGGTAACCACACAGTTCCTACATGGATGGCTGGTTCCAGAAGGCGGTGCTGAGCAGGTCCAGGCCATTTAGTATCAACATAAAACTGCTCAGTGGGACTAACTAGGGATCTGGAGTGCAGTGTCATCAATACACAGGCAACACTCAACTCTATTTCTCAATTTCATCTAACTCAGGTGATCCTATGGATGTGCTGAGCTGCTATCTGAGAATGGAATCAACATGCGGTGAAGTGGGTAGGAACATGAGATGGCTTTCTCTGTGGTGATGTCCTATCTCTGGAAAGCTTTCCGTAGGGAGGCTTATGGGTACAGAGTCCCATATCTTGTCAGTACCAGATGATGGACCTTTTAACTGGATTTTTTTCCTGACTCAGATTTTAAAATGATCAAGGCACGTCCTTTCTCCAATTAGCTTAGAGCAGTGGTCCCCAAATATTTTAGCATTGGACCACCTAAAAGAAGTTTCACTTTACCATCTGCTCAAGCCATTATGGCTATAATGGTGATTGGGCAGCAGTGCTCCCCTCATCCCCAAGTAGCAGGTTGTTGAACCCTTGAAGCACACAGACTAATCTACCCTATCAGTTTTACAAACCGCCCAAAAATGGGAACTGCTGGCCTGGAGGAATGTTTTATAGATATGTATGCATTATAAGACCTGATACTTCAAGGTCTCTTGCAAATGCATAAATAACTATTCACATGGATTCTAGAGAACAGTGTGGTGGTGCAGATAGCATACTGTGTTTGGACCAGGTATATTGACAGTTCCTAAGGTGTCCTGAAAAGTTTGAACAGAAATATGAGATAAAAGAACGTATTAAAAATGTTACTAGGAATTGGCACAGTTGAATTTCATATCATATCACATTCTTTCGGAATCAGTGCTGAACAGGTCACTGCTGATCCATCCATGAAGGCAGTTCCAGTCTTCAAAGAGGCAACTCTGAGCCTTCTTCTATGGGAAGAGGCAGAAGGGAGGCAGAAGCATTTTATAGCTGTTAGCTCTTCGGAACTGCTATCACAAACAAGTCCACAGAGAACTGTATAAAGCACAAGAACACACATGAACAGACAGCTTTGCAAAATACATACCTTTCAGGAAAAAATCTTCTAATTTATCCTTAAAGGGCTGGAGATGTTCTTCCGGCGAGTCTCTGAAAACCACTTTCATCTGTTTTTCACAAACTGCAAGAAGAAGTTCAGTGTTGGAGTTTTAAAAAATCATTTTACACTGACTGAAATAACACTGAAATATTCTCACTTAATGGATATTTCATACTGCATTCTTCTCGGAGAAACACATAAGTGTATGAATACTTGGCTTTCACCAGAACTGTAGAGGTTATTATATACCTTTTGAATTTTTGGGAGAAAAAAAAAATCATTTCAATACATTGTATTGGCAACCTTCATTTCTTGTAAAAAAGATGTAGTTTTAAGGATAACAATTCTGCTGACCTGCATAAACTGTGCCATTAACTAAAAGGCTAGAAAAAGATACTTTCTTTTTTAAAAAAAAATGCTTTGTTCAACAGGGAATATTTGAAATGCTTCATATTTGGCATTAACAACCCCATGCTCTGAAGAGAAAAAAAAAAAAACTCACACATTAGCCACCCCCAAACAAGTCCTCATCACCGACATGAAGTGCCCCACTGAAAGATACTATAACACCCAACAATGTTCATGATAGACATGGCAGAGGACAGCTTAGTGAAATCATCCAAATGGCTCAAGAAATGCTGAAAAGGCATTCTGAAGAATTTTGGAATTATGATTTCATTGCCTTTGTGATAATTGAGCCCTGCAAAACTCTGCATACTTAGGGCCCAATCCCCTTAAATTTTCCAGTGCCCATGCAAATGTGTCAATGGGGCATGCACTGCATCCTGTGGCAGGGAAGCAATCACAGAGACCTCCTCAAGGTTTGTTGTTGTTGGCAACCTTCAGTCTCGAAAGACTCTGGTATCACGCTGTGAAAGGTGGTTCTGGAACACCGTCTAGTGTGGCTGAAAAGGCCAATTCGGGAGTGACAATCCCTTCCACACTGGGAGCAAGTGCAGTCTGTCCCTGGTCTGTCTCCCTGGCTATGGGCCTTCCTTCTTTGCCTCTTAGCCTCAGACTGTTGGCCAAGTGTCTCTTCAGACTGGAAAAGGCCATGCTGCACAGCCTGCCTCCAAGCGGGCCGCTCAGAGGCCAGGGTTTCCCACTTGTTGAGGTCCACTCCTAAGGCCTTCAGATTCCTCTTGCAGATGTCCTTGTATTGCATCCTCAGGGTAGGGGAATCCTCAAGGTAGGGTATCCTCAAGGTAGGGGAACATTTATTCCCTTACCTCAAGGCTACTTTGTGGGTACAACAGTGCTGGGAAGTTGGATAGGACTGGGCCCTTAGGAAGTCTCACTGAACTCAGAGGAACAAGATCTGAATACACATCTTAAGAGCAGAGTATAAGCTTTTCTAGATGATTTCTAACTAAGTGGTAATTGATTCCTTTCTTATTTACAGCCTGACCCCTTGGTACTGCACAGATATACAGGTGGCACACATTACCCACAGGTTTGGAACCCACAGATTTGATCATCATATTGGGAAGAACTTCTGAGGGCTGGGGAGGAATCCCTAGCCATCAAAAGATCCTCTGATTGGGTCTGGAGGGGCCCCAAATCCACAGATTCAATCACCAGGAAGACTAGGAAAATAAGCACATAGGAGGAGATAAAGACAGCTCCATTTGAAATACTGGATGCGCGGTGCACATTATTATTCAATAAATTTATGTTTGAGAAATGGCAATAAGGAGAGGTGGAGTATAGAGATAAGAAATACAATTAAACAAGAAGGTGCAAGAGTAATTTGGTAGGCTATAATGATAGTGATTTAAAATGATGCGTTAATCCTTATTTGCACCTAATGGGAATGCTTTCATACCATATTGTAAATCCCCATTCAGCCCTGTGAGCTGAAAAAAAATGGAAGAGAAGCCAGAACTGGTTTCTGGTGAGTCAGTGATAATCCAGTTAATATTTATTTTAATTAGTTCTAATGCATGTGAAAAGTATCTAGATAATGGTAGATAAAGAGTCTATCACTAGTTACCTAGAGCTTTAGATTGTAATGTGAGAAAGAACATAAAGAGAGTGATGATGCCTGGATAAGAGCTTTAAATGTGTGTAACTTAATACGTTTCACAGTTGTGAGTATGATTTTTAGTGAACAACTCCCTATACTCATTATTACCTATAATTACCTAGGGGAATACTACAGCTCCACACTGTAGCTGTTTTTGAAAATGAAGGGGATTGTTCACAGTTTGTGAATCAGAAGATCTAATAATGCCATCCCATGGGATAGTCAGTCCAAATCTTCCAGACAGACTTTTTAAAAATTGCCATTCCATGCGCTCTGTATAGTGTCTGGGGGAGATTATTTAATGAGGAAACCAGTGTAATTATTCAACAAGAGTCATACGTGGTGTTGCACTTTTAACTTTCTATTTTAAAAAAATGTTTTTCCCCCTCATTCTAGTTGCTCTTTCTAAGTTATTAAAGTGTGCTGAAGGGGAAAATGCATGAGCCTTAAGGGAGAATAAGCAAAAGAAGCTCATAATAAGTGCTGTCCTGTGTGGTGACTCATCAATAAAGCACAAGAGCTCTCAAACTGGGGACTAGCAGTAGCCTTTACTCCCTGCGTTACAGTGGAGGCTTGCAAACAGGGGACCTGTTGGCTTGTTCTCTGCTGAACTCCAATATCTGCATTCTGTGTACTGGGAGGTGGTACCTCAGCTTTCAGCTCACCAGGGTGACTCAAACACTCATTAGCATCCCCACAGACTCTACAAAGATCAAATAGCTTTTTAGAACAAGCTGACACTCATGTGAACACTAAGCCAGTGTTTCTCAAACTGTGGGTCGGGACCAACTAGCTGGATCATGAGCCAATTTCAGGTGGGTCCCCATTCATTTCAATATTTTATTTTTAATATATTAGACTTGATGCTACCATGGTATGTGACTGCATTTGGGGAAATGTTACAGACCTGTACTTTTAACAAGCAACTATGTATATTCTTTTAACAATGATAGTAAATGGGAGTTAATCCCGGGTAGGGATTGCAGCCTACGATTGTTAAAAATTTTCCTGCTTGATGACATCACTTCTGGCCGTGATATCACTTCCGGTGGGTCCTGACAGATTCTCATTCTAAAAAGTGGGTCCTTATGCTAAGTGTGAGAACCACTACACTAAGCTATTTGACACCTGCTAGACCATTTGTTTAAATGGCTCACTAGTCCTGACTCTTATCAACTTTGGATTCATTAACAATAATGTTACTAAGGACCCATTCCTATTCAATTTAACAGCACTGATGCAACCTCAATATGGCCCCGAGATAAGGGAACAAATGTTACCTTGAGGAAGCCTCCATTACTGCTCTCCAACCACAGGGTGCTATGCACTCCCTTTTGGTACAGATGTATCAGTGCTGAAAAATTGGATAGAAAATGGGTCCTAAGATTATTACATAAAGATAACTTGAAAGTAAGAAAGCATCACATCTCATGGATGTGAATGATTCTACATTCTGGATTCTACATTCTGGAGAATGTAGAGGAGTAGCTGTGGTAGAAGGAGAGGACTTTTCTATCCAAGATGTAATCTTTGTGCTTGACATCACTTTCTTCTAACATCAGCATAATCCTATACCACATGCCAGGATACACAAGCTTTACCCACTACATAATCTCAATTCCTCTTTTCAAGTACATAATTACAGTTTATTTTCATGATCCAGGTATTTTAGTTCCCTCTCCCATCACCTAGGTTCTCCTAGATACACTCTGAAACTAAAAGGCCAGGCCAGCCTGAACTACACTGACCCTTAAGTTGTTCAAGCATTGAAAGTATATGCACACAAACAGACACAGCTCTTATAGGTCATATGGGGCTCGCAATCCCTGAACGCCGAGCTGCGGCAAACTCCAATCACAGTGGAATGTAGACTGGAGGTAATAGTGATCATAGATCCTTCCAACAGAACTGTGGGGGACTGGGCAAAAAAGTAATTTTGGAACAAAAAAGAGGAGGTCAGTGCTAAAAATAAAGGCTTGTATTCTAAGGGTGCAATCCTAACCACTGAGTTAGGCTAGCACAAGTCACTTGTGCCAACTTTAGAGCTGCGCCGGCCTCCCTGTGCTGGATTCAGGCCCGGCAGGATAAGTTTGCGAAAGCTGAGCTCAGCCGACACAGGGGTCTGAGGGGGCGTGTGGAGGAGGCGTTTCAGGACAGGGGGAGGGCAGGCAGTGGGAGTTCCCAGCGATGGGTGGGGAGTGGGAGGCGGGGTCAGAATCCAATGGTTATGCCAGATCCTGACCCCATTCCCAGGTGTGCAGAGCAGCTTCTGGCTGCTCCGTTCTGCTCGAATTTGCGCCACCTCCTGCGATGGTGCAGATCCAAGAAGACCCATTGAGGCCAGTGCAGTGCGACATGGAGTAAGGGGAAAGTTTTCCACTTGCCTTAGGTTGCGCAGATTCTGGCCCCAAACCTGTGCTGGATACAGCTCAGGCCTGCTGGCCTGCCTGTTCCAGTGGAATTCAGAAGTGGGCTGTAAGTTCCTCTTCCTATTTGTAGAAGAGGGGAGTAATTTTTGCTGATCTCCCCATAACTCTGAAGATATCTGGGTTTATACAGTCCTGTTCTGGTAGGGTCCCCTGACTTCCTGGAGCAGGTTTTAGGTGGGCACAGAGGATTGCTGTGCCACAGAAGGGGTGGGGAAGTTCACTTGGGCAAGTTTCCTTTGCTCATTCTCTTTAGGATACATCCAGTGTTTCAAACAAATCTATGAAACATTCCTGGCAGGTTTACAAGCTGGTGCAGAAAAACTCCAATCAGAACATGTAATGCGTGTGGACCACCAAGAAATATTTAAGAAAAACCTCCCAACCGTTTAAAGTTTAAAATAGCTCTTCTTAAAATAAATAAAACAACAAAATTCCGGTATTGTACAAAATGGATCTTCCTGCCATCTGGCTCTGGAAAAAAAAAAAAGCATTCCAAGTGCAAAGTTTGCATCCTTACGATGGAATATCATTCATTAAAAATAAACTTTAATGAAGAGTATACACTTCCAGTTGTCAAGGCCTGCATTTGAAAGAGGCAGTTTCTTAATGGTTGATTTGGCAGCCACCTACACTGGCAGCAGAGCTGTAAGAAAATAGGAGAGGAGCTATATCATGAGCAATTGCAGGTTTTTTTTTTTGGGGGGGGGGGAGAAAGGCTCCAGCCTTTCTGACTTACCCAAGAACCTAAAAACAGAATAAACAAACGCTGCAACTTACAAATCATATACGGTTTACAAGGAAATTAAAGACAAAGTACTGTACGAAGAAATAAAATTAAAAGTTCATATTTCAAGTTCAGCTGTTGTTGATGTGAGTTTTAAGCCTTAAGTATGTACCACAAGCAGCACAAAACCTATAATCCAACATGTCCTGGTGGGAAGATCATGGTTCTGTCAAAAAAAGGCTGTTAAAAAGGTACAACACACAATCCTTTAGTGGCAACTAAAGGTAGCTTTGTGTTTTTGTTTCTTCCCTAGGATTCAGAAGGATCTGTCACACAGCATAATGGAATTTACTGCAATTTTTAAACTTGACCATTGAGAATCCAGAATAATGCAGCAAAGGTATTCATATTCATACTTGCACTCTAACAGTCTGATCTTATTGCAGTAGCTTAGGAGGAGCATATCATAAATTCAGGCATAATTTGCAACAGCGCAAAGGCTGTGTATGCTGATGGAAAGGCCAGAGTCATCCCATTGGCACCAGTGGATAGAGCAATGCCCAATGGAGCTGGTAAGTCCACTCTAGTGGTGGGGTAAGGGTGAGAAAGAGGTGAAACAAGCTCAAGCTGGTGGAGGGCAGCGAATAGAGGTGGGGGTTACTGGGGCAGACCCCCAGCAGCTGAAATTCCCCTGAGGGATGCAGCAGAAGTCATTCAGGCACCACTGCATTGGCATGTAGGGAACTTTAGGAAGGATTGGGCTGTAAGACATAGAATAAGTTCATAACAGACTCTGGAGCAAGCAGACACCTTGTCTAACTTCACTGCTTGGAGAAGCTAGCTTTGTTTCATGCACTGGAGCAGCGGACTCCATCAATGCTGCTGCATCTGCACTGGGGAAAAAAATTTCATCCTAGAGGTATAGTTCAAGGAACCAGAAGAGCCTTAACAGAGATGTAAAATTGCTGCTAGCACTCAGTTCACGAGCCACTCGAACCTCCCAGTTTAGTCCCATACACTTAATGAAATGGGACTTAATGGAAAAAAAAATTCACTCAAGGTTTGCCTGGCAAAACATTGCGTAGGACAGTGTTTCCTAAACTGTGCGTCGGGACTGGCCTGTGGGTTGTGAGTTGATTTTTGGTAGGTCACAAAATACTGAATGAAATTTAATTTTAAAAAGCATTCATTTAATGTTTGCCTGGCAAAACATTGTCTAAGACAGTGTTTCCCAAACTGTGGGTCGGGACCCATCAGTCAGTTGTGATCAAGTGTGAACCCAGTTTCAGTCTTTTGTCTGGCCTGGAAGTCCCTAACTGCACATCTTGCCACCAGCATTCTGGGTACCCTGGCATGACTGTAAAAAGATTTGGGGGAACAGTCCCTGAACTTCATTTCTATGAAGAATGTAGCAAATGTCTTCACACACATATCATATGTAAGGTCTCTAGCAACCTTGGGAACACAGGACCCCTATTATTAATTAAACAGCATTAATTATTATTATTACTAAATAGAATTATTCTTTCTACATCACTTTTTTTAGTCTAGTAATGCTATATGGGTCATGATAAATTGTTATTTCAAAAAGTGAGCCCTGGTGCTAAAATGTTTGAGAAGCACTGGCCTAGAAAGACTTTTAAAAGGCTATCAGGGCAGACATGCCAAGCAGTTTAGCCCACCTGCCTTGTGGAGGATGCTGCTTTCAAGCCTCTACTTGTGTGAAAGCAGGGGACAGGAGTAGGTTTGTAATCCAGTGAGCAACACATGTTCAGTGTAAAAGTGTGTGCTCATACTTGTCCTGGTCAGTTTTATCGAGAAGAGGGGTGGTTGTTTTGTTTAAACTGCAGATAAGGCAGGTTCCAAAGGAGACTGGATTCTTAAAAAATTCTAAAGGCAAATGCAAATTGACTTCCTCAATGGACTCTCAGAGTGGTCTGGAAGAAAACTTTGCTTTCACTAATGACTGCTTGTGCTCCTTCCAGTCTTCTTCCTTGATAATGAAATGTACTGTAGTAAACAGTCATTCTTCATCCTGAGACCACAATGGAATGACGGCTAAGGGCAGATGTAAGGATTAAGAATCCAACTTGAGATGCAACCCATTTCCTCTGGAGAGAGTCAAATGACTTTAATAGGACATCACTGGAGCAAACAATGTCTGTAGACTTCTGCCAAAGCCTAGCAAGAAAGAGGGCCGGAGATCTGAAGGCAGAGACAGTGATATAATTGAGAAATGGTTTGTTTCATGATAGAAAATTGAGGGGCAGGAGAGTTGGAACAGAAAAAATAAAATATTTCTTTACCTAGCAGTAAAAAATTAGTCTGTGGAACTCCATGCCATAGGATGTTATGATGGCATCTGACCTAGATGTCTTTTAAAGGGGATTGGATAGATTTATGAAGAAAAAGCTCATCAAAGGTTACAAGTCACCATGGTGACTCTGTGTATCCTCCAGGTTTAAGAAGTAGGCTACCTCTGAATGCCAGATGCAAGGGAGTGCCAACAGAATACAAGTATCACGTTGTGTTGAGGCAATCTGGTGCGCCAATGTGAGATTCAGGAAGCTGAGCTAGATGGGCCCTTGGCTTGATCCAGCAGGGCTCTTATATTGATAAAGTCAGTTGTTTCACTACTGCAGACATTGGGTTAGTTTGCTGAGAGAAACAACATTAATATTCTGAAAACGTTTCCATATTGGCAATTAATGAGATAAAACTGGCTTGCAGTTATGGTACTTCTTAGAGCTGCTGTATAGTCTAATAACCTCCAAGAGGGCATACATATTGCTGAAAAATCTCAAGTAAAACTGAAACTGATTGCCTGCTTAGTGGACTGTTATACTTAAACTGCTGCATTAAAACAAATCCGCTCCAACAGACCTCAGCCTAAGGAATTATAGCACTGAAGGCTGCAGCTGCCTATCCTAAAGCACAGGACTGTGCCACTCCGGGAAGAGGCAGTGCTTTGGATAGATTCTGGAATCCTGATACTAGATCAAAAGTTCTAGAAGTACTGCTTTGGCACTGAAAGACAATTAGAGCTTTGGATAGGACAGGTCACTCCTTTGATCTAAAAGGCAATGAAATACCACAGGAAGGAATACATGTTAACAGTAGGAGTTAACAGCTATATACAGGGTAGCCCTTGTTATTTGTGGGGGTACCATTCCCAGAACCCAGTGGATAGGAAATCTGCGGAAGTTTGAATCAACAGATTTGGGCCACCTGGACACTCCGAAAGCAACCGGAACAAGGTTTCAGTCGTGTCCAGAGCTCATCTGAGGCACACAGAAGCCTCAGTCGGCCTCCAAATGCCACCCAGAGGGTTTTAAAGTGAACTGGTTTTCACCAAAAACTGGAAGTTCAGTTTAAAAGCCTCCAGGTGGCATGCGGAGGCCTGCAGAGCCTCAGAAAGCATCCCAGATGTGACCATAATGAGGTTCCTGTCATGTCTGGGAGGTTTTCAGTGGGGTCCAGCAGCGGGTTCAGAACTTGTGGATGATGAAATCCACATGTTCCAGATCGGTATGAATATGGAGGGTCCACTACTTCAAATTCCGAGGTCCTTGCAGATGCCTGATCTCATCTGATCTTGGAAGCTAAGCAGGGTCAGGCCTGGTTAGTACTTGGATGGGAGACTGCCTGGGAATACCGGGTGCTGTAGGCTTATACCATAGTCTTTCGAGACTGAAGGTTGCCAACCACTACTTCAAATTACACACCTGACAAAAGAGATAGCCAATACTAAGTAGTGTACACATATCAAATTCAGTAAACTGTTTTAGTATCATATGGCGACCACTTTAGGTAATCTATACCAATATATTTTCTGCATATATATTGGGTATCACACGTAAAATTAGTGTGAAAATCATCTCTTCTGCAAAACTGTTGGGTGTGGCATGCACCAAAAAGCATTCTTTACCATTCCTCCATTTACGTGTGGTTAGATATACATTGTGGTTCTCATGGTAAAGCTTAGAAATCATGACCAAAACATTCAAACATAGTTGGAACTGCTGATAATCAGTTTGCCACTCTCTAAAGATTTAATACCACGTTTGGCTGAACGGGTTTTTTTAAAAAAAACAAAAAACTCCAAACAAACTAAAATATTTACAAAGCTGAGTGTCTCTCCCTTAATGCCTGTTGGGCAATAGTCTTTTAAAACTCCACAGACACTTGTAAATCTGTCTAAAGAATCATTACATATAAACAAACCTTCATGTAAGGAGTACTGCAATGTCAATCAGGCAGAAGCTGGTATTTTTAAGTCTCATTTTTAAAGTAAATGCAAAACCAGAAATAGTTCAGTGTTGATAAGAATGAATTGCTGAACAAATGCTAAGATGTACCCAGTAGCACTTATGGGAATCATCCTGACAGTGAACCCAAGTATTTAACAGCCTGGACCCCTGTAAACCTGTCACTGATACTATCCTTCATGAGTTATGCCCCAGTGAAAGTTTCTAACAGCCACTACTGTTTGTGTATCTTCTAATGTCTGCTCAGAGTCTTGACAAGTAATACCACCACAGAATTGTTAAAGGCATGCTTATTTCATAGTCCATTTGAAATCATGGGCCTCCTGGACAGATCCATTATAATTTGGATATAAATTTAAAATAATGATGAACTTTTACAATTTGAGACAAGGTTCAGATTAAACCAAGGCATAGCAGCCATAACAAATGTTTTGTATGAATTACAGTATCATGATTGGTGTTCATCCATTTTAGAATGCTATTTACTATGAACTCATATACATTTTTTTAAAGACACCAAGAAAATAGTTTGAAATTTCATTTGGTGCTTTGAAAATCTGCAGCACTGTGGAATGGAATGACAGATTTGATACAATGCTGGCACTGTAGACCTGCATAACCTAGGAAATGTACCCAGGTTGTCTCTGGCTTGTGCATCACTGGTTACGTTGGTTGTACTGGCTGTGTGTCAACACTGGTTCTGTAGTTATTCATTTATTCTGAAATTTCATACACTGGTTGTGTATCAGCAAAAATTATGGTGCAGACATGCACCAAGGCCTCCTTGATAAGAGAACAGGGGTTTGGATGATGTATGGGTAAGGTTTAAACTCAGAGAATGAAGGGATAAAAATGACGATCTGAAAGTTTACTATTTAAACATGTATTAAATTATTAACATTATAGGAAATATAAGTATTGGTTATATTGTGTGCATTTTGTGCAGATTCAAAAATTACACAAATTCAAGGAGGGCAAGTCTGTCAAGGTTATTTGTAGCTAAACGATAGCTAAAGAGAGCCTGTATATTCAGAAACTGAATGCAACTGAATTAAGGGTACAGCAATGAAGTTGAACTATGGCCCTAATTGTGGACTTCAGACCTTTCGGCCCTACTTGTGTACTACCTGGAAGTTTCTGATTGGTCACTGTAGGAAACCAGATTATAGAGAAACCAGATGATAGAGAACCAAGAAACTAGAATACAGAACCAGGAAACCAGATGATAGAGAACCAGAATTTTAATCTGATCCAGGAAGGCTTTTCTTATGCTCAAGATAAAATAGAATAAATAAAATGAGGGTTTAAAAATAAAAAAAGACAGGCAAAGCAGAGTGGTATTAGGGCCCAATCCTATCCAACTTTCCAGTGCTGGTGTAGCCGCAATGCAGCCTTGAGAAAAGGGAGCAAATATTCCCTTACCTGGAGGAGGCCTCTATGATTGCCTCCCACAACAGGATGCAGCGCATACCCCATTGGCATGGCTGCACCAGCCCAGGAAAACTGGATAGGATTTGGCCCTTAGACATCTCTGGTTTTACAAACTATCTTAAATCCATTTCGCTGAGATGCTTCCCCAAAATAAATCAAACTAAAAGTAAAAACAAAAAAGAGCTAGCAACGTTAAATATTTTTCACACCATAGCAACATATCTAAGACTCTGGACAGTGTATTTGCTTTAAAACCACTGTTTAGATTTAGCAAGTGTTACAGCCAACAAACATACAAAAGGGGGAAATGGAGAATGTAACAATTATAAACTGAAATACCAGTAAAGAGTCTTCCATTTAAGCCATTCTTGATTTAACACTGTCTACTGTTAACTGGAAAAATGCTTACCAGCATACCAACCTCGGTACAGTGTGTATTACTGGCAATTTTATTCATGCAAGCTCTACTTGGTGTCCTGTGCTCTCTTGTGTGTGTGTGTGGATAAGAGGTGGGAAGAGGGATTTAGGAATCACTCATTCCAGTAGTGTAGATGGGGGGGCACAGTAAGTGCTTACATGGTGTATTGAGGTGCGAGCTGTACTTATTGCCTCATTCGCTCTTTGCTGTTCTGGCAAGCCACACTGTGTGGAAGATCAATCTGCTTTTTCACTACAGTTGTTCAAAAATGGTGAAAGGAAGTCTATACATGTGTCCACTGCTCATTCGACATGTTAAGGACTGGAGCAGTGGTGAAAAGCAGAAATGGTTGAAAAGTGGAACCCTGTCTTTTTTTTTTAGTTTACAAATATTGCTTCTAGTGCTTTTTCAGCTAGCAAATTGCAAATGTCTTTTTTATCTTGCAAATTCCTGCTGTCACATAAAGATTTCTGCAAATGGACTCTCATTAATGACTTTGGCGATGGGAATAGACCTGGAGCTAAAGTTGGTACACTTTCTCTCTCTCTCTCTCTCTCTCTCTCACACGCACACGCGCACACACACCCCAAAACAGTTTGAATCATCATGCCATATGCAAATCAATATGGGGGAGGGCAATTTTAGCCTTTAGAACAGCAGAGAGAGGTTGAAAGAGTGGGGCATGAGTTGAATGAGTGACTTCTGGGTATGACTGAAATATCTTGAAAGACCAGATTGTTGAAAAACGAATCGTCAGAAAGTGGGGGATACCAGTAAAGGTAATCATATTTAAAGTATAGGTCCTCACATATCCATGTGACTACTCACAAAGGGAAGGCATGCCTAAGGGTGGGACTCATTCAGTATGACTTAGGTCGCACTCCTAATATAAGAACATAAGAAAAGCATTGTTGGATTAGGCCAAAAGCCAATCTAGCTTCCTGTATCTCACGGTGGCTCCCCAGATGCCTCAGGGAACACACAAGACAACAAAAGACCTGCATCCTGGTGCCCTCCCTTGCATCTGGCTTTCTGTGGTAGCCTACTTCTAAAATCAGGAAGTTGCACATACCCATCACAGCTTGTAACCTGTGATGGACTCTTCCTCCAGAAATTTATTCAATCTCCTTTTAAGGCATCCAGGCCAGAAGCCATCACCACATCCTATGGCAAGGAGTTATACAGACTAACTTGTTGGCATCCTTCAGTCTCGGAAGGATGACTATGGTATCGTGCTCTGAATAGTGGTTCTGGAACAGAGTGTCTTCTCCAGTGCGCAAAGCCTGGGTAAAGTAGATATGGAGGATAGACTGTTACCCATGCAGCAAATCTCCCCCTCCATGTCACTGAAATGGTCCAATGGAAAGGCAGAAGCCATTATGGTTGGTTCCAGCAGCGTCGCAGGAGTTGCCAGAACATGACTGTGTTCAGCCATGAACTGCCTCAGGGACTCCAGCTCCGGATTTTGCCTCGAGGTTGACTCCTGAAGCCTTTTCCATAACAGGATGTAGCCACAAGGCAGTGGAGGTTTGGGATCAAAGTTTTCCTTCTCTCAGATGAGCTGCCTTCCCAGGCTAATGAGTCCCATCTACCCGGTGGCTGTTTAGTCGCCTCTTATGACAAGTACAGCCAAACAGAGGGCCTATTCTTATCCCCCAGCCCCCAGGGGTTAAGACTAACTACACACTAACTACAGACTAACTACACACTAAGTAAAGAAATATTTTCTTCTGACTGTCCTAACTCTCCCAACACTCAGTTTTCGTGGATGTCCCCTGGTTCTGGTGTTGAGTGAGGGAAAAGAACACCGCCCTTATACACTTTATCTATACCCTGCATAATTTTTCATATTTCAATCACATTCCCCCTCAGGTATCTTTTTTCTAGACTGAAGAGCCCCAAACACTGTAGCCTTCCCTCGTAAGAGAGGTGCCCCAGCCCAGTAATCAGCAAGGAAGATGCTCCCTTCCGCATCTTCTCCATTTCCACTATATCCTTTTTGAGATGTGGTGACCAGAACTGGATGTAATACTCCAAAGCGTGGCCTTAATATTGATTTGTACAAGCAAACTTTCCAGGAGGAAGCCTAACTGAGTACAATGGGATTTACTTCTGAGTAAACATACATTGGATTGGGCTACTAAGCATTTAATTGCTTTATTTTTTCCATTCATTTCAATGGGACATCGATACACCTAGTTTTTTCTGCATTACACCCAAATGCATTTTGATGAAGCTATGTGCTCTGAGAGAAATTGTATAGTTGATCCATAAATAAGTACATCACAGAACTTGAATAATAAGTACAGTTTTTAAAACATTGTGCAGTGAAACAAGCATCTGTTGGCATAAGTTGTTTTGTAATACTTTAGACCAGTGACACCCTTACAGATTTTCCTTTGCTACTCAAATGGAAAGTGAGGGTACTTTCAATTAATTTGCTTCAAGGGTAGCCTATTTTGGCCAGTTCTCTAACATGTATCAAAACCATGTATTTTGTTGTTGACTATACAAGTTCTTCAGATTTTACAATATGCACTAAGTATTTTAAAAATAACTTCATCTGGGATTTTATCTGTTTCTTTAAAAAAAAAAATCCCTACCTTTCTTCACTAGGTTTTCGTTAACACTATATCTTTAAAGTTTCAAGGCAAAGAACCCAAGTAAAGTTCATGGAACGTGATATGTCTCTATCAAAAGGATGAAGGTATCAGTGGCCCCATCTGTGTTTGAACTCTTGGTTCCATAGAGTCTAGGAATTTAAAACCGGAGACTTAGAGCACAGAGTCATTTACTCTGGCATGAAGAGCTGATTTTTAGCATCTACCTTTTTATTTTATTTAAAAGCAAGAGGCTCTCTTAGCAACATCATTTCAAGTATGATGGAGTGGATTGCAAGCCATGAAAGCTTATGTTACAATGAATATATTCGTCTTTTCAAGTGCCGCAAGCCTTTTTTTGCTGCAACAAACTAACATGGCTACCATTCTGGATGCTGACTTCAGCACTGGGTCTCTTCTGTCATAATTTCTGCATTCGTTTATCTGACATGAAAAATGTCAGCAGGAGGGAAAAACTGTATTTCCTGTTTGACATATTAGAATGTCACCCTTTTTTTAAACACCATCTGACGTCATGCATGGATGTTTGCTTTCTATGGTCACACAAACAGTCTACAAAGTCTACTGTTTAAAAGATAGGACTTTTTATTTGAATATCGATACCATGGTTGGCAACCTTCAGTCTCGAAAGACTATGGTATAAGCCTACAGCACCTGGTATTCCCAAGTGGTCTCCCATCCAAGTACTAACCAGGCCTGACCCTGCTTAGCTTCCGAGATCAGACAAGATCAGGGATGTGCAGGGTAACAGTTGCTGCATATATCGATACCAGTGCTGCTCGAACCCTAGCCCAGGGCCAGATCCAGGGTTTGGATGGATCCATCTGTCCAGTGAGCAGATCTTTTGGTTCTGCTCCCGAGTGGCTTGTTCTCCTGGTAGACCTGGGCACCAGGATACTCTGGGCAGTCGCATCTGCTTGGACATCCTATCACGCAGCCTTCTGGGATACCAGGCAACAGACATGATGTCCCAGAGCATCCCAGTGCCCAGGTCTATCAGGAGAACAAGCCACGCAGAAGCAGAACCAAAAGCTGTGGTCTGAACAGGGACCGCATTTTGGAGGACCATGGTTGCGACTTTGGGTACCACTGATCTATACAAATGGCTAAGGGCAAGCTCCAATATTTTAGAATACCCCAAAATAAACTTTGTGACAGTAACATACAGGCTGTAAGCTCAAACCAATACAAAAATTACAGCTAACCACTCTCCAGAACTCTACTACATATTTATATATCCGTAATATAGGAAACTCCAGTTAATACTGTCCAAATAATGTTTATAAGAAAGACTGTACTTGCCTGGATAGCTATCCTTGGGCTCTTCTTGACATAATTTCTGTTAAGATCACATCTGTTTTAGCTTTATGCTTTCACTTATATTTTGCCAGCAGCCACAGCTTTTTAATGACTACAATGAACTACAGAGGCTCATCAGATCTCTCTTGTATGTACTAAAACAATATCCTCTTCAATGAAACATTTCATGTAAAATTGTCTACAACCTTAAACAAAAGAAATTTGAAGGCAAAAGGGATTTTTTTAAAAAAAATATATACCATAAATTCCTGTTCTAAGAGGTGACCACAGAGTTTCCATCTCAGAGATCTTCCTTGTGGAAGTCAAGGTCATTCTCTGGCATCATCAGGGCGAGGAGCTTTCTTGTCCAAATTCAGCTAGGCTGAGCAAAAGCCTTTTAAATTACGACATTATTTATAAAAGAACTATGGAAGGAATGTCAAACACTGCAACAGTTCAAACAACAAAATAATAGAATTTAAAGAAAAGGGTCATAGCTTTAAAGCTATGTTACTGTCACAAAGCTTTAAAGCTTTAAATAGAATTTAAAGAAAAGGGTCATAGGAGGGCACCAGGATGCAGGTCTCTTGTTATCTGGTGTGCTCCTTGGGGCATTTGGTGGGCCGCTGTGAGATACAGGAAGCTGGACTAGATGGGCCTATGGCCTGATCCAGTGGGGCTGTTCTTATGTTCTTAACTACAATTCCCAGGAAGCCTTGCAGGTCTCTTGTTATCTGGTGTGCTCCTTGGGGCATTTGGTGGGCCGCTGTGAGATACAGGAAGCTGGACTAGATGGGCCTATGGCCTGATCCAGTGCGGCTGTTCTTATGTTAATCTTATGTTAATGTCATCACTCAGAGGTCCTGCCTACCAACCCAACTTGTACCTAGGAGAGACCTAATCCAAAATGCTCAGCTGGGATGGAATAGACTTCTTTCTGTCCACCATCAAGATTTAATGTAGATCCAATTTTCTCTTTCTTCTCAAGGAGGCTGGAGGGCAGCCCTCTGCATCAAGACTTATAAAAGAAATACTGTCCCACACCATAGGATTTTTCTGCTTATGACCACACATCAAAGTGTCAAGGATTTCTGAAGCACACCTCACCAAATGCTGCCTCCTAAGAGAGACGCTATGTGGCTGTTTTATAGCATGAGCAGTAACATCTATTCATGGAATCTTGCCTAGTGTTTGATTTGTTGCCACTGTGCTGCCTTGATGTCCTAAGGCAGTGGTTCCAAACTGTGTACTGCGGTAACCTCACAGGGGTACTATGGGATGTCCCTGGTTGCCTCTTCTTACTAGCTCTCCTGGAGCCACCATCTTGAATTGTGTGAGATCATGTGAGAGCTCATATAAGATCTCAACCATAATTCAAGGTAGTGATGCCCAGAAGAGCTGGGCAGTGGTGCCACCTCAACAGGGTTTCGTGACTGCAGGGTGCCATGACTGCGGTAAGTTTGGGAACTTCTGTCTTAAGGGGATAATGTCAGACACATTCTTGTCTAGGAATAACTGCTTAAAAGACAATAGTGCTTCAGATTGTCTGATCCTCTGAATCTTGTCAAAATAAAATTTCAAGGTTCATTTGACATCTAATTTTTGCCACTCCTTGGGTTGGTAAGATTGGTAGAATCAACTCCCATGTCTTGTAAAACAATGACTGCACTTCTGGCATAAATGAATACCACTGTATCCTGATGGGTTATATAATGTTTCTTCATGGCAGTCAATGCTCACAACTCAGACATCCAGTGTCTAGATTTTATAGCTACTAAAAGCAAAGTTTCAGGTGTATGCTCCTAATGGGGTATCTTGGCCTTGGTTCAAAATAGGGAGGGGACATGAATACAGAACCATTTCATAAGAACATAACATAAGAACATAAGAACAGCCCCACTGGATCAGGCCATAGGCCCATCTAGTCCAGCTTCCTGTATCTCACAGCGGCCCACCAAATGCCCCAGGGAGCACACCAGATAACAAGAGACCTCGTCCTGGTGCTCTCCCCTACATCTGGCATTCTGACTTAACCCATTCCTAAAATCAGGAGGTTGCGCATACACATCATGGCTTGTACCCCATAATGGATTTTTCCTCCAGAAACTCGTCCAATCCCCTTTTAAAGGCGTCTAGGCTAGACGCCAGCACCACATCCTGTGGCAAGGAGTTCCACAGACCGACCACGCGCTGAGTAAAGAAATATTTTCTTTTGTCTGTCCTAACCCGCCCAACACTCAATTTTAGTGGATGTCCCCTGGTTCTGGTATTATGTGAGAGTGTAAAGAGCATCTCCCTATCCACTCTGTCCATCCCCTGCATAATTTTGTATGTCTCAATCATGTCCCCCCTCAAGCGTCTCTTTTCTAGGCTGAAGAGGCCCAAACGCCGTAGCCTTTCCTCATAAGGAAGGTGCCCCAGCCCCGTAATCAGCTTAGTCGCTCTCTTTTGCACCTTTTCCATTTCCACTATGTCTTTTTTGAGATGCGGCGACCAGAACTGGACACAATACTCCAGGTGTGGCCTTACCATCGATTTGTACAACGGCATTATAATATTAGCCGTTTTGTTCTCAATACCCTTCCTAATGATCCCAAGCATAGAATTGGCCTTCTTCACTGCCGCCGCACATTGGGTCGACACTTTCATCGACCTGTCCACCACCACCCCAAGATCTCTCTCCTGATCTGTCACAGACAGCTCAGAACCCATCAGCCTATATCTAAAGTTTTGATTTTTTGCCCCAATGTGCATGACTTTACACTTACTGACATTGAAGCGCATCTGCCATTTTGCTGCCCATTCTGCCAGTCTGGAGAGATCCTTCTGGAGCTCCTCACAATCACTTCTGGTCTTTACCACTCTGAAAAGTTTGGTGTCGTCTGCAAACTTAGCCACTTCACTGCTCAACCCTGTCTCCAGGTCATTTATGAAGAGGTTGAAAAGCACCGGTCCCAGGACAGATCCTTGGGGCACACCGCTTTTCACCTCTCTCCATTGTGAAAATTGCCCATTGACACCCACTCTCTGCTTCCTGGCCTCCAACCAGTTCTCAATCCACGAGAGGACCTGTCCTCTAATTCCCTGACTGTGGAGTTTTTTCAGTAGCCTTTGGTGAGGGACCGTGTCAAACGCCTTCTGAAAGTCCAGATATATAATGTCCACGGGTTCTCCCGCATCCACATGCCTGTTGACCTTTTCAAAGAAAAGGCCGAATTTTCAGGCCGAATATTCTTGGACTAGGGGAGTGGATGAAAACCAACTCCTTTCAGGAACCTTAATTATATTTTTCAAGATGAACACAAGAAAGATACATAGAACATTACACTGCACCAGTGGTTCCCAAACTTTTAAGCATCGGAACCCATCTAAAGAAGTTTCACTTTACTAGCCACTCAAGCCTCTGTGGCTATAATGGCGATTAGACAGCAGTGCCCCCTGAAACTATGAGGTAGCTTAACCCCTGATGCACTTAGCCTAATCTGCCTTGTCAGTTTCATGACCTACCAAAAACTGGACCATGACCCACTGCTGGCCACAGACCTCCAGTTTGGGAACTGCTGCTCTACACAACATGATGTAACTTATAGAGGTGTGTCCGCATTTCTTTCCAAACTTTTGTGAAATTATTAAAGCAGAAAACCAAAGATGTCTGTAAAAAAAAAACAAACAGAAAGGCAGGCTGTGGAAAGGATTTTTAAAATGTGAACTACAGTAAACTGAATGCTTTCTCACATTTTTCTGTCTTCATTTTGCAACTGTAGCTGAAATCATAAGAATGTCAAAGCCTTGAAGCAGTGCCAGCAACAGTGAAATGCATGGCACCAGGACTACACATTTGAAAAATAGACGATCAAGCCCAGATCACATTTCAGCACAAACTAGCACGCGAGAGGGCAGGCCAAGGGTTTTACAGAGCCAAGAGATGAGAGGAGATAGAGCATTCATGTATGCCAAGGTTGAATAAATAACAACTGATACTTCCTTACCGCTGTTGACCTTTGAAACTTTCTTTAAGGTGACTATGATCTAATTCAGCCATACCTAACTAAAAGAATAAATTTTGAATGTTGACGTTTATTGTCCAACTCTGATCTTATTCTACATCGAGTGTAAAAGAGAAGCCTGGCATGCAGAAAAGATCAGTGATCATTACACACAGAGAGATTATTTCTCTTATATCATTTTAACCATCTTTTTATGAATGAAGCCCAGTTCATTTAAGGCTGTTGACGTTTGCTTTTTAAACCATCAGTAGAGAATCTCATTTCCAGTGGTTCCAGTGCAGTCAAATCTGATAAGACGATCACAAAATGTAAGACTCACCATGTAACTGTGAAAAAGTCACCCTGTGGTTACTTCTCAGCCACATCAAAAAGTAGCAGCAGAATTGGTGCCTCAAACCGAAATTGATTATTTAAGCAGTATCGCCTTAAAAAGGATAAGGAATCGTCTCTCTCTATTTAACATGTATTGTTTTATGTCTTTTCTAAGCATAGTATTACTTTGTCATTCAGATTTGAATATGATACTTCTCTTCAGCAAAGAATAAAAGTCATCAATCTGTATTAAAGCCTACTCATCCCCCATACATACTTCTCCCTGTTGAAGATCCCCCTTCCCTTTTTCAATCTTCGCACAAGCCAAGAGTTGTGCATGTACATTGCTTAAGAAAGGTCATAGAGGAGCTCATACATTTACTTTATGCCACAGAATAAACTTTAGGTCTGAAATTCTCTAGTTTCCTTTGCTGTAAAATCTGGGCAATAAAGGTGTGATGCATATTCAGTTACACACACATGCAGCCGACACTTCTTTTGAAGTTTTCTCTGCAATAAGTTCCTTTACCAAAGAGTTAAGCCACAGGTTCAGTGTTAAAAGGGGGCTTGCCTCTTTTCCAGTGCAATTGTGCTCTGCAGGCATTGTTGCTACCTGCTTGTAAATTGTTACAATTCAAATGCATACGAGAGGACCAAAGTTGATATTAAGAAAAGTATTTTTCACTGGTTTTTATGTTAAGCCTTCACCACGTGCAGCACAATCCATAAGAACATAAGAACAGCCCCACTGGATCAGGCCATAGGCCCATCTAGTCCAGCTTCCTGTATCTCACAGCGGCCCACCAAATGCCCCAGGGAGCACAACAGGTAACAAGAGACCTGCAAGGCTTCCTGGGAATTGTAGTTAAGAACATAAGAACAGCCCCACTGGATCAGGCCATAGGCCCATCTAGTCCAGCTTCCCGTATCTCACAGCGGCCCACCAAATGCCCCAGGGAGCATACCAGATAACAAGAGACCTGCATCCTGGTGCCGTCCCTTGCGTTGGCATTTGATACATAGCCCATTTCTAAAATCAGGAGGTTGCACATACGCATCATGGCTTGTAACCCGTAACGGATTTTTCCTCCAGAAACGTTTCCAATCCCCTTTTAAAGGCATCCAGGCCAGATGCCATCACCACATGCTGTGGCAAGGAGTTCCACAGACCAACCACACACTGAGTAAAGAAATATTTTCTTTTGTCTGTCCTAACCCTCCCAACACTCAATTTTAGTGGATGTCCCCTGGTTCTGGTGTTATGTGAGAGTGTAAAGAGCATCGCTCTAACCACTTTAACCTTCCCCTGCATAATTTTGTATGTCTCATTCATGTTTCCCCTCAGGCATCTCTTTTCTAGGCTGAAGAGGCCCAAACGCCATAGCCTTTCCTCATAAGGAAGGTGCCCCAGCCCAGTAATCATCTTAGTCGCTCTCTTTTGCACCTTTTCCATTTCCACTATGTCCTTTTTGAGATGCGGTGACCAGAACTGGACGCAATACTCCAGGTGTGGCCTTACCATAGATTTGTACAACGGTATTAGCCGTTTTGTTCTCAATACCTTTTCTAATGATCCCAAGCATAGAATTGGCCTTCTTCACTGCCGCTGCACATTGGGTTGACACTTTCACTGATCTGTCCACCACCACCCTAAGATCTCTCTCCTGATCTGTCACAGATAGCTCAGAACACATCAGTCTATATGTGAAGTTTTTATTTTTTGCCCCAATGTGCATGACTTTACACTTACTGACATTGAAACGCATCTGCCATTTTGCTGCCCATTCTGCCAGTTTGGAGAGATCCTTCTGGAGCTCCTCACAATCACTTCTGGTCTTCACCAATCAGAAAAGTTTGGTGTCATCTGCAAACTTAGCCACCTCACTGCTCAACCCTGTCTCCAGGTCATTTATGAGGAGGTTGAAAAGCACCGGTCCCAGGACAGATCCTTGGGGCACACCACTTTTCACCTCTCTCCATTGTGAAAATTGCCCATTGACACCCACTCTCTGTTTCCTGGTCTTCAACCAAGTATCAATCCAGGAGAGGACCTGGTGGCCATTCCGCCATCTTACCCGGTATAGATGTTAGGCTGACCAGCCTATAGTTTCCCGGGTACCCCTTCCTTCCCTTTTTAAAGATTGGTGTAACATTTGCTATCTTCCAATCCTCTGGCACCGTGGCCGTTTTGAGGGACAAGTTGCATATTTTAGTCAAGAGATCTGCAACTTCATTCTTCAATTCTTTAATAACTCTTGGGTGGATGCCATCATGGCCTGGTGACTTATTGATCTTTAATTTATCAATGAAGTCTGAAACATCTTCTCCTTTAACCTCTGTCTGACTTAATTCCTTGGTTAGGAGGGGCCGTTCCGGCAGCGGTATCTGCCCAAGGTCTTCTGCCGTGAAGGCAGATGCAAATAACTCATTTAATTTCTCTGTCATCTCTAAGTCTCCTTTTATCTCCCCTTTCCCTCCCTCACCATCCAGAGGGCCAACCACTTCTCTGGCGGGTTTCCTGCTTCTAATGTATTTGAAGAAGCTTTTATTATTCCCCTTAATGTTGCTGGCCATGCGTTCCTCATAGTCTCTCTTGGCCTCCCGTATCACCTTCTTACATTTCTTTTGCCACAGTTTATGTTCCTTTTTAGTCTCTTCATTAAGGCAAGACTTCCATTGATGGAAGGAAGCTTCCTTGCCCTTTACGGCCTCTCTAATTTGGCTGGTTAGCCATGCAGGCACCCTCCTGGACTTAGTCGAGCCCTTCTTCCTTTGCGGTATACACTTCCGCTGGGCCTCTGTTACTGTTGTTTTAAGCAGCCTCCATGCACTCTAGAGAGATTGGATTCTTTTTACTTTCCCTTTCAACCTCCTTCTAACCAACGTCCTCATTTGAGGGAAGTCTGCCCGTTGGAAGTCAAGGGTTTTTGTGAGAGATTTGCCCGGTATTCTTCCCCCGACGTTCATGTCGAAACGGATTGCAGCATGATCACTGTTCTCCAGTGGCTCTGTAACATTGACATCTCTAACCAGGTCCTGTGTACCGCACAATATTAAATCCAGAGTCACCTGTCCTCTGGTGGGCTCCATGACTAGCTGCTCTAAGGCACAGTCATTTAGCATGTCAAGGAATCCGGTCTCCTTTTCGTGACCAGAACACAAATTGACCCAGTCTATATGAGGATAATTGAAGTCCCACATGATTACAACTCTGTCCCTCCTTGTCACCTCCCTGATCTGTTTCCTCATTTCAAGGTCCCCTTCCGGTTTCTGGTCTGGAGGACGATAGTACGCCCCCAGTATTACATTGCTCCTCAGGCCTGGTAATTGAACCCATGGAGATTCTATGGAGTCGAACAAACCTTCAATCTCTACTTTGCTAGATTCTATCCCTTCCTTAACATAAATGGCCACCCCACCTCCAACATGCCCCTCCCTGTCCTTCCTGTAGAGTTTATAGCCTGGATTGCGGTATCCCACTGAACCTCCGCATTCCACCAGGTTTCCGTTATGCCCACTATGTCAATGTTTTCCCTAGTCACCAGACATTCCAGTTCTCCCATCTTTGCTCAGAGACTTCGGGCATTTGCATAAAAGCATTTGTACATGGAATGCCCCAGGATGGGCTACTTATTAGCTCCTTCATCTCCGCATCCTCTCACTGTGCCAAACCGTCTATCACATCCCATCATGCTACCATTCCCAATTTCTTCTCCTACTCTGTCCTTACTTTGTTGTTCTTGAACCTCCCCATCCTCATCTCATAGGGATGAGGAGTCCCGAACTGGATGCCCCTCGGCTCCTGTCGGCCTTCCCCCAGGGATCCGTTTAAAAGCTGCTCTGCCACCTTTCTAATGTCATGCGCCAGCAGTCTGGTTCCATTCTGGTTCAAGTGAAGCCCGTCCCTCTTGTACAGGCCCCGCTTGTCCCAAAACGTTCCCCAGTGCCTAACGGACCTAAACCCCTCCTCCCTACACCACTGTCTCTTCCATGCATTGAGACCTCTGATCTCCGCCTGCCAAACTGGCCCTGCGCATGGAACAGTTAGCACTTCTGGTCCTGGCTTTCAGCTTCCTACCTAACAGCCTAAATTTGGCCTCCAGGACCTCCCGGTTACACTTGCCCACGTCGTTGGTGCCGACATGCACCACAACCACTACCTCCTCCCCAGCACTGTCTACCAGCCTTTCTAGATGAGAAGTGATGTCAGCAACCATCGCACCAGGCAGGCAAGTCGCCATGCGGTCCTCACATCTGTCACAATCCCCCCTCTCTATGTTTCTAATAATCTAATCCCCCACTACAAGAAGCCCTCGACCCCCATCCTGCCGAGGAGTATCCTGAGGGTGTTCGGATACGGGCCCATCCCCTGGAGAATGGGTTCCCCCTAGAGGATTGTTTTCCTCCTCTCCAGGATGATGTCCTCCAGCCCCGAGACTTCCCACATAGGCAACTGAGGAGCTGCACGCCTGAGGGTGGGACGAAGCCTGATTGTCCCCGGAAGTCTCCCCATGGTCCTTCTCTGCCTGCCTCTGCTTCTCCAGGTTGGCCACCAAGGCTTCAAGGGAGCGGAGTCCCTGGAGCTCCTTGCACCGAGGACACACCCATGACTTAGGGGTACTTACAAAACCCTACACTGGTTTGCTTCCGTCTTCTCAAGGGAAGAGAAGAGCAGTGTCTGGGGCCCTGGCCTCCTCGCCCTGCTGCTGAACTCGCACACATGCTAAACTCGTGGTGCCTTACCTGGCACTTTGTTCCCGAGGCACTGGGTTCCCAGAGGCCATGCACGCTTCTGTAGAGATCCTATCTTGCACTGGAACAGGCAGGCCAAGAGGCTTGCACTGTATGCAGTACAAGATAGGGTGCCAGAGTGGCTCAGCCAGAGGTAAGGGGAAACTTATCCCCTTATCCCTGGGTAAGCCACTGCAGCCCCTATTGGTCTCCTTGGACTTGTACCACCTCCTGAGGTGGCGCAAGTCTGAGGAGAGTGGAGCAGCTTGCTGCCACTCCGCACTGCTTAGGAATGGGGGTTGGAATTCGGCATAACAGCTGGATACCAGCCCCATCTCCCATCCCCGGGACTGCCCTCTGTCTACCCTCCCCCAGACCTTGAACGCCTCCCTCCCACCTCCTCCCTGCCTTTTCCTCGTCCAACCCAGAGCCTTGTGTCGGCTGAGCTCAGCTGATGCAAGTCTCGCTCCACAAGCTGCCACAGAGGCTCCGTGCTCTGTGCTCAGATGCCGCCGCCATGCTCCAGCACATCTCCATGCACTGGTGCAGCTTGCTCTCGAGGAGGCACAAAGGGACTTGCACCAGCCTGATACAAGGTTAGGCTTGCACGCTTAGTAACACTATGTTTGGGCTCATTGGCAGGTACAGAATAACACTCTTAAATTAGGCTGTAGGATTGCTATCCTACTAAACCAGCAAATCATAGAATGGTCTGCTGTAAACCTTTCTTCCAATGTGCTCACTATGACCCATCACCAACAGCTGAAGTGGAATAAGAATTCCACTGCACACTGTATAATACGTGGATTGGGACTAAACTTCATAGAGCTTTATGGAATTTAAAACATGCAGAAGATTGGTCGTCACAAAGCTTTAAAAACAGATTTTAAAATGATAGTTCTTATTTACCTTCTAGATCTCTCTTTAGTTTTCTTAGGTCTTTTATTAGATCTTCAAACTTAACTTGGGATGCCTGGAAGAAATCTTGTGGTTCTGGCAGAGGAAACACACTCTTGTCTGTTCCTGCTTCCTAAACAACAAAAGGAAAAACTAGTATCTAAAAAAGTGCCAGATTTTCTACAGAAGCAAAGTTATATTCCCCAAACTCTAAATACGATAAATTATATACAATCTCAGGGTATTTCTTGCATGTGACCTAGTGATATAATTGTAGTTTTTATCAAGGGGAACCCAGCAGTTGTATTCTAGCATATTTGGTATGCCATGTTATCCTAAAGCATAGTACAACACTTTTAAAATGTAAAGCTATAAAAGCAATTTTATCGGCTTTTTGATTCAAGACAGTACTTCTTAGATACAGCCAACTGCCCAAATAAACACAGTTCCCCTGATGAAGGGCCATTGCAGCTTGAAATGTGCTTTAAGATTTATTAAGATTTGTGTTACAAGTTATGTTGTTGATTTCTGAATAAATCTGGCCTTTCACCCTACTGCAGCCTATCATCCTATCTGCAAATACACCTAAATTTTTACTGATATTTCTCTCCTTGTAACAGGTTTAGGACTAAACCTGTTAGAGCTAAAACAGGCACTACCCAATTTAAATCAGTGCATGATCCTGATTTAATTTTATGATATCACAACTAGGAATTAGATCAAGTATTTTAAATGTTTCTTTTACCTTGTACAAACCTGGCATCTAAAACATGCACTGTATTTAAAAGGACAAAGTATAAGCATACATTATGGGTAGCACTTTTTTTTAAGTGGTTGAGTACAAATTGTATAACCCTCCTTTTCTTATGTCCCAAACGTACCTAGGCCAGACATCCGCTGGTGCTGACTGTCATAAAGCAGACAGCAACAGTCATAAAAGGCACTGTGGCAGTGTGCTAAGTTATGTGCTGCTGAAGCACCAGTGGGAAGGCTGAAGCTGCTCTGGAGCAGTGCAAAGACTGCTGATGGAGGCAAGGCAGGTGGGAGGAGAGGGTGGAATGGAAGCAGGAGATGGGCAGATGAGGTCTGGGAAGGGGGAAAGTTCATCCATACAAGGAGATGGAGCAAGGCAGGGAGGAAGGGAAACTGCAGCTCTAGGACGTCAATAGCAGAGATGGTAATGTCAGCAGCAGGTGCTCTCAGGTGTTACCTTTGGAACCTTTTTCAAAGAACCTCAGCCAAGAAGCACCAGGCTTACATGAAAAATTTGCCTAGGAGTACAGTGGTGGTCTGTGCTTCATCTATTTTAATCCAAAAGACAACCTGCAGCCCTTTAGTATAAATTCATTATTGTATTTCAAATTTTTCCTTTATGATCTGGAGTATATAGCTCATTCCCATTTCCATCTGTGAGAAGAGAAATATTACCATTCATAGTAGAAATGCTTGTGATCACAGACCATCAAAAGATTTAATGGACAAGGCTATAATCCTATTCACCAGGGAACAGATCTGTAGCTACGCAACTGAGTTAACTTCATGCTGTACTGTGGTGCCTATACACTTGAGCTTGACTTCCCACACTTTGACAAGAAACTACGTGGAAACTAAAGTCTACAACACTCAAACTTTGGCCATTCACCCGGTAGGAATACTGAACGTAGTACAACAGCTGAGGCAGTCACATCATTTACCTTATCAAAATGGCGTAGGTAATATATCATAACATAATCCACAAGACTGACACCGGTATCCTAAAGGAGGAAAAAGATTCTAAATGAGATTGAAAAAATATTGGTAATGATGTTATTAGTACAGTTTTCCAGACAATCCTACTATCCAAAAATAAAAAAGCTTGCAAATTTTCAACTTGTAAATTATACTTTGTTGCAATTCCTGCTTCCACAGTCACACACATAAATTACAAATTGCAAGAAATAAATCACATTTCATACAAAAGTGATAAGAAATGTTAGCAGTATTTTCTTATAGTTTTTTACACCCCTTCTCTGTGAGCTTACAGTACATAATAAACTCATTAAAACAATTACTGTGTGGAAACAAGTGAATATGCAATGATAAATTTGAAAAAAAATTAAAATAAACTTTGAAAAATGTTGCTTAACTCTGCTACTAATTTGTGTAGCTTGATTCCCACCATGAAACAACTTCCTTGTGTTTCCCTCCCTTGTCATCCTAATAATGTACAAAAGTGTCCAGCATGCAAGTTGGTTAGTGAAGTTCCAAAGAGGAAACAGAACCATAGCCTATAGATCCTATAGGATAAAGAGCAATGGCCTGAGTCTATGATTCAGTGGTGCTGTCCTGAAGTGGTTAAGCTAGTACTTTGCACCCCTCTAGCTATGCGACTGTTGCAATATTCACCCATCAGTATTTCAACTTCTCAGGTCACTGGTAAAATATTGCACACAGTAGCATAGCTAGAGGGGGTGCAAAGCACTAAGTTTTGCAGATGCCTGACTATGTTCATCTCCGTTTTGCTCTAGTGGCTCAGCATGGTTCCGAAGGGGATGGGAGGGGCTGCTTGCACGGCACAGTCAGGCGACTGCAAAACTTAGTGCTCTGCACCCCCTCTAGCTATGCTACTGACTGCACATAATGATGCAGAAGGTAAAGGATGTATAGATGATAATGATAGAGGTCAAGAATATAATATATCACATATAGCATGTAATATGTTCTGTGTATTTCACATAAGTCATTTATGCAAACGATATAAATGTAAATCTATATCAAAATATAAATTTCAACAAAGAAAAGCATTTTATGTTAATAAAATATTATAACCATTATGTCCTGGGTGACAATGTCCCATTTCTGTATGGGATATTGAATCAATTTAGTCAAGCTGGACTAGGAAGATGGATAAACCAGGCTTCAGGTATGGAATTGCTAGTTACAGGAAATTATTACACAGCACAAAGAGAAAGACACTGAAGTGCATTATATGTGGAATGCTTTTGAAGTATCCATTTATTTTCATATAACATACAAAAAAACTACCAGGGTCAGATTTAGCTGTGCAAAATATATCAAGAGGATGCATTAAACGTAGGGTCCTTGTATGTATTTCAATTTGAATTTTATTACTATCATATATAAATAAAATTGGTAACTATAAACCTCAGTTTTTATTAAAAATGCAAAATGTTGCAACACAACCTAATGGGCAACTGAGCTGCTTGCCCAGATAATTCAAAAGGAATCAGATCTGTTCAGTGCAATTGTAAGCACACTTAGGGCGCAATCCAAACCAAGAGGCTTGTGCTGCATCCAACGCGGGTTTCTAGCCAGTGGCAGCTCAGCAAGAGGCAAGGCAAAGCTCTTCCCCTTACCCCTGGGTAAGGGCTGCTGGCCCCAATGGGTCTCTTTGGACCTGCACCACCTCTGGAGGTGGCAGAAGTTCGATGAGAGCAGAGCGGCTTGAAGTCGCTCCGTTCTCCCCGGGGATGGGGGTTGGGATCCAACATAACCGCCAGGTCCCAGCCCCACCCCCGGCTCCCCACACACCCACCCCCAGCTCCCCACACACCCACCCCAGGGCCACCCATCGCCCGCCCTCCCCCCACCCAGAAACTGCCCCCTCCCGCCTCCTCCCCGCCCCCCACACCCACAGCGGGTGCGCTGGCACACGTGGCAGGGAGGAAGCTGCCACAGAGGCTTCTGCCGGCCTCCGTGCGTCGGCGCAGCTTCCTCCCACGGAGGCGCAAATGTGCTTTATGGCACATTTGCGACCCTCCCGGGGCTCCTATGCCGGCATAAGTGCCGGTTAGGATTGCGCCCACAGAATCATATAATTGGAAGATAGCCACAAGGCCATGTAGTCCAACTCCTGCCTATGACAAAAACTCCTGTTAGAGTATCTCCAGCAGGTCTTATTGAGCCTCTGCTTGAATATCTCCTGTGAGTGAGAATCCACTACCCCTTGCAATCTGTTCCACTGCTGAACTGTCCTGATCATCTATAACTTTTCCCTGATGTCCAACTGGAACACTTGTGGCCCAAGTGAGCCTATCCCTGCCGAACCCAGAGGGTCAAGGTGCAGCTCCCACAGGTGAAGACAAACGGTGCTCATTGCTTGTTGCTGGCCAGCCTCACCAACCCAGGTAAGTATTGTGTGAGCAGTCCTGGCTCAGCCTTCTGACCTTGCTGACTTCAGAATATATGTGAAAAGCGCCAGTTCTGGCTACCTACCTACACAGTACCTGCCTAAGTGACAAAGGACAACCATTAACTCTGGGGCACCACACAGAGCCCTTCGCCAAATCAGTCTAGGGTAGGCAAAAAAGCTGTCAACCAAAGAGCCAATCAGGTGAGCGGCCAAAAATTCCTACCCAGCCCCACAAAGAGCAACCAGCTAATCTCAGACTGTACATGTGTGGGAAGGCGGGACTTGAAAAAAAACTCTGCAAACGGACAGCCAGAAGGTAAGCTCCTCCTGGCCGCATACTCCACCCTGCCTTGCTGAAGCAGCACCCAGTGGGCTGGTTCCTTTTTCTTGTCTTTGCCTAGCATGATCTGGAGAACACAGTAAAGCAGGATGAAGCACCATTGCTCTTCGCCACCATTCTATACAAAAATGAAATACGATGACCAAATTGTACGTTACACAGAACTTTTAATGTAAGTTTTAAAGCAATGATACATATATCCCACTCATGTGGTAATCCTGATATGCTCATAAATCTTTCTAAGCACAATCCTCAGACCTTCAAATAGGAGATCTATTTTCTCTTGCTGGCTACTAAAGGCAAGGATGTGTGAGCATGAGCTATATGATAAAGGACAAAGCTCCAACCATGTTCAAAGTACTCAGTTGCTAACCATGAAAGTTTTTTTTTTTCTTCCAGAAAATGTAATGGTGAGATACTGGCAATAGGAGACATATAGCTATGGAGAAAGAGTGTATCCCTTGATTTAAGCCTCTTGTATAAAGCAAAGAACAAGAAGAAAAGACTTTCTTCTTGCCTTTCACGTTGACCTTTAATTAAAATGCTCATTTAATAAACGTCTAGTTAAATTAAGTACTTACTCTACTTTTGACATCCTTTAGCTTGGGAAGTATTTCCAAACCAAACCCATCCGCTTGGCCACGGGTCCTGTTCCCTCCATTCATGTAATTTCCAAAAGCCAAAATCAAGCCCAACATTTCTTTCACACTTTTCATGTCCAGCAGTTGCTGAAAGATGAAAATTAATTGGTAACGCTAGAGAGTAGTGGAAAATCACACAAATATTTGAACGTTATATAGATATCACTATTTCAATGTAGTTTTTTATTGGGAAAAGTAAATTGAAGTCTTTCAAAAAACTTTTTTTTAAAAAAAAAACCTTCCATGGTTACAGTCTAAATTTGAAAAAGAAGATGGTGAACACCATTTTGAACTCTTGTAGGGCTAAACCAGTGAAGTCAATTACGAAGTATAGTAGTACACAATAATTTTAGGGCCCGATTCAGTCCAGCACAGAAGTGGTAGCTCCAAATGACAACTGCCAGAACTTGTGCTGGATCTGAGCAGGCTGGAGATCCCTTTACCCCAAGTAAAGTGCTGGACTGCAAAAAAATGCCTGCTGAATCGCTGGCACAGACATGAGAAGCTCCATGTCAGGCTTCCAGCCCTACACGGGGGATAGGATTTGACTGAAGAGGTCTCCACTGGCCCCACACCCAACTAGGCCTGTTCCTCCCCCCATTCCACTCTCCCCCAACCAGAAACACCTTCCCCCACTATCCCTCCACTCTCCCCACACCCCCGCACTGTTTGGCGCTTACATCTTCACTGTCAGCGCTTGGGGGTTTTCCTATGGCTTCGACATGCCCTACAGCACATTTTTGACACCCACCATCAGTGCTGGGGCTGCAGCATCAGAGGTAGGGCAAAGTAGGATTGGGCCAGATCTGCAGCCAACTGTCTGGATTTTTACTTGGAAATAAGTCGGAGTTCAGTGGAGGTCAGTTGACTTGAAAACATACATGCATATGATTGAAGCCTCACAGCACAATTCTATGAATGTTTACTCGGAAGCAAACATTGCACTCAATAGGACTAACTGCCAGGTAAGCATGACTAAGATTGCAGCCTTAGATTGCCATCAGTTTGACCGACTATAGGAACATGCTTTCTTACCTTAGAAACATGATTGACAATATCCACTTTACGCCGCACAGCAGTTATCCCCTCATTGAAAACGGACTGAAAGATTATACATCGGGCACGTTCTGCAAAATTGGGGATCTGTGATAATTCATATAAAAACCTGTGAAAATAAGCAAAAAAAAGTAGCATTAAGACTCCCTATGTACTTTATTTTGCATTCATTTTCCCATAAGGGATTTTTTTTTATCACATCTATCATGTATAAAATGAGCCTCCTGACTGATTTAAATTTTAAATAAATACAAAATATTGAGCATTTTGCTATTATCAAACCTCCACAGAAAAACAGAACATAAATTGAAAGTTTTAAGCACCAAACTGTGATTTGAGATTAATGTACTCAAGAAACTCAGAGGGAGATAGAGAGAGATGCTGTCCTCTGCTGGAAAGAAAGAGAACTATAACATGTGCATTTATTTATTGGGTTATTTATGAATGTGCCGATCCCTGGAGAAGGGGAAAAATGCACCCTTTTAAAATCAGTTTAAAAAACTGAACAGTCCTTTAACAGGTCTATACAGGTCTATAACAGGTCTATACAGACTATACAGAATACAGGTCCAGCCTATTTATACACGATTTGACTCAACACAAACGGCCCCCGCAAATGAGAAGGAATGTGCTGATCCCTGGAGAAGGGGAAAAATGCACCCCTTTAAAATCAGTTTAAAAAACTGAACAGTCCTTTAACAATAGCCTCCTTAATGAGAGAGGGGGGGGGCAGCTGGCTAACAATCCATTCTGTAGAATAAGCCCCTCCCTTCCCCCTGAGCACTGAAAGAAAGGTGATTACTTTGCATTGGTGAAGGGAGGGGCTGAGTGAAGTGGAGGACTGACTGATGGATTGTCTTCTTAAGGACTCTTATCTTACATCACAAAGGTCAGCAATTTAAAAAAACAAAGTTTCTTTGCTCAGGTGGTTTAAAAACCACCTTTTTTTACTGTTTTTAAACCACCTGAGCAAAGAAACTTTGTTTTTTAAATTGATTTGCTATAGTGCGTTTTTTGCCATCCAGATGAGTGTTTGGAACAGGACCCACTTGAATAACGAGGCTCAACCTGCAAATTGCAATATCATACACACAACCTACATGCAGTAGAATCACTAGGGTTGGTGTAAACAGCATTAACTTTATTCATTTTTAATGTCATACACACAACCTACATGCAGTAGAATCACTAGGGTTGGCATAAACACCATTAACTTTATTCATTTTTAATGTGTAACACTACAAGTCACCCAACAAATCGGTAACCAACAAAAAATGAGTGCGCAACTTGACGACACTCGAATAACTGAATAAGACTTAAAAGCTATACCAGGGGCATCAAGCATAAGGCCCGGGGCCGTATGCAGCCCATGGAAGCTTTTTATACAGCCCTCAGGCTTTCAGCTGCTGAGTAGTGCTGAGGTGTTACTGCTGAAAGGGCAGACCACATGAAAATTGGGCTCTCTCATATCTTGAAATATGATCAAGATTTGCATATTTTCTCTTTTGTTATTTGCAGCTAATGAGTTCCTAAGTGAGAAAAAAGTGTTTATTTTTGGTTATGACCAGTTTAATGACATCACTTCTTGCCTAAAGACATCACTTCCGGCCCTCAGCAGGCATCATGAATGCTATATGGCTCTCCGTATGAAATGAGTTTGACACCCCGTCCTATACAGTTACGAAAGAGTAAGCCCCACTGAACAGAATGGGACTTACTTCTGAGTAGACATGCATAGGATTGCACTGTAAGAGTTCTAATATTAGCTCTGATACATGGAAATGAGAGCTGGCTCATACTAATACCTTATTGGTTCCCTGCTGTGTCATAATAGCACCTCATTGGCTTTTGGAACAATGAGTCATATTGTTTAGCTTTGGGTGAACAGAATCTAATTTTTGTTACATGATGCAGTTGTGTTTTATTTTCTGGTTATTTGGCTATAATGTTTGATAGAATACAGATATTTCAATGCAGTGTATTTCTGCATTGCATTCTGCATCCGAGTACCCACTGAATGATATAATAATAATAATAATAATAATAATAATAATAATAATAGGTATTTATATACCGCCTTTCTTTGTCTTTATTCAAGACTTTATTCAAGGCGGTTTACATAGGCAGGCTTTATTAAATCCCTTATTAAATAGGGATTTTTACAATTTCAAAGAAGGTTCTTTCTTATTCAAGACTTTATTCAAGGCGGTTTACATAGGCAGGCTTTATTAAATCCCTTATTAAATAGGGATTTTTACAATTTCAAAGAAGGTTCTTTCTTTCAAGAACGACTACATTCAAGGTGTTTCAATTCCGATCTGGCTTCACATTCTGGCCTCCATCCTCCCACGTTCAGAGCAGATGGAATTGCTCGGCTTCAGCGTGTCAGCTGCTCCAAGGTCGCACGGTGCCAGTGGCCTCGAACTGGCAACCTTGTGGATGTTATCTTCAGGCAGACGGAGGCTCTACCCTCTAGACCAGACCTCCTGCCATCAGGAGGTCATGGACACCATGTTATATATCATGATATACATCATGATATACAACATGATGGTATTATTTGAAAATACCAAGATTTTCACACTTTTGGCCAGTAGTGGTGTCAGTCCCCTGAGGGTGTCACCTGGTGCACTCCGCACCCCCTAGCAATGCCACTGCATAGGATACTGGCTTTTTATCACTTGTGTATTCGTTTAGCTGAACTGGAATGCTGGCTCCTCACTCCCTATTTCTATGTCCTACGTTTTTTCTTGTGAAATCTTGATTTCTGTGTCTGAGAACTAATCCTGCTATACAAGCTTTCTTTTTATCTGCCTTACCTCGTAAGGTTTAGATGCTTGGTTGCAACTTAATTTGAAATACAGAATCCCTTACTATGGACAAAATCGTGTTTTCTCTTTATGCTACATTGCCCACTACCTACAAAACAATCCATAGGGAACCAAAGGCCAAATGAGACTTTATGCAGAGGTGCACATCCCTAATTTTTTTTTTTTTTAATAAAACGTAAGGGAGTCTTGAAAAGCTACCCTAGAAAATGGAGGAGCAGTCACCTTGGTGCTCCACTTACAGCTGGAAGAATATGATGAAAGTCATTGAGCACGATAAGGTTGCCTTTCTGTACTCAGTTACATGTTGAAATCCAATGACTTGAGTAGGATTAAGTCAGCCCAGAAGGGCACAGGATTACAGTTTTTCTTTCTAACTCTATATTTGCTATATTCAAAGAAAGAGGCTGGGAGACTCAGAATGTTTGCTCATGATATTGAAGGTTAGGAAAAGAAGCAGTGGGTTTAAATTACAGGAAGGTAGGCTTAGGATAATTAAGAAAATTCTCCTAGAAGAAAAGTTCAGCAGTAGAATAAGCTGCCTAAATCTATGCCTTTGGAGAGTTTCAAGGGAAGCCTAGGCAGACATCAGGGACACATGTTCGCATGTTGATACATGGAGTTCCATCAAACCGGTTTACTCTAGCCCCAGCCATTCTGATCTTCAAAGGCTCCTTTGAATGATGCCGGGGGGGGGGGGGGGGGGAGAGTGTGACTTACTGTTCTGGTTTGTCCAGGAATTTTACTTCATCTTCTTTGGAGGTGTCATAATGCTGCTTTATTTTCTCCAGTTCATCCTTCTGTGCTCTCTGAAATGTCAATGCAAAATCAGCAATGAGTCTGTATTTCTTATGCATGGAAAAAAATATCAATATTTGTTTCAATTCTTCCAGCTTTGAGAGTGCTTGTAATCTGGGCACGAAGGGATGGATTCTGTAACTAAGCAGGATTCAATGATTCGTCTTTACCAAATGATTAGTGGTGTTTCAATTGGGAAAATATTTCTTTACTCAGCCTGTGGTCGGTCTGTGGAACTCCTTGCCACAGGATGTGGTGATGGCGTCTAGCCTAGACGCCTTTAAAAGGGGATTGGACAAGTTTCTGGAGGAAAAATCCATTATGGGGTACAAGCCATGATGTGTATGCGCAACCTCCTGATTTTAGAAATGGGTTATGTCAGAATGCCAGATGCAAGGGAGGGCACCAGGATGAGGTCTCTTGTTATCTGGTGTGCTCTCTGAGGCATTTGGTGGGCCGCTGTGAGATACAGGAAGCTGGACTAGATGGGCCTATGGCCTGATCCAGTGGGGCTGTTCTTATGTTCTTAACTACAATTCCCAGGAAGCCTTGCAGGTCTCTTGTTATCTGTTGTGCTCCCTGGGGCATTTGGTGGGCCGCTGTGAGATACAGGAAGCTGGACTAGATGGGCCTATGGCCTGATCCAGTGGGGCTGTTCTTATGTTCTTATGTTCTTATAACCAGTGAGGAGTTGAGTGGGGCACATTCGGGTTCCTACTAAGAAAGATCCCAAATGAACCACAGCTGCAAGGTAGAGGCGCTCAAAAAACACACTAGGTCTTATTTTCGGGGTAGGTCTTTTTTTCTTTTTTTTTAATGTACAACAATCCACAGTCATTCATGTACAAAAATTTACCTTACCAAAGTATCCCCTCAGCACCCAGGAGGATGCCTGCCTGCCTGCCTACTCAGGAGTCAGTCGCTTTATAGTTAATGGGACTTACTCCCCGGAAGGTGTGGAGAGGGTGTTCCCTAAGTGCCCAGGAGGATGCCTGCCTGCCTGTCATTCCCTTTATAGTTAATGGGACTTACTCCCTGGAAAGTGTGGAGAGCCTCAGAGCCCGGTAGGCAGGGTTGCCTCACTTGCTGCTTCCCACCTCAGCTCCTCTTCAGCGTCCTCTGCCCAATGCAGCACAGCAGGAGCTTTCGAGGTGGCGGGTGAGGGAGTGTGCAGCGTTCCTGGTCACATTGTCCACCCCCCCACCCGAGGACCCCTTCCACCCCCGCCGTCCCGGCCCTGATCACAACTAGGTCTTATTTTTGGGGTAGGTCTTATATTTCAGCAATTCTCAAAAAACACACTAGGTCTTATTTTCAGGGAAACAAGGTAGCAACTGCATCTTCCTTCTTGGCTCCCCCTGTTCCCTACTATCTTGTATATGACATTTCCACTCCCTTTTCTTCACCCCAGTCAGCTGCCTCTGCTTCATAAGATAAAGAAAGTGAGAAGAAGAGTGAAATGGTGGCTGGCTAGGGCAAGAAGGAAGGCAGTGTGGCAGTAGAAGTGACAGCACTGAAGACAGTGGCGTAGCTAGAGGGGAGCCTCACTGCAGTGTGCAAGTGGTCTCCCTCCCCTTCAGAGCCATCCCAGATGGTGGGAGCAAAATAGAGCCATACACCCAGAAGGCCTCCCTGGAATGCTCCCAGAAGGCCTGTGCCTCAGTTTTGCTCCCACCACCTGGAATGGCTCCGAAGGGGAGGGGCTCCCTGCATGCTGTGGTGAGGCTCCCTGCAAAACTTAGTGCTTTGCACCCCTCTAGCTACACCTGTTGCAGTATGCAGCCGACACCGCAGCTCCAGAGACTCAAGGTCAGGCAAGTACTCCCGGGAAATAAGGAGACACACGGCAGTTCCACCACCAGATGTTCCTTTACTTGCAGTATGTACAATATTTACAGTTCAAATGCAGCTTTAGCAAGCAAACAGCACAGATAGCTCTCTTTCTCCACACTCTGATCACAATCCACACCAATGTAGCTTCCCGCAGACACTCCACATAACATCTCCCACACAGCAGCTTGCACTGGCTGCAGTATATACTGGCACTGGCCAATCAGAGGCAAGCTACAGTCTGGTGATCCTATGACTCACCATCTGGTGACACATCGGGTGACCACGTATTGCATCAGCCACTCCCATGATGCTACACTGTATGCAGGCCAAGACATCAGGGCCTTGCTCTATCCAGCCTGCAAATTCTCTACAGGCCTGGGGCATATAGCATAACAACACCACTTTCTGAAGATGGCAGGGAATCACATGGGTGAGGAGGAATGAATGGAAATTGGGGTGAAAGTGAGTGTGTGGTGTGCTTCATGCATCAAAGAATATAAAAATGTAAAACTAGGGGGAGGGACTTCAAGGTAAAACCCAGAGTATGTTTGGGCTAGGTCTGGATGCAGTATTGACTAATGGGTACATCCAGAGTGACCAAACATGGTCTTTTCCAGGACATGTCTCCTTTTTTAACTTTGTGCCCTGGAAAAGAACTTAAATGTCCTCCTTTTCTCTGTCAATAGACCCCTACAGGCAGTGCATAACCTCTTGTAATTTATTAATTATATGTAATAAATTATATGTAATATATTGTTTAAATTTAATGATAGGCAATAATTTAGCCACATGAAATGGATATACAAGTGTTTTTAGCTTTTATTTTGTCATGCCCTACATTTTTCTTGGCTGTCCTACATTTTGGGGTGCCTTGTCCTCTTTTGCGGCTATGACATATGGTCACTCTGGACATCTCCTCATCTAGCAGGAAAAATCTGCTTCTGGGCGTAGAGTTCCCTTACTGTACTGAAGCAATTTTGCCCTTTCAAAGATTTTCCGCAGAAAATAATACTGAAGATGTATAGAGTCCTTCGTACACAAATACAATAATGACAAAAGTTAAAATGATTTTCTATGAGAATTCCCTCTAACATAAGCAGAAATATTTAAAATGTAGCCAATACATTGACTTTTTGAACTGTATTGACTGGCGAAAGACAGGATTCACGAGAATAACTAAACTAACACCCAGAAGTTAAAATTCTTATTGTTTGCCAAAACACAGTTCTAAAATACAGTTGGCCCTCAATATCCAAGGGGAACCCATCCATAGAAAGTGGAGGATTAAAGAATATGGGAACACAATGTCCGAGTAAGACAAGGGCTAATATCTCAGAGAAGAAAAGAAAAGGCATACCTTATTAAAGACCAGTGGCATAGCTAGAGGGGGTGCAAAGCACCAAGTTTTGCAGGGAGCCTCACTGTGGTGTGCAAGTTGCCCCCCTCCCCTTCCAAGCCATTCTGGGATGGGGGAACAAAACAGAGGCATATGCCTGGAATAGGGTCACTTGGGGTGGAGCGGTCACTTGCATGCCATAGAGACACTCCCTGCTAAATTTGGTGCTTTGTATCCTCTCTAGCTATGCCATGGTTAAAGACAATAGATTAACTGTGACAAAATAGCATTCTGTCATGGAAAGACAATATTCGGATAAAGAACTCAGGGCATGTAACATAGAAGATGTGGTCATTTCTTACTCTGAGTATGTGAAACAGCAACATAGGAATGAACACGATTAAAACTTACGTTCTCATACAGTGCCTCCAATGTTTCTAGATCTACGACTGAATCATCCACATTTAGTATAGCTGTAGAAAAGATAAAACAACGAATAAGTTTGCTAATCAAACTTTCTGGGTAATAATGCTGGCATTACGTTGGCACAAATTTTAAAGAATGGATAAAATTTCCTTGCCCACTTAAATATTTCTCTTATATATTGTCATGGTTGCTAAACAATTTGGAAAGCTGGTTACTTCCTTATGGTGGATCTTCTGCTGCCTATCTGCTGTGGACTTTGCAGAAAGTATGCTGGGACAAGTGATCAGATAAGTTGTAACATGAATGGTGCAAAAAGACAATAATGTGGAGATTTGACAAATTCACGGAGGACAAGAACATCGACTACTAGTCACAATGTCCATTCTCCTACCTCCAGAGTCAGAGGTAGTATGCTTATACTGTATACTGTTGGAAGCAGTCAGGTGTATAAAACAAATGATTCTGGCAAAAACAGTTCAAGAAACAAGAGTGCTCAAAATTGTCATGTGGAAAGAACCATCTTCTCTCATATGAATCTACCTGTTTATATATCCATAACCCTAATAGAAATATTAATATCAACTCCAGGTTAGGAGCCCCCAATTCTTGTGCATCCACTCAGTGTTCAAGACTTTTCAGATGTCTTTTAATTTCAAGTCTGTAAATTTCCTCACCTACGCATGGTGAGGAAGAGACATGGACGCTCAAGAGGAGTGGTTTTAAAAGGTCTTGCTGCATTTTTCACCCATGATGTTAGGACAGAGGCAAGGCACACATCTTTAAATAATTATTTAAAAGTAATAAGGCTTCTCCCCCTCTACTCTAACCCCATAATTTCACATCATGAAATTAAGCAGCCGGCTAGTAAATTTTCTCTGTGGCAGGCTAATTAATTCTATTAAAAGGACCAGAGACATTTAGAATGCTTGGGAATAAGTTGATATTAAGAATGGGGGAAAAAAGGAGATTTTAACAACTGAGGCAAAAAAAGAAAAAGGGTCATACCATTATCTGCACCAAACAGCTCTGATAGCGACTGGGAAGAGCCGCTTACATAGACAGTTGTGGAGTCTGCTGTGCTTACTGTGTCTCCCCTCTGGCTACACTACTGCACAGACCCTTTCTACCAGTCTATAAAGATTTCTCACAAGCTCTTCCCAGGAGAAGCTTGTATTCAGTCTTTCCAAAATTCAGCAAATGTGTTTCCACAGCAGGCATGCCATAAAATTCTGCATGCTTGGATGCACCCCAATTTTGGTGACAGACTGCATTTAATTGATATTTTAATGTGTTTGTCGGTTTTGTTTCTACTGTTTTAAAATCAACCTTTAAATTTTTTTCTGTAATTCACGCTAAGGGCCCAGTTTCCGATTATAAGGTGGGATATAAATTTTTAAAATGTTTTTTTCTTTACTGTCCAATGTTGCTCTGTACCAACTGGCATAGAAAATCCATTAACTATAAAATCTAAACCCTATATAATGACAAACAAAGTAACAGACGATCAACGATGCTACCTGTCACTTTGGTAAAAACATTTTTAGCTATGCTATAAATGAGACCAGCAATGAAAGAAAAGAGAATATGCAGTAATGAGGCATTTTCAAGTCAAAAATATGCACTTTCGAGTCTCACTGAATTTACCAACAGTGTTTTTTGGCCTAATCCTGTCTGTTCTCATGTGCGCCACATTGTGGCATTCTCTCTGCCAGTCCTCTGAGTGCTGCCGCCAGCACAAGACCCATCAAGCTGTGGGCCATCAGCAGTGCTCTGCAGACTGGCCACCAGCAGGTTTTTACAGGTGGTGAGGGCCAACTGCAGTGAAGATTGAGAAAGGACATGGGCAGATTGGGGTAGACCTTGGTGTCAGCTGTGTCCACTAAATGCCATGCCCCTTTCCAGGTCAAGCACACACTTTCTGTGGAAAGGTGTATGCTAGCAAAAGGGCTGTCTTGGGGCCGGTGCTTTTAGAAGCTTGTTCATAAACAACCTGGAGTTAGGAGTAAATATGAGGTAGCCAAATTTGCATACAAGGCCACTCAGGTAATAAAAACGAAAGATTAAGAAATGCTGCAAAAGGACGTCTCCAAACTGAGTGAATGGACAACCAAAGGGCAAAGGTGGTCAAATGAAATGGGGTCAGATTTTGCTTTTGAAAAATCAAAGCCCCAATATATAGTGGGAAACAAATGTCCAGGGTGCAGAAAGAATGGACACAAATGTCCAACACCTGAACAAAGTTGTCCAGAATGCAGTGGTTCTGTCACTGAAAACATCAACCCCAGTGGCGTAGCTAGAGGGGGGTGCAAAGCACTAAGTTTTGCAGGGGGCCTCACTGCAGCATGCAAGTGGCCCCTCCTCCTCCTTTTTGGAGCCGTTCTCGGTGGTGGGACCAAATGGAAGTGTATGTCTCCATTTTGCTTGCCCCGCCTGGAATGGCGGCAGAGGGGGAGGGGCCACTTGCATGCTGCAGTGCGGCTCCCTCAAAACTTAGTGCTTGCACCCCCTCTAGCTATGCCACTGATCAACACTATGTGCAGCAACTGTGACAAAGACAAAATACACACTAGAGGCCATTAGGAAAGTGATCAAGAATAGGACTGCTAATACTATAGTGCACATATACAAATATGTGGTGCCACATTTGGGGTACTTCAGCTTGAAATAAAAAGAAAATTACGGCCCAATTCTATTGTGTTCCACTGGTGGCAAATGTTTCAAAGTGCCTGCAAAGGGTGCTCGGGCAGCACAAAGAGTAGTATGTTGCCCAAGTGCTGGTGGGAAGGCTGTAGCCTTCCCGTATGTATCAGAGGAGCACCGACCACCTGTTAGAGCATGTAAGCCAGCAGGGGAGCCAGGAAAGGGTAAAGGGAGGGCAAAGTGGGGAGGGAAGGGGTAAAACTGGGCAGGGAGGGGGGTAGAACAGAGGGGCAGGGAGGATGCAGGCAGATTCAGTAATAATTGCATGAACTGGATTCTAACCTCTCTGTGGGCAGCCTCACCGCCCTTTTTCTCACTTAGAACTTGCACCAGCAAAATTGTTGGCACAGGTCTAAGGAGACCAAGTGAAGAGTGGGAGTCTTATGGAGGTGTACATAAGAACATAAGAACAGCCCCACTGGATCAGGCCATAGGCTCATCTAGTCCAGCTTCCTGTATCTCACAGCAGCCCACCAAATGCCCCAGGGAGCACACAAGACAACAAGAGACCTGCATCCTGGTGCCCTCCCTTGCATCTGACATAGCCCATTTCTAAAATCAGGAGTTTGCACATACACATCATGGCTTGTAACCCGTAATGGATTTTTCCTCCAGAAACTTGTACAATCCCCTTTTAAAGGCATCCAGGCCACTGAAACCCCCTTCTGAAGCTTCCCTCCCATACTGGATACAGCATGCCTGTTTTTGGCACTGCTCAACCAACAGGGGAGAAAGGATAGGATTGGGTTATAAAAGGGGGACATATGACTGAGGCTGCAATCCTATACACACTTTCCTGGAAGGAAGCCCTATTAAACACAATGGGACTTACTTCTGAGTTGACATGCATATTATTGTGCTCTGAAACATATAAAATTAAGCATGATGTGGCGAGATATTTTTATCCAATTCTCACAATACTAGGACCAGAGGTCATCCATTGAACTGACGAGCAGGAGATTCAGATTGAAAAAAGGAGGTTTTCACACAGGTTCCACACATTAATCACACATTATGTGATTTCACATAATTTCATTATGTGATTTCATTGTGTGATTTCAATGAGGTTTCACACATTAATCTGTGGGATTCATTGCCACAAGATGTTGTGATCTTGGAACTAACTTGGATGACTTTAAAAGGGGATGGGACAAATTCAAGGAGAACAGGTCAATCAGTGGCTTCTAATCATGATGACTACACATGACCTCCAGGTTCAACAGGAGAACGCCTCTGAGAACCACTTGGAGGGGAGAGGAGTAGGACTTTTCTCCTGCATGTGGGCTTCCTGGAGGCAGGTATTGGGTCTCTGTTGGGAAACAGGATGCTGGATTAGATGACCTAGTGGTGTGATCCAGCATGGCTTTGCTTATGTTCTTATGAGACTGGATCATACCCAGTGTTATTTATTTAACTGATGTTAAAGTCTGTTAAAGGCAGAAGGTCTGGTCTAGAGGGTTGAGCCTCCATTTGCCTGAAGATAACATCCGAATGTCGCCAGTTCGAGGCTACCGGCACCGTGCGACCTTGAAGCAGCTGACAAGCTGAGCCAAGCTATTCCATCTGCTCTGAGCGTGGGAGGATGGAGGCCAGAATGTGCGACCAGATCAAGAAAGAAACATCTGAATGTTGTGGTTTCTTGAAAGATAGAAACTTTCTTTCAAATTGTAAAAATCCCTACGGGGATTTAATTTGCCTGCCTATGTAAACCACCTTGAATAAAGTCTAAGGAGAAATCTGAGGACCAAGAAAGGCAGTATAGAAATACCTGTATTATTATTATTATTATTATTATTATTATTATTATTATTATTATTAATCAGTCAGCAAATGCCCCAGATAGCTGAGTGCCTCAACATGTGTGCAAACTAGTGGTATTAAATAATAAATATACAAATTGCCAAAACAAATACTATGACATCTCACAAAGGCATTCACTTCAACTATCTTCGAGCAACATCAGTTTCAGCCACAGTGGATTTTATGTTTTAAAAACTGGAAGTATCATATGAATGATCATATACTGTGAAGCCATGAAGTCCATATCAATGAAATAACCTACATTAAGAATAATTTAGAGTGACTGTATACATTCCTATACTGATATGGCAACTCATAGGAACAGGTATGTGGGTCCCAGAATCAGCATGAGAAACAGCATGACAAACAAGTGTATACTTGTACACTTGCACTGCCAGTGGGATGTGACCCAGATCCACTGCTAAGCCCAACAGCCATCCCCAGATACAGATGGCTACATAGTATTCTAAGGACCCATTCCTATCCAAATTTCCAGTGCTGATGCAGCCATGCCAATGGGGCACATGCTGCATTCTGCAGTGGGGAGGGCAGTCACTGAGGCTTCCTGTAAGTAATGGAATATTTGTTCCCTTACATCAGGGCTGCATCAGTGCTGTAAAGTTGGATAGGATTGGGCTCTAAGGCCTATTCAACTACTCCAGGCTGAACACAAGTTCAGTTGATCTGGTAATAAAAATCACCAGTTTGACAGAAGAACTTTTCTAAAAACAATATTCTTAATTTTAAGTAATTTCACGCTAGTGTTCACTAAGAAGGAATCATGATGGTGCTCAAATTTAGAAGTCTGATGCCAAAATAGTGACTGAAAATCCTATTTGCTTTCTAATCGTGCTTTCTAGTGAGCCTTCCTTCATACAGCTTGCTTCAGATATCTCAGCTACACCTCACAATATGTCAAAAGGAAATAGACACATGCTGTGAGAAGCTGGTAATTTTATTGGGTTCCTCTACCTTTAAAAATCTGTTACTGGTCCAAGTCTGGTTTCTGAACTCCTTTTTTGTAGGGAAATTGAGGCAAACATTTTTATGTGACCCTATGGTGTCTGCTCACAACAAGAAGAATTTATATACACAAGGATAATTAGCGCAGTGTTGTGCCCATTAAGATATAATAACCATCAGCAAGGACAAAAAACAGAGCAGCATCATGCATTCAGACTGAGAGGAACACATAAAAACTCTTGCCAAATGCATTCCACAAGAAGGCAGCAAAGTGCATGAATTAAAAACTTTTATGCAGTCTTAGCTAAAAAAATATACAGAGAGAGACACACATAAACAAATCTATACATACATATACATGTATGTATGTATGTATGTATGTATGTATTCATGTCCAAACTGATTTTATGCCATAAGATTTTATATCTAAACTGTCACTACTAGTGGTGTAGCTAGAGCGGGTGCAAAGCACTAAGGCCCCTCTCCTTCGAAGCTAGATGTACACCTCCATTTTGTTCCCACCACCCAGAATGGCTCTAACGGGGAGGGGCCATTTGCACGCCACAGTGAGACTCCCTGTAAAATTAGTGCTTTGCACCCCATCTAGCTAAGCCAATGGTCACTACTTTTCCAAACTTTCATTTTTTTGCCCCCTTCATTCTAACAATGTGAACAAAGGAACAAAAGAAGGACTGAGAGACATTTTAGGCATTTATGAATGAACTTGAAGTACATAAAGTTCAGGCATTTGTCATTTTTAAAGATGTAACTTAATAAAGATTTTTAAAGATGTAACTTAATAAATTAAGTACATTTTTAAAGATGTAACTTAATTTTTACTTAAAGATGTACATTTTTAAAGATGTAACTTAATAAAGATACCTGCAGACAAGAACACTGTGGGAAAGCTCAACATAGACTTTTTGTAATGTTTTAGAATTCTCATTATTCTACAGCTAGGTTTAACTAGGCTACTACACATTCTATTCATTTTAAAAATGATGTAAACAAAACCCCAGTGGGTGGAGAGGACTCACCAGCTGCTTCTGAGCATCTGATATGTCCAAGAAAAATGCTCATAATTCAAATGAAATTATGTTATTCTAATTATATTCCTTATACACTAGGGCAGGGGTTCTCAATCTTTCACCAGGACCCAATTTTTAGAATGACAATCTGTTGGGACCCACCAGAAGTGATGTCACTGACCTGGAAGCAATGCCAGCCAGAAGTGACAGAATCAAGCAGGAAAATTTTTAATTCCCCCCATACAAGAAAATCAAATCAATGAATAAAGTAAGTAAATTAAAAGTTTACAATAAGTATAAGCTTAAACGTTTATTTAAAATAAAGAAAAACCCTCCTAACTCTTCCAAGCAGTTACTTAAAGTGGTTGGCAACCTTCAGTCTCGAAAGACTATGGTATAAGCCTACAGCACCCGGTATTGCCAGGCGGTGTCCCATCCAAGTACTAACCAGGCCTGACCCTTACTTATTGGTTCAAAAAATTCCCTAAACATCCCAAAGCTGCAATCCTATCTACACTTACACAGGAATAACCCCATTGAATACCATTGCTTAAAGCCTATACACAGTAGCCTGCTCAGGACAGATCTGTCACATTTCCCCAGATGTAGTCACATATCATGGTAGCATCAAGTTCAATAAATTAAAAATAAAATGCACAATGAAATGAATGGGGACCACCCGAAATTGGCTCGCTACTGACCTAGTGGCTCCTGACCCACATTTTGAGAAACACTGCACTAGGGGCCCAATCCTATCCAATTTTCAAGTACCGGTGCAGCCGCAAGGCAGCCCCAAAGTAAGGGAACAAATGTTCCCATACCTTAAGGGAGACTCTGTGACTGCTGCCCCACCACAAGATGCAATGGGTACCCCACTGGCACAGTTACACTGTCACTGGAAAATTGGATACTATTGGGCCCTCGGGTGTTAGCACTATTTAATATTGGATGGAACATTGCTACTGATCAAATCAATCAAAAGCTACATCAGTTAGAGATTAATCTTGAATTGGCAAAACTTTTTAACAGACCCAGCCTGATTTTTATGGATATACTGCGCTGATATTCAAGTTCCCCCACAGGCTCCTTCTATACTTTGACTGTCATGCAAAAATGTTATAAGATTTATGAGGCAGAGAAGCAGCTTGGATATAAATGTGAGCTGAGAAGTTTAGGAAAGCTCAAGTGCTGCATGAAGTCATGAGCAATGGGCTCGGGCAACTCATGTTAACCTAACCATGTCAGGCTTGGTGCCCGAAGGCAGATTCACAAAAACCATATGTTGCAAATTACCCAGAACAAAGGAAATAACTTTTTAAGGAAATTCTTTCCCCACTTCTGAGTTGTGTAGTAGAGTTTGCCCTACGTTACACAGAAAGCAAATACACACAGACACAAAAGAAATCCAAAACGGCATAATAAAGTAACATCGCTTTTAACAGTAATTGGGGACTGAACAGCCATTCTTTGGTTGAAATTTTTAATAAATCATATTCATGCATTATAGTTATTATATGACTTCTCAGCTATCTTTCCCAGCCAACAGAACTGCAAGACTTCCAGAGCTCTCTGCAATGCCAGGAGAGAAATTCACAGAGAGAAAAAATGGTTTCCGGTGGCGTAGCTAGAGGGGTGCAAAGCATAAAATTTTGCAGGGAGTCTCACCGCAGCATGCAACCAGCTCCTTTCCCTCCCCTTCAGAGCCATTCTGAGCAGGGGGACAAAACAGAAACAAACACCTCCGTTTTGCTCCCCCCTCCTGGAATGGCTCCAAAGGTCAGGGGCCGCTTGCACGCTGCGGTGAGGCTCCCTGAAAAACTTTGTGCTTTGCCTCCCTTCTAGCTACACCACTGATGCGTCCACTTGCATAGCACAGAACTGAGATTCATGAAATTTTAGACTATTCATTTCCTTGACCCTGTCATTTGGAGGATATATGAAATTATGCATATAATAATCTCTTTTGTATGAAATCTATTTATTATATTTGCACTTGAGAGGTGCTACACAGTGTTACTCTGAAAACTGCAAAGGAGACAACCGCTCCAGTATTAGGAACACAGATACAACAAAGGCACAGAATGAACTATTCTCTGTCAAGTTTCTAAAGCTGTCTGGGTGCTGAATACCTAGATCTGCATGCATTAGAACCCCAATTCATATCTCAGTTAAGGGATTTCAGGGAGGTTGTGTTGGGAAAGTTCTTTGCTTGAGACAATAGGTGAATCAGGGCCAGTGTGCCTAGGGCCGGCCCATTCATGAAGCCTGATGCAGTGGCAACCTCAGATGGCAGACTGGTGGGGACACCCTGCTCACGCTCCTTGTCTACCCATCACTCCACTGCAATGACATCAATTACACCACATGTGTATGCTAGTATGCTGATAGGAAACTATGTAAGGGGAGCTGCCCTAGGGATGGATTTCTTGCTGCCCTAGGGATGGCAGGGGGCTTGAACCAGACCTGGGTGCACACATAAAAAAAACCTGAACAACCTTTGAATCTATACCAACTGCCTTCTTCTAGTGACTGTTCTAGTGACAGAGCCTCCCTAATTGAAATCAAGGGTTGAGCAGGAACATGTGGTTGTATCATCTACAATAATTGCGGATGTACAGGTATAACCTAATTATCCACGGATTTGTCACCCACAGTTTTATCTCAACGTGATGAAAAGGGCTCTTTAAATTAAAGGAAAAAAGTTGTTTAACAATAGCCTTGTTAATGCAAGAGGGGGCAGCTGGCTGACAATCCATCAATCATTCTCTCTCCAGGCACTTAGAACAGCGTCACTCCAAGGCAAGCGACCCCTCCGTTTCTCCTGAGCACATGAAAGCAGGATGATCACTTTGGTTTCTTTCCCTGTGCAGCTCTCTGGAGGTCGCTGCACAGGGAGGGGTCGCTGGCTTGGAGTAAAGCATTTCTAAGCACCTTTCTCACAGCCATTAAAAGACAGGTAACTCATAGCACAATCCTACTCATTTCTACCAAAAAAATAAAAGTCCCACTGACAGCGCAATCCAAACCTGCGCTGGGGCAGGCAAACCAGGAGGCTTGCACTGCATGCATTGCAGTTTCGTTCAGCTGCAGCGGCTCAGCCAGAGGCAAGGGGAAGCTCTTCCCCTTACCCCTAGGTAAGGGCTGCTCGTCCCAATGCGTCTCCTCGGACCTGCGCCACCTCTGGAGGTGATGCAAGACAGAGGAGAGCGGGTGCGCCGGCACAAGCGGCAGTGAGGAAGCCGCCGTGGAAGCTTCTGCTGGCCTCTGTGCGTAGGCACATTTAGATGCGCCGATGCAGCTTCCTCCCACGGAGGTGCAAACGTGCTTTATGGCACGTTTGCAACCCTCCTGGGGCACCTATGCCAGCATAAGTGCCGGTTTGGATTGCGCCCTGAGTCTCAACAAGAGCCTCCAAAGAAGAAGGAATTGGCAGCGGCAGCCAAATCGTGAAGTTGCTGCGGCCTCTTCTCCTCCTCTGGCAGAACCTGGAAGTGACATCACTACGTAACATGATGTCACGATGTCTCAATCGTGACTTTAGCAATGCCTCTGGGGAGGAGGTAAGTGACCAAGATGGAATGTGGAAGGAAAAGTGGAGAAAAAGAGCAAGATGAGGAGGTGTTGGCAAAAGGGGGAGCACTGTCAGACTGAAGGGGTTGCACTGGGCGCCAGAAGAGTAGGCTCCAGGAGAGCAAAGGGCAAACTCAGGCAGGGCAGGCCAGAAAAAGGTCAGACGGACCCAGAGGCAGCTGGCATCAGCAGAAGAAGGAGGAATACCTCAGCTGGGGTTTCTTCTCTGGGTGGAGCTCTAACTGGGGATATGGCTGTGATACCACAACCTCATCCAGGGTGAAGAGTTGAGCCCCAAATAAATCACTGTCACCTCTAATTGGGTGGACTCAGCATGGAAGATCCAGGTCTCTTCTTCTAATACCAGCTGGGGTGGGCCTTCCACTATCCCCACAGGCCTCTCCTCAAAGTGGGACTTGAGGATGAAGAAACCCGTCAGGGTGTGGTTGTGTCCCTGTTTTTTGTTCTAGTAACGCCTTGTGTCTAGTAAGGTGTGTCGGGAGGCCACAATAAAGACCCTACTGAAACATTTCTGACTGTTTATCTCCTCCTTTTCTTTGAATATGTCACTTAACAATCCCTTCCAAGTGGTGCTTTCGTCCAGGAGGAGATTGCCACGATCATTAAAACCCACAACCTTTTGTGCATTCCCCCCCCCCCTCACTACTTTGTAGATTTTGTGTTATATCACTCTAGTAAAAGGCTGTAAGAAAATAAACATCTCTTTTTACTGGACGGCATACAACCTAAAAGGATCCTTATGGCATCACATTGACATTGCTATTGTGGTATGAGCTTTGTGGACTAGAACACATTTAGTGTAAAGAAAAGATTCCAACTAGTCTCTGGTCTCCTGTGCTGTTCTTGGTATGAGCACTTGCACTTCTAAGAAGCATTTTGGAATTTCCTATTGGTTTGTTGCGGTTTTCGATCAGACATATCAATTATTTTCCAATAAGGACACCTATTAGGTCATTCTATATGTGCACAAAGATATAGAAGTAGTGAAAACCACTTTGATTGCACTCAATTATGGAATTTAGGAGGCACAGGTCTGGGAATACACAGACTAGAAAGGAATAATGTTGCACACTAATACATAATAAATACTTTATGAGATATAAACACTTTTTTTAACTTGATCCAGAAATATTTTTCTTCCAATTAAGAGGCCAAAACAAGCTACAAGTTTAACTGGAGGATTCCACTTAGCTTAATACTGTTGCCTCTTGGCCAGCAAAGAACTGGTAGCAGTGATCTACCACCTTTTTTCGATAATAGCAAATGTCACCTTCTCCTAAGAAACATCTGTGGCTGATTCCCCCCTACAAATGTGGCGGTCCTCAATTTGTTGGGCAGTAATCAGAAAGAAACTGAAACATCTGTGTGCCAGATATACAGAACTGCATACATTATTATTGCTAGACAGACATTGCAGGGTATAACAGTTGCTGGGCTTAGAAATTGTTGAAGCTGGAAATCTGTCAAGGCACAAACCTAAGAACATCCTTAAGAAGTACTATGTTTTCTTATCACCATTCTTATTTCACATGGGGATCTGCAGGTGTGACAAGATCTCATAGCAGAAAGGCTGCAGAACTTTAACATAGCTTCAGAGGTTAGTTAAAAATAATTACTTCAGTTTATTGCCACAAAACCAGGTGCCAGTGGCAAACTTCTGGATTGGGTGGGCAAGGCACATACAATTTCTGTCATTCACCAGCAGTGGTGTAGCTACGGGGGGGGCAATGTGGTAAGTACTGCTGGCACTGCAATACCCTGTGTACGCAGCCCTTCCCACTTGCCATTGGAGACATCTGGGGCACTGATGGCAACACACACCGCATCGCAGCACTGGCATCACTCACCACCTGCCCCCCTGCTATGTCACTGGTCACCAGGACCATCAGAAGAATTATTAGTAACAGTTTTTGTAAGGGTCCAAAGCTGGACACCTCTGCAAAGCACTGATTATGGAAAGGACAGAAGCATCTGTGCCAATCTCTCTCTAGTGAGAGATTGGGATGGAAATCTTTAGCGTATACAAGGTTCTCATCAAGATACAAGCAACACTCACCTTGCTGAATGTCCTTCATCTCCAAATGTAAACTAGATATCAAGATTCCTACAGTCTGAGATCTTTTTCCATCCAGTAATTTGACAATCTGCAATTAAATATGATATTTAATCAGATTTACATGTTCAGGCAAAATTGAAGCAAAGTTATAATTTAAATTTGTGGGTGTTATATTTGTGGAAAGTTATAATTCAAATTTAAAGCGAAGTTATAATTTAAATTTGTGGGTGTTAAATTTGTGGGAAGTTATAATTTAAATTACATGCCACATAGCACAATTGTTATGACTCTGCTTTACTTTTAAAAAAACAAAAACAAAATATAATTCATCCTGAGAACAGGACATTGAACTCACTCACTTCTGAGCAGATATGCTGTATGGCTCCATTCAGATGTTTCATTAAACCATGAACAAGCCCTACGGTTCTGAGCTCCCTGCTTCTCCTCTTGATTTGCAATCTCAGTTTGTGCACAAAGTATGGTTTGATCAAACCATAGTTTTTGTCAGTCATGGTTTAATCAAACTAAAAAGTAATTCATTAAAATATATGCATAAGGAGAGGAGGAAGAGGGAAAGAATCAACATAAAAAACAATATCACTGTAGAAGAAAAAACCCTCAGTTTTGTGAATCGATAAGAACCTTGCAGTAAGAACTTTACAGCCACTACAAACATGCCCACGAAGTTTTACATTAAATGCTTCTACACAGCACACAGTATAAGCAGTTGTAATGGAAATGTGCAAGATTCCTCCAGGAGATTGCGTGTGGTGTCAACAGTGGCCCCTTGCTCTGGCAAGCAAGCATGGGGTTAACACTGGGGCCTTACATTGCAGTGAGTGTGTTGCACAGCTGCAATCACTAGAGGCAACCAGGTTATTAAGGGACAAAAGCAACACCAGATGAAGGGAGAGTTTGGTGGGTAGGAGGAGGAAGAGGAAAGCTTGAAGGAACGAACTGAACTGATCAATTAAGGGACTGAGGAACTGATGGACTACTGGTACTGCTGATGGACTGACTAAAGGACAGATGAATGAATAGAGACTGATGGAACAGAGACTGCTGGAGATTGATGTGTGGCTGCCACGCCCAAGATCTGCTAAGGAGCAAGTTGTTGCTGTAGTGGCTGGAGAAGCTGCTAGCAGGAGAGGGGAGAAAGGAGGACCTCTGCAGATTGAACAAGCCAGCTACCCTGGTGGTGGGGTCCAGCAGTGCTGCGGTGCAGAACTAGGGCCATTGTTGGGGAATGAAGGGAAGCTAATTAAGCATAAGTTCTCTAGACGAAGCTTGGACTGGGAATCAGGCAAAACAAATGTGAAAATCCATTATAATAATGGATTATTTTAAGAGGTGAGTGAAAACAGTTTTTTTTTTAAACAGATTTTTATACATTATAATTATAAATCCTAATCACTTTAAAAGAGTACAAGCCACATACGTATAGAGGTGTTAGAGAATAGTTTTATTTTTTTTTCACCAATTTTGCAGATTTTGTTGTTTTTACAAAAATGAAAAGTGCAAAAAGTGGTGTTAAGTGTTTTGCCGTATTTTTTGTTCCATAAGACGCACTTCCCCCCCAAAAAAGTGGGAGGGGGGAAGTGTGTGCATCTTATGGAGCGAATACTGCAAAAAAGAGTGCACGTTGGGGACCTTAATGAAGGGGGGATCTTCATGCCAGTTTATGATTCCCATTCACCCTAATAAAGGGAGGGATCTTCATGCCAGTTTATGATCCCATTCACCCTAATAAAGGGAGGGATCTTCATGCCAGTTTATGATCCCATTCACCCTAAGAAGGGGGGGATGGTTCAAATGTTATTCTGTTATAGTTTATTAAATATTTTATTACACTATTTGAATATTCAGAATATTTTTTTTCCTGTTTTCCGCCTCTAAAAAATAGGTGCGTCTTATGGTCAGGTGCGTCTTATGGAGCGAAAAATACGGTAATTTTGTTATCACTGAAAAGCCCTATTTATAAAAAAGAAAACACAAAACCTTCAACAAGAGTGATCTGAGGGCAGCTTACAGAGGAATATGCCATTGGTTTCCAAACACTCTGGGAAAGTTTGGGCCACTGTAAGTCCTTGCTCGGGAGGGAAGGAGGTGGTGCCGGCGCTCTTGCGACTTTCGTTTGTGACGAAAACCGGAGGTGAGTCGCACGAGCTGTTTTCAGCAATTATAAGGTGCGAGGAGGCTAGCAGAGGGTCCTGCAGGCTTCCCCCACCCCCTGGAGGGCATCTGCAGGCCTTAGTGAGTCTAAAAACAGCACAGATTTCCCCAGTACTGTTGCAATTGCAAGAGTGCCAGCATTAAGGGGACAGGGTCAGACCTTCTCTGGCTGGGGCGTCACAACATTCAAATTTGAGAACCTCTGGAATATGCAATGCTATACTGCAAGCTAATATGTGGTAGCATAAAAGTATCATACAAATTATTCCAATTTAGAATTATTATATATAATAATAATTTTGGTTGGCTTTTGGTTTTTCAAAAGTTGGTTGGTTTTTCAGTGATAATGAAATAAAAACACCACTTTCTGCACTTGTCATTTTTGTAAAAAAAAACCCCCATAAAATCTGCAAAAAACCCAATGTTCTCTAATAGCTCTACATGCATGTGGCTGCTGACAATATACCACCTATATCACCTACCTAGTACACTCTTAAAGCAATTATAATTTGTCATTATAATCAATAAAAATTCACCCTTGGAATAAAAGCACATAACAGTGCTTTCTGCACTTCTAACTTTGGAAAACACCAAAATTCATGAAAAAATAAAACCGTTTTCACCCACCTCTGTTTATAAAAATAATGCCAAACAAAAACAAAATCTTTGGGTGTTGCCCAGTCACAGTAAAGGATGTTTAATTCCTCAATTAAGCAGATTTGAGCATGTGCTTAATTCTCCCATTTCAATCAATGAGGCTTTGATCTGCTTAGCTTGGGCTGCATATTCACTCCAGTTCTGAGAAGAATGCTGCAACTGGTGCTCTGAGATTTCCTAGAGGCATAAGTGTACTAAATAACAGCCCAATCCTGAGCTGCCTGGAGCTGCGGGACCCAGCAGCTCCACGGAGGGTTCCCGCCGGATCCAGCGCCTCCCACACTACCTCAGGAGGCTCCTCAGGAGAAGGGGATGTTTGTCCCCCTCCCCGAGGAAAGGAAGCAGTCCCGCAATGAGGCTACTCACTTTAGTGGCGACTGTTTGGTCGCTGCTAAAGTGAAGGTGCTCGTGTAGGGCGAGCAGCCCTGCCCAAGCGCCCTGGATCCTGTGGAGCTCAGCTCCGCGGACCCACCTCTCCCCCGCCCCAACACACCTCCCCCATGCCCCGGCCACATTTTCCCCCTCCCCGGAATGCCTCCCCCACGTCCCCGACCATGCCCCCATTTCCCGTTCTGCAGCCCAGCGGTCACGGAGACTCCAGGGTTGTGGAACCCAGGCGCCCGCCGCGTGCTGGCTCAGTGGTAAGCCCTGCAAACGTGCCTTATGGCACGTTTGCGACTGTGGTCCACGCCGCAGAGGCATGGCGCAGACCACAGGATCGGGCTCTAAGTCTACTAAATAAGTGTATTAATTTTTGTCTCTCTTCTTTTTTTAAAAAAATACGGCAGGAAAAAAGTTACCATGGAATAAATTAAAGTTAAATGGAGATCTTATCATGAACATTTCTGAAGTTATACATGTTATTTGATGAACTTGGCAGCAGATTAACTTCTAATAGGGATAATTATAGGCTTAAGTAGAGTGCAATTTGTATAGCATTCACTGACCTCCAAGCTGACCCTTTTCAGAGGAAAATTCATAGGCTGTCATAAACCCCATTAGGCATGCCTAGTTTGAGGTAAAACCTTTCCAGACTATACCTCATACAGCCAATATGACATTTGAAACTACCATACTGGGATGCCTCTGAAAATTGTAGGTATGCTCGAACGATATCATCAGATTAGCTCACACAATTTTTTTCCCTCCAGTATCTCATTTTAAACTGCAAATACCTTTAATATTACATAATTTAAAACTAATAGAGGTTCCCTTCAGAACAAAACAAGCCTTATGTTTTGTAGCCTTTTATGGAAAGAAGTACATATGGTCATAATTATAAATGACCAAGCTAGACCTTGGCTACCTGAAATAGTCTTGAACAACATGAACAAAATTCCTGTATGGCTGAAAGCGATATTTTTTTTTTCCCATTGGACACCAAAATGATTGTCAGCAGAAAGAAAAAAAAAAGTCTATTTAGGACACATTGGTAATCAGTGTCAACCTAGGTGCATTTACTAAGGACGTAAAAGAACACCACATATTCAACTTGGGCATCTCCCTCTGAAAATACCAATAGGCTGTTACATCCTAGTGCAAAAGGATGGACAGAACTCCCTGCGAAGCAATGCAGCAGTGCCCACTGAATCCCATGGGGAGTTTCCACATCTGGAGGCCTCCTTGTTGTTCCTTTTTCCTATGGTAAGCCTATGCTGGGCCACTGGGTCTACTCAGACCAGCCCCAGCTATATAGCTGGAGCAAGTCACAAGGACCCAAGTTGGAGGCCAGAGGCCAGGACGGGGCTTAGGATATCACTGTGCTGCTGATAGCGCTCTCATCCTGGCCCTGATCTGCCCTCCTCCCTGCCCCATTGCCACCCCATTCATCCCCCTACTAGCTCTTCCTTGTCTCCCTGTCTGGTTAATGTGGGAAGCTTTGAAATCTCAAGCACCATCCATTTACAAACAGGAAACATTTCCAAGGCATCTGACACAATAATATAAAGAGTCTGTGATGATGGTTTGTTTTGGAGGGGATAACAGAATGAAGAAGATAAGGAGGTTATCGAAACAAGGCTAAACACGTCTAAATCTCACTGATTTCAATATTACATACATGACTAATACCCCTGGGGGCTGGGGATAAGAATAGGCCCTCAGTTTGGCTGTACTTGTCGTAAGAGGCGACTAAACAGCCACCAGGTAGATGGGACTCGTCAGCCTGGGAAGGCAGCTCATCTGAGAGAAGGAAAACTCTGATCCCTAACCTCCACTGCCTTGTGGCTACATCCAGTTATGGAAAAGGCTTCAGGAGTCAACCTCAAGGCAAAATCCAGAGCCGGAGTCCCTGAGGCAGTTCATGGCTGAACACAGTCACGTTCTGGCAACTCCTGCGACGCCACTGGAACCAACCGTATTGGCCTCTGCCTTTCCACTGGACCATTTCAGCGACGTGGAGGGGGGGGATTTGCTGTTTGGGAAACAGCCTATCCTCCATACCTACTTTACCCAGGCTTCGCGCACTGGAGAGGACACTGTTCCAGAATCACCATTCAGAGCGTGACACCATAGTCTTTCGAGACTGAAGGATGCCAACAGCAACATGACTAATTCTCTCCCACTGAAATTGGTGGGACTTAAAAAGTACTTCACTTTGGCTTGACTTCATCAAAGCTTTTTCCAAAAACAGCTAACATGCACTGGCGTCACTAGAGGGGGGGGGGCTGCACTAAGTTTTGCAGAGAGCTTCCCTGCAGCGTGCAAGCGGCTCCTCCCCTTCCCCTCCGGAGTCACTCACCTCCCGCAGCATGCAAGTAGCTCCTCCCCTCCCCTTTGGAGCCATGTGGGCAGGGGTGGGGGAAACGGAGGCGAATGGCTCCCAAGGGGAGGGTGAGGAGCCACTTGCATGCTGCAGGGAGGCTCTCTGCAAAATTTAGTGCATCACCCCCCCCTCTAGCGACGCCTCTGCTAACATACATCACTTTCCAGGCTAGAAGATAGATATAATATCACAGGCAGCCCAATCCCACGCTTCCTGGCATCTGGAGGAACAGCACTGCCAAAATGGCTTTACGCAACGTTTATGACACTTAGCATCAGTGCTGGAGCTCAGTGCCTGCACTCAGGTCCAATAGGATTGGGCCCTAAATTAGGCCTTTGTGACCCACTGTGTGAAATGGAGCCCACCAATCCTGTACCACGTTCCATCAAGAGCTTGAACACATTCCTGCTTTTGTTGCCTGTTTGGAACTGCAAAAACAGTCAAGCTGGAAAGCATTATAGAAGGAACTTGTAACTATAGAGCACCTGTAGGAGTGGCCATAGGATACAGGTATCTTGTCTTGAGTGGTCCTTGAGGAATCTGGTAGACCACTGTGATATAAGAAAGCTGCACTAGATAGGCCCATGGCATGATCCAGCAGGGAAATGCTGATGTTCTCATTTCTGAACGAATGCTTATGGATCTTTGAGCAGTGATTCTTAATTAAGATGCTATTGAAACTAATAAATTTATCTAATGTCAAGTCATTGTTTTTACTCATATTAAAATCACGTGAAAATAGATTTAAGAATGGAAATCATTATTACTCTCTGAGCCAGAACTGTGAAGACTGCCTTTCAAGAAATATATACAGTTGCAATTATTATTTCACAATTATAATAGGCAGAATTTACTACTTAAAGATCATCTACTTTAAAAAATGCTCCTCATTCAAAATATAGGACACTCATCCTAAATGAGAACATGTGCTAGTGATTACCTGAAGCCAGTTAGAGATAATGGACAACAGAAAACCCATTATCTTCAATGTTATTCTCTGTCTTTGATATGATAATCATTGCACTAAAGAGCCAAAAATGATGAATGGAGTCTTATTTAGATCATACAGATGACACAAATTACCTGACATTTAGCCCCTTTCTTTGCAGGAAGAAAATATAATGGCTTCAGATTGGTGAATGTTAGCAATGATTCTTATGGAGACTATCGGGCAGATACAGTCCTAATAGTAAACAATACTATGAAGCTGAATTTTAAAAATCCTCCTGCCTAGGCTACATCTCTCCACACTTAAAGCAGCAGCCTTGTTTCCTTGAAATACCCTTGCATTGCTCTGCAGCTATGCAAAGTGTGAAAGACAATCATGCATCTTTAAGCACTTGTCATTCTTTTCTTTAATATCTCTTTGGTTTTACTGAGTTACAAATGTACCAAATTTAAGGTAGCAAAAATAGTGAAGAAAAATCAGAATGCATTATTATTGGGAGGTTGAAATGCATATTTATGGGTTTGGTTTTAATTCCTTCTTTCAGGAGATCATAAGTGTGTAAACATGAAATAGATCCATCTGGGAATTATTGTTGGCAACCTTCAGTCTCGAAAGACTATGGTATTGCGCTCTGAAAGGTGGTTCTGGAACAGCGTCTAGTGTGGCTGAAAAGGCCAATTCGGGAGTGACAATCCCTTCCACACTGGGAGCAAGTGCAGTCTGTCCCTGGTCTGTCTCCCTGGCTATGGGTCTTCCTTCTTTGCCTCTTTGCCTCAGACTGTTGGCCAAGTGTCTCTTCAAACTGGGAAAGGCCATGCTGCACAGCCTGCCTCCAAGCGGGCCGCTCAGAGGCCAGGGTTTCCCACTTGTTGAGGTCCACTCCTAAAGCCTTCAGATCCTTCTTGCAGATGTCCTTGTATCGCAGCTGTGGTCTTCCTGTAGGGCGCTTTCCTTGCACGAGTTCTCCATAGAGGAGATCCTTTGGGATCCGGCCACCATCCAATCTCACAACATGACCGAGCCAACACAGGCGTCTCTGTTTCAGCACTGCATACATGCTAGGGATTCCAGCACGTTCCAGGACTGTGTTGTTTGGAACTTTGTCCTGCCATGTGACACCGAGAATGCGTCGGAGGCAGCACATGTGGAAAGCGTTCAGTTTCCTCTCCGGTTGTGAGCGAAGAGTCCATGACTCGCTGCAGTACAGAAGTGTACTCAGGACGCAAGCTCTGTAGACCTGGATCTTGGTATGTTCCGTCAGGGAATTATATGGCACCGGAATACAGTGGGCCCTCCATATTCGAGGTTTCAGAACCTGCAGGTTTCATCATCTGATGGTTCTGAACCCATGGATGGAAACATTGAAGACCACCCAGACGCAACAGGAAATTTGTTCTGATTGCATCTGAGAGGCTTTCTGAGACCTGTAGAGGTCACACGCACCTCTGCGGATTTCAGAAGGGCTCTGGATGTGACCGAAACCTAATTCTGGTTGTGTTCACTGTCAAGGTTGCTCAAATCAGCAGATTCAAACTATCCATGGATTTCAGTAACTACGGGGGTTCTGGAAACAGAATGCTTGTGGATAACGAGGGCTCCCCTATACTAACTGTATGTCAAAGTATACATTTCCTAATCCTGCATCTGAAGAAGCAGGCAGCCCACAAGAATGACCCCTGACTGCCCCTCAAGCGTACTGCTGAAAATCTGGAGTCATGTTTTCACTCCTGATTTTCTTAACTGTACATTTGAGTCACAATTCTAGATTTTCAGAAGTGTAGGGTATTTCCAAGAACCCTCTGTAGAGAGGTCCCCGACTTATCAGGGCTAAGGGGAGGGGGAGAAGGTGCTAGCTCCAGGATTTCCTTCAAGACCAATGTGTGCCTTGCCAGCAGGGGGGTGGCATTCTGATGTTTGGGAGCATCCAACTGGCCTCTGAGCTGGGGAAGAGAGGAAAAAGTGATCAAATCAAGCAGGTAATTCCTGTTTCCACCTTCCAACAGCGGCCAATGCAGTTGGCAGTCAATTCCTGAATAGTCTGGGGCTAATGGAGGTGAAATAATTTTCTCTTTCTCCATTGCTACATCCTGTTTCCACATCAACTATCTCCCAATAAGCTTGGGAGAGGGGGAATGGAAAAGGTGAAAGCTGGAGGATGTAAATGGGTGGCAGACTGCCAGCAACAGCACAAGGGGTCCCAAACCAAGTATTGCTTTCAGCACCCTGGCACTTTGGCTGCCTCCTAGTTAGACCATTGAGGGCTGGATTCAGCACACAGTGTCACAAATATGCCGTAAGGCATGCCTGCGACACTTACCGCTGGGCTGGGAGGAGGGCAGGCGCCTGCCACCTGGAGCTCCAGGTGAGCGCCAGGTGGCAGAAAGGTAAAAGTGGGGGTGTGGAAGGAGGCATTCCAGGGTGGGGGGAGGGGGAAGGCGTGGCAGGGGAGGGAGCAGGGTGGGAGTGGGACAGGACCGCTGGATCCACAGCCCCATGTTGAGTCTCCTGGCTTGACACAGATCTGCTTTACACTGTGCTGGCTAAATAGCTGACACAGAGTTCAGCAGCCCCACTGCAGGGCCTCATACCTTACCTGGAGCTGCCCAGAGAATTCAGGATGCCACAGCAGCCGTTTTAGCACCAGTGCAGCCCTGGGCAACTCAGGATTGGGCTGTGAGTCAGAAACTGAGTAAGAGACATCGAATCCTTGAGACAGAGCAAAATGCATAATGATTTTAAAGACTAAAAGCAAAGAGGGGAAAAAAGACTGATAATTCATTGTTCTTGATCACTTCTTTTACAAACCAAAATTCAGGCTATTCAGAGGAAAAAGCTGTTCTTGAACAAAAGAGTTTGGCAGAGGAGCTGAATACCAACCTCCAGTAGAGAAAGTATTAGGAACAGATTGCGGTGTTAAAAAGTGTAATGCAGAAATACCTTTTTGGCTTTTGTTTTCTTTTCAAAGGAATCTGCTAGGGGCTTTTTCTTTTCCTGAGCTGTTTCTTTGGAGAATAAATATTCAAATTCACTGGTATCAAATATGTCGGGTTCTTCTAATGAGTCCCACAGAGTTGGTGCTTGATTCTGGCTGAAATTAGAAGACACAATACCATTTTTCAAGATGTCTCTCTGGAAAGCAATACACACAGTGGGCGCACTACATGAATAAAGATATTTCCTTTACCACAAAAATAAATCCCATCACTGTTGAGAACAACTATATTTAGATTGGACTGCTATTCAAAATTCCATAACCAAATTGAGTTATTACCAACTGTGATTGTATAATGATCAATATCTTTTTTTTCCACTGCTTCTCCTGCTTCTAACCTTGCAGAATTGGCTTGGATCCTCAGACAGCATCAGGTTTTTTAAGATTACTACTGAAAGCAATCCTGGAGATTTTTACAGGGTTTTCCTGGCTTAATGATATCATGTCACGTTGGGGGGGGGGGGATCTCCAGGAATAGCTTCAGTCAAAGTTGGCAATCCCATCTGTATTCCTCCTCAGCATAGATAAGATTTCATATTTTGAATACAATCTAGTTTAAAGATGATAATGCAGGCTAGAAGATTGTTTTTTCCTTTGGTGGGTCTCAAAAGAGTAGAAAAAAACAAAGTCAATAGGACTGCTCTCAGGTAACTGTGCACAGGACTACACCCTAACTAACAGCATAGTCCTATGCATGCCTACTCATAAGTAAGTCTCATAGTATTCAATAGGGTCTACTTCCAGGGAAGTGAGTTTAAGATTGCAGACTTGGTGCCTTAAATTCTGAGAACGAAAGCTGTAATCTACAATTTAAATTCATGTTTTTCTTCAGTTTCAGGAACAAATGTCTATTATAGCCAAGGAAGCCTTCAGAATTAAATTGCATTTCTTTGGAAACTTTAGACTCATAAGACAGAAGATTATCTCCAGCCTTTTTTTAGTAGCAACTGGTCTTTTTCTATCCAGCAGGTGTCACTCACATAACATATTATTTTTGCTTGTCATTTCATATCATGTTTCTAATATTTTTCTAAAATTTTTTCCTCTAAGAAGATCAGACTACTATTCCCCACTGAAATCTCCATTAATAAAGAAAAGACATAGAGAATATCAGATTCTAGTACTAAATACTAGTACTAAGTACATTCAAACTAAAACTAAATGAAAATAAAGGTGAGAAAAATGTTCTTACAGCCAGTGACATAGCTAGAGGGGGTGCAAGGCATTAAGTTTTCCTTAGTGCCTTGTTAAACTGTAGTCCTATAAACAATTACCTGGGAGTAAGTCCCCATGTGATGTACATGCCTAGGATTGCACTAACGTCTGTGTCACAACAGCAGCCAGGCCAAGGCTGGGCACCAATGGGACAGAAGGCTGAACTGCATCAGTTCTGAAGGCTGAACTGTAAGTCGGCATCAAAATATGTGAAGCAGACTAAGGATGGAGTGGGGTACAAAGACCTGCACTAATAAACAGGAAGGCAAATTTGAAAATGGCACAAGGATTTAAAGCTCAAGAGAACCCACTTTTGTGTTAGATTCAATCCATAGCTTTGGGCAAGTCACTTGCATCCAACCAGTCTAGTAACTGGTTTCCAACAGTTGCTAGCAACTGCTTGTGGAAAGTTTACCAGCTGGGCATGGAGGCGTTCCCCTATTATCTGTGGTATGGAGGTGTTACCCTATTACCTGTGGCCAGCATCTGCTTTTCAGATGTACACTGGATCTGAACAGTGTTGACAGAACAGGCCTCCATGGGGGAAGTTGGGCTGAAGAAAGTTGAGAGTGATTAGGGTGGCTGGAGCCAAGGGAAGGTGTGATGGGAGTAGCTCTGGGACTCCTCTGGGAGTAGCTCTGGGACTCCTCTGGGAGTAGCTCTGGGACTCCCAGCTCTGGCTGGGACTTGTAACACTCTCCATTTTTTTAAAGGCACCAGCTACTGTTGCACAAGTGTCAGGGCGACAACAGCGGTTCCCAAAGTACACATTGCAATGCCCGGAGGACTCAGCACGGCGGATAGAGCTGCAGAGCGAAAACCGCACACTGCGTAAAGCCAGCCCACCTGCCCTGACCCTCTTAGCGCTATTTTGAGTCTCGCGTTTGGCCTCTAAACCTGAAGTAAATGGCGGTGACATCATCACATGATGCGTTTCACATTATCGCCACTTACTTCTGGGTTCCAAGGGTGTTGCAGCAGTAGTACGTTTAGGAACCGCTGGGCTACAATATTATTTCTGCAGGAACTGGCAATGGTGGGCAAACTTCCCATTCCACTCATTCTTTACAAGTACCACTAACATTGCACTTATTTGACACTGTAGCTTCTGACAGGCTCTAGTATCCAACAGCAGTGCTACCGGGTGTTGGAATGTCAGCATAGCTCCTGCGGTGACTGGGCCCCTTAGGGGCCATCATGCAAGCTGCTCTGATAGAACAGCATCTCATGAGATCAGGTTGTTTGCAAGTTGTGCTTCAAGCCATGCTAAGAATATTTCATATCAAATCACATTACTCTTTTTGTGTAAGCCACAGGGTAAAGTTCTGCACAAGAATATTAGATAGATGAAAAGATCATGCTATCATTCTGTAGCAACTACCCTTCCATAACTATTGTTTCCACCATCCACAAGGAGAATACTTGTTCTCGTGTTTTTGCCATTTACGATTATTTCTTTTTATTTTTGTTAATGTTGAAATGCTGCACATGGGTTGCTGTTATATGTGACAAGAAGGCATCTTTACCTGCTGTCTGCGATTTGTATTCGAGTCCAATAGAGTGGTTTCATGGGACAGCTGGGCTCGATGGCAGGTTTTCGAGAGCCTTGGCTGGACACCATGCTACTGGAAAGGAAATTAGATCCAAGAGGTGGTGGTGGAGGCAGACCCCCTCCTGCTGGAGGAGGCCCTGGTGGGGGAGGTGGTGGTAGCTGATGGGTCCCAGGAAGAGGAGGTGGTGGAGGTGGATGAATCGTTCCCAAGCTAGGCAGTGGAGGAATTGAACCAGGTAGTGGTGGAGGTGGGGGCGGTGGGAGGGGCAACTTTTGCTCCAATTGAGGTGCAATACTCCCTGAGGCCAGTCCATAACTGCATGTTTCTTTATGGTCCGTGGAGGCAGAAAAACTATTGTCCAAACAAGGAATAATAAGCTTCTTGGGTATTATTTGGTTATTCTTGACAGTCCGGTTTTCATCTTCACTGGGCTTTATAAAAGTCTCTCTGTCTGTTTGTATGCATACGTTCCGGTACGTCTTTGGTGGATAATCGTCTTCAGTGGAGACACAGACATCCTTCACCTCCTCGCTTCGCTTGTATAATGCATTTTCCAGTTCATTTTTTAAAGCTGTAATGTCTTCCTCAAGCTTTGCAATGGATACTGCATGCTCTCCCCGGATATGAAAGACGCCGAGTTCAAAATCAGCCTGTGAATGTAGAAAGAAAAGTTATCATACAGTAAGAAGTATAACTGCAATTGTGAATCAACTGTCATATTTATAGTATTAGACACACTCATGGAAGAGTCACACAAGTTACATATGAGACGAATGTACACTGGGATCTTAGGTTTGGTGGTTATATTACTATGCACCAGTGGCATAGCTAGAGGGGGTGCAAAGCACTAAGTTTTACAGGGAGTCTCACCATAGCTTGCAAGCAGCCCCTACCCTTTGGAGCCATTTCGGGCAGGGGGGGCAAAATTTGCTTCCGTTTTGCTCCCCCACCTGGAATAACTCTGAAGGAGGGGGGCTGCTTGCAGGCCCCCTGCAAAACTTAGTGCTTTGCACCCCCTCTAGCTATGCCACTACTAAGTACATCCAATTCTGCCTTTTTCATTTAAAATATAACTATACCAGTTATTAAGAACATAAGACCAGCCCTGCTGGATCAGGCCACAGGCCCATCTAGTCCAGCTTCCTATATCCACAGTGACCCACCAAATGCCCCAGGGAGAACACCAGATAACAACAGACCTGCATCCTGGTGCCCTCTCTTGCATCTGACATAGCCCATTTCTAAAATCAGGAGGTTGCTCATACACATCATGGCTTGTACCCCATAATGGATTTTTCCTCCAGAAACTTGTCCAATCGCCTTTTAAAGGCGTCCAGGCCAGATGCCATCACCACATCCTGTGGCAAGGAGTTCCACAGACTGACCACACACTGAGTAAAGAAATATTTTCTTTTGTCTGTCCTTACCCTCTCAACATTCAGTTTTAGTGGATGTCCCCTGGTTCTGGTGTTGTGTGAGAGGGTAAAGAGCATCTCTCTATCCACTCTATCCTTCCCATGCATAATTTTGTATGTCTCAATCATGTCCCCCCTCAGGTGCTTCTTTTCTAGGCTGAAGAGGCCCAAACACCATAGCCTTTCCTCATAAGGAAGGTGCCCCAGCCAGGAAGCTGAAGCTGAAATACTTTGGTCATCTCATGAGAAGGGAGGACTCTTCAGAAAAGACCCTGATGCTGGGAAAAAATTGAAGGCAAAAGGAGAAGGGGATGGCAGAGGGTGAGATGGTTGAATAGTGTCACCGAGGCAATGAACATGAATTTGGACAAACTCCAGAAGTTAGTGGTAGACAGAGAGGCCTGGCGTGCTGTGGTCCATGGGGTCACAAAGAGTCGGACACAACTTAACAACTAAACAACAACAACATCACCACCAATGCTCCCCAGCAAATGCCAGCATGGTTGGCAACCTTCAGTCTCGAAAGACTATGATATAAGCCTACAGCACCCGGTATTCCCAAGCGGTCTCCCATCCAAGTACTAACCAGGCCTGACCCTGCTTAGCTTCCAAGATCAAACGAGATCGGGTATGTGCAGAGTAACAATTCAAAAGGGGCGGGGTAAATAAAACAGGCCCCCCCACTTCATCTCATATTCTTTCCATATTCTAAAACAGATGTGAAAAATTTTACTGGTGCAGAATCCCCACTGATCTTCAAAATAAAAGCTTTCCTTCACTGGTGATAAAACATTTGTGTTTAGGATTGGAGAATTACTTCAGGGCGCTGGGCCAAAAATAGTAGGATCATGAAGGGAAAAAGAGTATTTTTCTTCTTTGGGTTGTAAAGCATTTCATACAACAAAGAACAACTTGCATATGCAACAAAAGGGTTTTGATTTTTTCTAAAGAATAGATTATCCTTGAACAAAGAATACATTTGTTTTAGATTTCAGAAATTACAATCAGGGGCTTAACAATCAAAGGATATTTGGAGGGGGGGGGAAACTTTATGCCAATTTGCTTAAAAATCAAATTTCCTTTTTTTCAGACACCTCAGCCATTATAATCTGTTGCATATGCTGTATTAATACTGTTCAAGGGCAAACATTTAAATTTAATCCCAATGCACTCAATGGGAATAAAATAATTCAATACATGACACATGTAAAAATTTCCAAAATACTATCATACGTGTGTTGTCTTAAAGGTGTCAGTGGAATTCAAAGATGTTTGAAAATAAATGGCAGCCCAATCCTCTGGCTACCTTACCAGTGCTGGATGTTGTAAAAGCACCATAAAGCACCTGGAGAGTATGCAGCTCCAAGGGGAAGGTCTGCACTGCAAGGAGATCAAATCAGTCAATCCTACAAGAATCAACCCTGTCTGTTTGTTGGAAGGGCAGATACTGAAGCTGAAAGACTTTGGTCATCTCATGAGAAGGGAGGAATCTTTAGAAAAGACCCTGATGCGGGGAAAAATTGAAGGCAAAAGGAGAAGGGTTGGCAGAGGGCGAGATGGTTGGATAGTGTCACCGAGGCAATGAAAAAGAATTTGGACAAACTCCGGAAGTTAGTGGTAGACAGAGAGGCCTGGTGTGCTGTGGTCCATGGGGTCATGAAGATTCGGACACGACTTAACTACGAAACAACAACAACATCACCATCAATGCTCCCCAGCAACAAGGCAACAGTGTCACCAAAGACACTGAAAGTGCCACATCCCGCCCAATAGCCACTGGGGCAGTTAAGTGCTGAAAGGAGCAGCTGTGGAGGAGGAGTCCCAGAGGTAGAGAAGGGTGTTTTGAGGCTGGGGAGGGGCCTGGAAGGAGGTGAGGATGGTGAAGGAGGCCTCCGCCATATCCTTATTCCCTTCCTAGACCTGAAAACCCTAAACAGGGCTACTTGGTTCTGCACCAGTGATTGAGCTGGCGCAGATCTGAGTACCCCCCTCTGGGTCTCTAGACACCCTGAGGAGACCTCTAGCTTGTCAGTTTCAGTGCTGGATACACTGCAGGCCCAGCAGCATTGTTGCACCAGCATTGAATAGGACTGGGCCGTGGGAGGCAGAATTGCTTGTAGGAATTGTGGCAAACAGAAGATGCAATATCATTGGTAATGAAGTTATGAGTACGCATGGAATTGCTTGACTGACACATTGCATATACAGAATAAACAGATCAGCATTGTGATCTAAAGTTAAAAATATAAAGATTTTAATCTGAAGTTTAAATCTAAACTTAAAAATCAGGGTTCCCGTTGTGTTCAGGATTGAACAGCAGAGCTTCACAAGTGATAGTCCGGCACTGGTGGTAAAAACCAATCCAGAGACACTGCAGCATCCATCATCCTTAATGAGGTGGCAGTAAATACTAAAATATATCTTGCAAAACACCAGTATAGACCCATCACCCACGGAGCAGCAAACTGTAATTGCACCACATCCGTGCATCATTGGTGTGATGTCCAAGGGGCCAAACATCACATTCGCTCAGCTCCAACACTGGTGGACAGAGAAGTCCTACCAGGGTGACAGACCAAGGGGCAGGGCCAATTAGCGAGCAGCCAGTGCCAAGGGGATGAGCCACTGGGAATGAACAGTACAGCAACAGGCTAACCTCGGCTAACCTTTGCTAAGCATCTTTCTGGCATTGTACCAGGGCACATGGTGTATCTGTAGGTGGGCAGAAGTCTACATCAGCAGAGCTGTCGCTGTGCTGGCGCATGTGGAGATACACCAGTGTAAGGATATACCAGTGTGAGGATAGGATTGGGTTTTTAGATGCCTAAAGCCTCAGTTTGTCTCATGCATGAGCTTCCAGAAGAACGCATAAAAGAAATGCAAAAAGACAACTGGGTTCTACTGATTTTAGACACAAAGTAGTCCCTGTGGCTTTTACCCACTCTTCACAGTCAGTGAGAGATACAGACTTTGTATGTGTGTGCGTGGGGGGGGGGGGTTACTATTATTTATTCCAACAGGACAAATTTTTCCATATTAAACCTGAACAAAAAACAAAAAGAAATGAGAAATACCCCTGAATGCTCAGCTTTCTTGTCAACTATTCAGCGACATGCAATTACTATGAAGCCCTACCTTGGGGAAAAAAATTCATAGCAATTCAGTATTAATGAGGAGGTTTCGTGCATCGTTAATCTTATTGCAGCCTGACAACTTTTGCATTTAAAATGGCACAAAGTCAAGGGGGGGGGGAAGATATGGACAAAATAAGCTGCAGAGAAGGCTCAATGACACAGTCAAGCCAAAGGCGTTGTATGGATCTAATAAGAACCTGGGGCATGCAAGAGGGTGAGTTGCCTCTGATCTTGGAGAATGTTGTTGGACACCTAGCAGCTCTTTTATTGCTGTAGCTGATTAAAATGAAAAGCCTCACAACTAGAATGTTCTTTTTGATGAGGGGTTTTTTGTTTTTTTTTTGGTCATGAACTATAGACCTCGTAGGCCAGTGGGACAGAAATCCTTTGATCCTCCGTAGTCACATAAATTCAAAGCCATAAAACAACATTGGATTTGATTTTATTAGCGTGGTTGATGCCAGACTTGCAGAGTTGCCATACGTGTAAGTCAACCCGGATCCCACCTCCCAACTCTTTCCATCCAGGTTTGCGTGCATCACTTTGAAATACAAAAAAATAAATTGGAAGAAATACAAATTCTGATGGATGAAGCTGTCCTTTAAAAAGCTGTCACTAGTGAGAAAAGGTGGACAAACTTTATCCAGCTTAGCGCAAATCTGTGTTTTACAAGCAAGAAACCAAAATGTAGAAAGCAGTGCTGAGCAGGTTTGAATTGAAACATTGTATATATAAATTTTAATTCAGGTCTGGTTCAGCTCTGACTGACAGTATTCCAGTTGGGTTTTAATTCAGGTCAATAAAATGTTCAGCAACTTGGCTTAAATGAATGAAACATACCTACAACTGATATGCCACCCACCTCCATACTTTCAGATACCCTCTATCTTTCCCTTGGAGTTACTACCTACCACCAGTGCTTTACAGTGGGAAGTTGTTGAACTTTGCCCAATCTAAGCTAGTGGTGTCACACTCGGGGAGTGTGGGGGGTGTGGGCCGCACCAGATGATGCACACAGGCGGGGGGGTGACATCACTTCTGGCCAAACTTGTTAAAATTGCAGTGTTATAATACCATCTTGGAAGCTAAGCAGGGTCAGGCCTGGTTAGTCCTTGGATGGGAGACCGCCTGGAAATACCAGGTGCTGTAGGCTGATACCATAGTCTTTCGAGACTGAAGGTTGCCAACCAACCATAATACCATCATGTTATATATCATTCGATGCATAATTTCATGCAGAATGCAATGAAACAAACCATGCTGAAATATCTCTATTCTATCAAAAGTTATAGCCAAAAAACAAAGGGGTGGGGTGATGATAAGTTGTCACACCCACCGTCTGGGGGGTTGCATGGAATGAGGACCATCATGGGGGTGAAGTGCTGGCCCCCTTGGTCCAGGTAACACAAAGCTTAGTGATGCCCCTGGTCCCAGCTTTCACAGATATAGCCCAACTGTAAAGAAAGTCATTTTCCCACTAAACAATACACTGACCTTTAGGTCAAAGACTGAATAGGAAAAAAAAACTGTCAACTGCTACAGCATCAGTAAGGCACTCTTACAATGCCCAGAAATACAGTCCTCTTTCCTCTTTCTCCACCAGACAATCTTCACAGCAAGATTGTAGCAAATCTTCACAGTTTGCTCCAGTGGGTTACAGTCTTAAAGAAACAGACTTCCTGCCAGACAGCTAAAAGCTATGAACCTGAACAGGGAACAGCACAGAAGCCTGGTCAAACTCAGAGCAATGTATGATACATGCATAATGTATTGTAATGTAAATATACCTCCTGTGAATGTGGCATCTCGTAAGGCCACACTCAAATATATGTTGAAGAACAGGAAGGTGTCAAAACGACACCACATTAAAAAAAACAACTCAATACAGCTTGGATCAGATGCTATGTTTTCCCTGCAATGAAGGATCAGAGCGGAGAACCAAAGACTTTGCTTAAACAGTATTAAGCAATTATTTCTTCCGAGTATCAAAGGAGTTAGAGAATCATGTAAACCAGGGGTGCTCACACTTTTTTGGCTCGAGAGCTACTTTGAAACCCAGCAAGGCCTGGAGATCTACCAGAGTTTTTTTTACAATGTTCACGCCATCATAACATATAACATTTATGTGTACAATGTATGTTGGTGTACTTTGAGCCCCAATGAGTATAACAGGACTTACTCCTGAGTAGACATGCCTAGGATTAGGCTGTGAGGCTGCAATCCTAGCCACACTTACCTGGGGTAAGCCCCATTGAGTACAATGGGCCTTACACCCGGCGTTTCCTCCCAGAGGCACCTGAAGGAGGGGGTCGGCACTCCGCGATCTACTCATTTTGCCTCGCGATCTACCGGTAGATCGCGATCCACCTATTGAGCACCCCTGTTGTAAACCTTCTAAAGACCAGCTTCTACATCTTGGAACATACAACATTTCTTCTAGTTATTCATTCCAGCGTACACTGGAGGAAGAGCCAATACCCCGTATAAAAATGATTGTGCTTCCTAATAGTATCAAGATGTTCAGTATATTTCTTCAGTGGTAAGTAAATATGTCAGGACTCTAGTCACGCAAGCAGTTCAGCTGTCATTCTTGATAATGATGAGATTCGTACTGAAATCAAGCATCAAAAATATTCCATAACAGAAGACAACACACAGGATTGTAGCCGACTACATTTCAGCAGGTAGGACTGAGAGGGCTGAAACTATTTCTCAACAGATTACATATTTGAACAGTTAATTTATTTATTAATGGGAAGCCATTCCGGTGCTCTTGATTCCTTAAAATTCTTAGGGATGCATGCAACATTAAATAGTTAGAAGAAATCAAAGAATGGAGAATTATATCTGATTTTGCATAAAATCAATCATTTTTTCACAAAACCAGTGATGTTGACTTTTTAATTTTTATATCATTTTGACTTTTTAATTTTTCTAGACCAGTGTTTCTCAAACTGTGGGTCCCATTCATTTCAATATTACATTTTTAATATATTAGACTTGATGCTACCATGGTATGTGACTGACCTGCTACAGACCTGTACTTTTAACGAGCGACTATGTATATTCTTTTAACAATGATCGTAAGAATAGGCCCCTAGTTTGGCTGTACTTGTCATAAGAGGCGACTAAACAGCCACCGGGTAGATGGGACTCGTCAGCCTGGGAAGGCAGCTCATCTGAGAGAAGGAAAACTCTGATCCCAAACCTCCACTGCCTTGTGGCTACATCCAGTTATGGAAAAGGCTTCAGGAGTCAACCTTGAGGCAAAATCCGGAGCCCCTGAGGCAGTTCATGGCTGAACACAGTCACGTTCTGGCAACTCCTGCGATGCCGCTGGAACCAACCGTATTGGCCTCTGCCTTTCCATTGGACCATTTCAGCGACGTGGAGAGGGGGGATTTGCTGCATGGGTAACAGCCTATCCTCCATACCTACTTTACCCAGGCTTCGCGCACTGGAGAGGACACTGTTCCAGAACCACCATTCAGAGCGTGACACCATAGTCTTCCGAGACTGAAGGATGCCAACAATACAAAAATGGAACTTACTCCTGGATAAGTGTGGATAGGATTGCAGCCTAGGATTGTTAAAAATTTTCCTGCTTGATGTCACTTCCTGTCATGACATCACTTCGAGTGGGTTCTGACAAATTCTCATTCTAAAAAGTGGGTCCCGGTGCTAAATGTGTGAGAACCACTGTTCTAAACATTTTGACTTTTTTATTTTTATAAAGGTGAACTTGCTCTTATTTGTGGTATGAAATAGGAGAAGGAAAAAGAAGCAGCTTCATGTTGAAAAAAGTTAAAAGCTTGAAAGGCCTTGCGCATGAATGTTTACTGCCAATTCAGTCCCATTTGGATGAACAGGATTGACTTTCAAGGGTTTCACATTTCAAGTAAATGCATTCAGAACTGAGATGTTTGTTGTGCTTCCTAATTAATAGTTTAGCAGCTCAATCCTAAGAGCTCTGATGCTGGGTGTTGCAAAAGTGCTGTAAGGCACTATGTTGTCAATGGGAGACACATAGTGCAGGAAGAGAGGTCCATGGCAGTCAGCACTGTAGGATGCCAAACAGGAGTGCCAGCCGGTGAAATTCTCCATTGGGTGGTGGAATGGCTTTTGGGGGTGGGGGGAAGGAGGTGAAACTGGGCACAAGGAGGGAGTGCCAGAAGGCTGATCAGGCTGGAAAGTGGGCAGGGATGGTGACAGAGGCTGCTGCCAAATCCAATCCCCCTCCTGAGCTGCAGAGCATGACACAGGTCTGAGTGGACCCATCAGGGCCACCGGAGTTCTACATGGGGTAAGGGAATGGATTTTCCTTACCCTGAGAAGTCCTGCAGGAAACAAAAGCAGCCATTTCAGCACCGCTATGTCACGCAGGGCCAGGCAGCATAGGATTGGGTTGATGTTGATGTTGGCAACCTTCAGTCTCGAAAGACTATGGTATCGCGCTCTGAAAGGTGGTTCTGGAACAGGGTCTAGTGTAGCTGAAAAGGCCAATTCGGGAGTGACAATCCCTTCCACACCGGGAGCAAGTGCAGTCTGTCCCTGGTCTGTCTCCCTGGCTATGGGCCTTCCTTCTTTGCCTCTTGGCCTCAGACTGTTGGCCAAGTGTCTCTTCAAACTGGGAAAGGCCATGCGCAGCCTGCCTCCAAGCAGGCCACTCAGAGGCCAGGGTTTCCCACTTGTTGAGGTCCACTCCTAAGGCCTTCAGATCCCTCTTGCAGATGTCCTTGTATTGCAGCTGTGGTCTACCTGTAGGGCGCTTTCCTTGCACGAGTTCTCCATAGAGGAGATCCTTTGGGATTGCCTTCCTGCAATTCTAAGCATCTTCCTAAGTAAGTCCTCTTGATTTCAATGGAACATAATTCCAAACAAGTAAATTTATCATTACAGCTTTGGAGCCAAAGCACTGCTGCAATACCACACAAATGCTTTGGATGGGGAGTACCATGGATACCATCAACATTTGAACTGCCCTTCACAAAAGTTTGTGGATCCCTGGGGAGTGCCAACAGATATAGCAGCCAAACATCACAAAAACATGAACTTCACATTGGTGCTGTTATATAATCACTGCAAAATAGACCTGTCACCTGGATCCAGCCCAGGCAGCTGGGAGCTCCCCAGGAACACCAGTCTCCTCTGGGGTAGAGGCCTACTCAGGAGTGAAACCCAAGTACTTGCAGGACTGGGATCCCATACAGAGCACCTACCCGGGAGGAGGAATAAGGCCCAGCTGGGAACACCAGGCAGGCACGTGGTTAGGAGGGGTGGGGCTGGCCCAAGAGGGAAGAGGCCTCATAAGGAGCCTGGAGAGGGAAGAGGGGGGTCACTCCTCTCCAGAGGGGAGTAAGGCATGAGGAAAGCAAGAGGGAAAGCAGCATCCTTGCCTAAGGGAAAGGAGAGAGGCCTCCAGAGGCAGGGGACAGGGATCCGCCCTGGAAAGAGGAGGCTGGAGGGAAGACTTCCCTGACCCAGGACCCTCCTGGACACAGAGTGTGGCCCCTAGTGAGACGGGATCGTGGAGATGGGGCACTGAGTCTCACTATACCCCGAGGGGGCCAGCTGGCTGGAGAACCGGCACAGAGACAGCAGGGGCCCTTCCGAGGCCAGGCAGCCTGACCCCGACCAGTAGGGTTGTATCCCCTGAGAGTCCTGACCTCGGGCCAGGGAATTTGGAGCTGAAGGCTGGTGCTAAGAACGCCCAGAAACAGGGAGGGTCAGGTCCAGGGACCTTCCGACGTCGTCGCCACAAGTCGGCATAATGTATGTAGGCCTGTGAAGGAACAGTCCTGATGAATGTGAAACGGCTGACACTATTAAACCTCTTGTATCAAACAACTGTACCCGCCTCCCGTCTGTTAATCCGTCACCGACCATCGTTCAAGGACCGGGTAAGCCCCTCGCGCTCGCCTACAACCCTAGGGAAGGGGCCACCTCCAGCTATGGACGTTACAAGACCTTAACCCAACAAGGACCAAGCAATGTGTAGAAGCAGGCTTCTGTCTCTTGATAGCTAGTTGCAAGGCATGTACTAGGGCAGCCATTTTCAACCACTGGGCCTTGGCACACTGGCGTGCTGCGAGCAGTCCACAGGTGTGCCACTGGAATTTGGGGAAAGGTAATTTATTAGTAGGGCCAATGGGGGATGTGAGCCCCCACTGGCAGCATGGTGTGCCTTGTCAATTGTCAAAAACCTGATGGTGTGCGCCTTGACCATTTTAATGCCCTGTCGGTGTGCCGTGAGATGAAAAAAGGTTGAAAATTGCTGTACTAGGGGCATGGCAATTCTTCAGCATTCAGCAACCCAATTTGATCCCAGCATTTGTCACAAAAGAGCAAGACAGCACACACACAGAGAGCACTAGATTCAGAATCCCTAAAACGTCTTGCAACACCTAGTGCAGATGTCTGAAAAGTTTCACACGGGCAGCTGCTTGTACAGCAATCACAACAGTGTATCTCGTGCCACCTTGTAGACTAACATACATGGAGTGCTATCCTCAGGTGGCTGATGAAATGTATACACGCACAGCTATTGAAAAGAAAGTTTGTAAATAGCGGGGCTGAAGGCCATGAAGGACAAGAAGTAAATAACATTTCTGTGCAAAACTCAAAATGTATAAAAAAAAGGACAGCAGTGGTTCACAACAGCAGTAATTAGCAACAACACAATCACTCTAGCATTACTATGCTAATTAGCATTCACAGAATACTATAGATATGAGCACCCTCCAAACTAACTGAATTCTTGATCTGGGGCTAATGGTACTTTTGTGTGAATCAGACTCATGTTTCAAAGCAATATGCTGCATAAGCTCTGGGAGAAGTACACTGGCTCAGTGCCACACCAGGTGACGCACAAAGAGGGGTGACACCACTACTGGTCAAAAAATTTTTAATGGTGGTATTTTTGAATAATACGATCATGTTATATATCATTTTATCCATAATTTCATGCAGAATGCAATGAAAGAAACTGCATAGAAATATCTCTATTCAATCAGAACTGTCTCTGTATATTGCTAATATTTTCACTGGGTGCAACGTTAAGAGAGGCAAGTCTTCTTCTGTTTGCAAGATTCACAGGTACACCTGAACTGTACATACAAGTGCAGGGAAATGATACTTTTCAAGGAAAAGGGGAGTTTTGATGAACCGCAAGCTGGGAGACATTAATCAGCAACAACACATGGAAGTACTGAAAACGTTAGAGTAGCTCATTAGGCAAAATTGACTAATAAACCCTTGGTGACCTTGGCTGCAGCATTGGACAGCAGTTGTGTTCCAACAACCATACATGCTACAGGCTTTCTTCAAAACGGGCATGCTGTGCTCAGTGGAAACTCTACCTGGAACATGCAGGGCAACGAGTGGGTTTTAGTTTTGAATTTCCCCTTGTTAAAACACCAAAATCAACATGCTCAGCATGGATAAGTACTATTAAATCATGAGGTGCCTTTCTTCAAGATCGTAAAACTAAGTATTCCTGCAGGGCACTGCTCTCTATGGTTCACATAATCATTCTGCACAAAAGAAATGACTATTCTTTTGAGATTAAGGATGCAAAAGCATCAACAGCCCATCTTCCAGGTGCAAACCAAAAGGAAGTATCCTAAAAAATTTCCAGTCTTTATAACAATGCCAAAGAAATCACTGCTATGCAGTGGCGTAGCTAGAGGGGGTGCAAAGCCCTAAAATTTGCATGGAGCCTGACCGCTACATGCAAGTGGACCCTCCCCTTTCCCTTCACAGCCATTCTGATTGGTAGGAGCAAAACGGAGGCAGTTTTGCTCCCACCACCTGGAATGGCTCCAAAGGGGAGGGAGAAGGGCCACTTGCAAACTGCAGTGAGGCTGCCTGAAAAACTTAGTGTTTTGCACCTCCGCTAGCTACGCCACTGCATAGCAGTGATTTCAAATCTCAAATCTCAAAAGTTGCCACTGGCGCTATGAAGATCTGAAACATTCCTGAGGAATTCTCAGGATCACTTGTTTAAGAGAATAACAGCGGAATCCTGAACAGTGCATGCCAGCGTATCGCCAGCGTGTACTGCTGCAAACATGCTGTAAGGCACGTTTGCAAGGCTTACTGCTGGGCCAGCGCCGGGCAAGCGTCAAGCCTCCACCGCTTGGCAGTTACACGGACCACCAAGCCGTGGCACAGTAAGAAGAAACAGGAAGGGGGCGGGGAGAAGACGTTCTGGGGAGGGGGGAGGCAGGCAGAGGGCAGAGAGGGTGGGGAGGAGACGTGATGGGGAGGTGGGAGAGAGTGGGCGGGATGTGTGCTGGGGGAGGGAGGGAGACTGGCTGCTGCGCGTTCAATGCGAGACTCAGCACCCTACACGAGCGCCTTTACCATTGCATGGCAACTTCCCTTGTACGGGTGAAGGGGACAAAGGTTCCCTTCTCCCAAGGTGCTGCCCATGGTAGCCCATGGCACACAGGATCCAGCGGCAACCGTTTTCGGTTAGCCGAGGCTGTGAGCCACGGAAGCTCAGGATTGGGCTGCCCGGCTGCAAGCCTAACCACACTTTACTGAGAGTAAGCCCCATTGAACAAAACAGGACATACCTCTGGGTAGACCTTGTTAGGATTATGCCTTACGAACATAAGAACAGCCCCACTGGATCAGGCCATAGGCCCATCTAGTCCAGCTTCCTGTATCTCACAGTGGCCCACCAAACGCCCCAGGGAGCACACCTGATAACAAGAGACCTGCATCCTGGTGCCCTCCCTTGCATCTGGCATTCCGATTAGCCCATTTCTAAAATCAGGAGGTTGCACATACACATCATGACTTGTAACCCGTAATGGATTTTTCCTTCAGAAACTTTGTCCAATCCTCTTTAAAAGGCATCCTGGCCAGATGCCATCACCACATCCTGTGGCAAGGAGTTCCACAGACCGACCACACGCTGAGTAAAGAAATATTTTCTTTTGTCTGTCCTAACTCTCCCAACACTCAATTTTAGTGGATGTCCCCTGGTTCTGGTGTTGTGTGAGAGTGTAAAGAGCATCTCTCTATCCACTTTATCCTTCCCATGCATAATTTTGTATGTCTCAATCATGTCCCCCCTCAGGCGTCTCTTTTCTAGGCTGAAGAGGTCCAAAAGCTGTAGCCTTTCCTCATAAGGAAGGTGCCCCAGCCCAGAAATCATCTTAGTTGCCCTCTTTTGCACCTTTTCCATTTCCACTATATCCTTTTTGAGATGCAGAGATCAGAACTGGACACAATACTCCAGGTGTGGCCTTACCATCGATTTGTACAACGGCATTATAATATTAGGCATTTTGTTCTCAATACCTTTTCTAATGATCCCAAGCATAGAATTGGCCTTCTTTACTGCCACCGCACATTGGGTCGACACTTTCATCGACCTGTCCACCCCCCCCCCAAGATCTCTCTCCTGATCTGTCACAGACAGCTCAGAACCCATCAGCCTATATCTAAAGTTTTGATTTTTTGCCCCAATGTGCATGACTTTACACTTACTTACATCAAAATGCATCTTCCATTTTGCTGCCCATTCTGCCAGTTTGGAGAGATCCTTCTGGAGCTCCTCACAATCACTTCTGGTCTTCACCACTCGGAAAAGTTTGGTGTCGTCTGCAAACTTTGCAACCTCACTGCTCACCCTGTCTCCAGGTCATTTATTAAGAGGTTGAAGAGCACCGGCCCCAGGACAGATCCTTGGAGCACACCTCTTTTCACCTCTCTCCATTGTGAAAATTGCCCATTGACACCCACTCTCTGTTTCCTGGTCTTCAACCAGGTCTCAATCCAGGAGAGGACCTGCCCTCTAATTCCCTGACTGTGGAGTTTTTTCAGTAGCCTTTGGTGAAGGACCGTATTGAACGCCTTCTGAAAGTCCAGATATATAATGTCTGCGGGTTCTCCCACATCCACATGCCTGTTGACCTTTTCAAAAAATTCTATAAGGTTTGTGAGGCAAGACTTACCCTTACAGAAGCCATGCTGATTCTCCCTCAGCAAGGCCTGTTCGTCTATGTGTTTTGAGATTCTATCTTTGATGAGGCATTCCACCACCTTACCTGGTATAGATGTTAGGCTGACCGGCCTATAGTTTCCTGGGTCCCCCCTCTTTCCCTTTTTAAAGATTGGCGTGACATTTGCTATCCTCCAATCCTCTGGCACTGTGGCCGTTTTGAGGGACAAGTTGCATATCTTAGTCAAGAGATCAGCAACTTCATTCTTCAATTCCTTAATAACTCTTGGGTGGATGCCATCAGGGCCCGGTGACTTATTGATCTTTAATTCATCAATGAGGTCTGAAACATCTTCTCTTTTAACCTCTATCTGACTTAATTCCTTGGTCAGGAGGGGTCGTTCAGGCAGCAGTATCTGCCCGAGGACCTCTGCCATAAAGACAGATGCAAAGAACTCATTCAATTTCTCTGTCATCTCTAAGTCTCCTTTTATTTCCCCTTTCCCTCCCTCACCATCCAGAGGGCCAACCACTTCTCTGGAGGGTTTCCTGCTTCTAACATATTTGAAGAAGCTTTTATTATTCCCCTTAATGTTGCTGGCCATGCGTTCCTCATAGTCTCCCTTGGCCTCCCATATCACCTTCTTACATTTCTTTTGCCATAGTTTATGTTCCTTTTTATTCTCCTCATTAGGACAAGACTTCCATTTATGGAAGGAAGCTTCCTTGCCCTTTACAGCCTCTCTAACTTGGCTGGTTAGCCACGCGCGCACCCTCCTGGACTTAATCGAGCCCTTCTTCCTTTGCGGTATACACTTCCGCTGGGCCTCTGTTACTGTTGATTTGAGCAACCTCCATGCACTCTGTAGAGACTGGACTCTTTTTACCTTTCCTTTCAACCTCCTTCTAATCAGCCTCCTCATTTGAGGGAAGTCTGCTCGTCGGAAGTCAAGGGATTTTGTAAGAGATTTGCCCAGTATTCTTCCCCCGACGTGCATGTCGAAATGGATCGCAGCATGATCACTGTTCCCCAATGGCTCCATAACACTGACATCTCTAACGAGGTCCTGAGTACCGCACAATATTAAATCCAGAGTCACCTGTCCTCTGGTGGGCTCCATGACTAGCTGCTCTAAGGCACAGTCATTTAGCATGTCAAGGAATCCGGTCTCCTTTTCGTGACCAGAACACAAATTGACCCAGTCTATATAATTGAAGCCCCCATGATTACAACCGTGTCCCTCCTTGTCACTTTCCTGATCTGTTTCCTCATTTCAAGGTCCCCTTCCGGTTTCTGGTCTGGAGGACGATAGTCAGTTGGCAACCTTCAGTCTCGAAAGACTATGGTATCGCGCTCTGAAAGGTGGTTCTGGTTCTGGAACAGGACGATAGTACGCCCCCAGTATTACATCGCTCCTCAGGCCTGGTAATTTAACCAATAGAGATTCTATGGAGTCGGACCCACCTTCAATCTCTACTTTGCTGGATTCTATTCCTTCCTTAACATAAATGGCCACCCCACCTCCAACACGTCCCTCCCTGTCCCTCCGGTAGAGTTTATAGCCCTGGATTGCGGTATCCCTCTGATTCTCTGCATTCCACCAGGTTTCCGTTATGCCCACTATGTCAATGTTTTCCCTTGTCACCAGACATTCCAGTTCTTCCATCTTTGCTCGGAGACTTTGGGTATTTGCATAAAAGCATTTGTACATGGAATGCCCCAGGATGGACTGCTTATTAGCTCCTTTGTCCCTGCATACTCTCACTGTGCCAAACCGTCTATCACATCCCATCACGCTACCATTCCCAATTTCTTCTCCTACTCTGCCTTTACCTTGTTGTTCTCTAACCTCCCTATCCTCGTCTCATAGGGATGAGGAGTTCTGAACTGGATGCCACTCGGCTCCTGTCAGCTTTCCCCCAGGGATCAGTTTAAAAGCTTTCCTGCCATCTTTTTAATGTTATGCGCCACCAATCTGGTTCCATTCTGGTTCAAGTGAAGCCCGTCCCTCTTTTACAGGCCCCGCTTGTCCCAAAACATTCCCCTGTGCCTAACAAATCTAAACCGCTCATCCACACATTGAGACCCCTGATCTCCGCCTGCCTAGCTGGCCCTGTGCATGGAACAGGTAGCACTTCCGAGAATGCTACCTTTGAGGTCCTGGCTTTCAGCTTCCTACCTAATAGCCTAAATTTGGCCTCCAGGACCTTCACCTCCAGGCTACACTTGCCTTAGTACATTACAATGATGGACACGTGAATCCTTCTGAACAAAGAGTTTCTAACTGTTCCATTCATATATTTCAAAGCATTTGGGCGGGGGGCGAGCAACAGTTCTTTGCAGTCAGGCACTTTACACACCATAAAAAGTACCATAACTTGCTGTACGAATTATGTATTCATGCATAAGCTCCCTTTAAAAAATTTAAGGTAGTCATTTCATTTCTGCTGGTATTCATTTGCATTTTTTTAGATTGTGAGCCCTTTTGGGACAGGGAGCCATTTAGTTATTTGATTTTTCTTTGTAAACCGCTTTGTGAACTTTTAGTTGAAAAGCGGTATATAGATACTGTTAATAATAATAATAATAATAATAATAATAATAATAATAATAATAATAATAATAATAATAATAATAATAATAATTCATTGCCTTTCTAGAAAACTGTTAAATTTCTCACATTCTCTATATTTTAATTTTTTCAAAAGTCTCAGCCTTCCGACTGATCTCAGACACTGCTATTCAGCCTAACCCTGGAAGAACAATGTCAATTTGATCTGTTTCAGATTCAGCACTGGTTAAGGATTATAGCATTTCTAGACTGATTTTAATTCTGTTTTACATGCTGATATACATATAGAAAATTCCATTGCCAAGAACTTTAATACGCAATTTTGCTCATCACAAACAGGCACACCAGGTGGGGTATTTGAGTAGAGCTAAATAGAGTAGTAGGGAAACCAGTACCTTCTAAACATGCCAATTAAACCACACAAAATAATAATAATAATAATAATAATAATAATAATAATAATAATAATAATAATAATAATAATTCTTGGCCCAGTAGCATCCCTAAAATATTCTGCCACAGGTTTTATTCCTTTTTATCATAATCTGCCTGGTGTGTATAAAGGGGGCGCAAAGCACTAAGCGGCCCCATCCCTTCCCCTTCAAAGCCTTTCCGGGCAGGGGTAGCAAAATGGAGGTAAACACCTGGCTCCGAAGGGAAAGGGGAAGTGCTTTGCACCCCCTCTAGCTACGACAATGACATGCATATCAGGTTTGGTCACAAATAATATCGGGGCCATGTTCCCGGAAGCTGGTGGGCTTTACAGCTTCAGAAGGAAATCACCCACACAGGATAGCCCAAACAGCACTAATAAATTATAAAAGCTTTTATAATCCAGATATCAGATTTTTATATAGATTGATTTGCCCACAAAACCACATATTCCAACAGTATGAGACAGACCTTTAAAAAAAAATCAAGAAAGAAAGGAAACCACATTTACTGTCTTCTCTAATGAGATGTCATGTTATCCAGCATAAATCAGACCTCAAGAAAAATAATTTTCAACTCCTTCCATCTTCACTATCTCCAACTCAAATCACATTTGTACATTTTATTTTATGTTCATGAAAACAATAAAAACAGAAAAATTATATAGATTTCAAGTCCCATGTTGGAAGTAGGGTTGTCGATGCTCCAAGACTGGCCTGGGGTCTCATGAATCAGCATCATTCTCCAGGGAGAACGACAACAATCCTGGAGATTTTCACAGGGCCTCCAGGAACTATTTAACATTAGTTCATGTTGGGGGAAAAAGTTTCCAGAATTAGCTTTAGTCAGAGCAGGGCAAGCCCAGCCACAAGATGACTGAAGCCACCTTGAGCCAGTAGCGTTCCCAGAGGGGGGGCACAGCACTATGTTTTGCAGGCGCCTCAATGCACCGTACAAGCAGCCTCTCCTGCAAAACATAGCGCTGTGCCTCCCTCTGGGAACACTACTGCCTTGAGCAGCAGGTTGGAGAGGAGCAATAAACTAACAATGGGTGACCGCATCTGCCCACCTAGCCACGTCAATCAGCTGTCCAATGCTTTTCTCATAAGAACATAAGAACAGCCCCACTGGATCAGGCCATAGGCCCATCTAGTCCAGCTTCCTGTATCTCACAGCGGCCCACCAAATGCCCCAGGGAGCACACCAGATAACAAGAGACCTCATCCTGGTGCCCTCCCTTGCATCTCGCATTCTGACATAGCCCATTTCTAAAACCAGGAGGTTGCGCATACACAACATGGCTTGTAACCCGTAATGGATTTTTCCTGCAGAAACTTGTCTAATCTCCTTTTAAAGGCGTCCAGGCCAGATGCCATCACCACATCCTGTGGTAAGGAGTTCCACAGACCAACCACAAGCTGAGTAAAGAAATATTTTCTCTTGTCTGTTCTAACTCTCCCAACACTCAATTTTAGTGGATGTCCCCTGGTTCTGGTGTTATGTGAGAGTGTAAAGAGCATCTCCCTATCCACTCTGTCCATCCCCTGCATAATTTTGTATGTCTCAATCATGTCCCTGATTCTCATTCCCTGATGGGAGGTACAAACTGGCAGGAGCAGTGGATCTGTCCCAAGCTTGGCAGAACCAGATCCAGTGGACCCACCCAAGTCAGAACTGTCAATTTCAGTTGGAAATTCCTTATTAAAATACAAACATGAAGATGTAAATTCACTTCCGCATGATGTTTTTACAGTCCAAACCTATGCATGCTTACTCAGAAATGCTTACTTCATTTGTCTTCGTGGAAATTTTTTTATAGGAAATGAGAGTGCTGGGTTGGACCTTCCATGAATTTTCCGATATGCTATGACTCCAAAGAACACTTTTGCGGATAGTTAAGACCAGTTAAGAACCTCTTCAACTTAACTGTGCAACAAGTAGCATTTTGTTTTTAGTTCTTATATATTTGCACTTCTTAACATTGTTCTTATCTGTTTTCTGATGACTTTCAAGTAAAGTTCTTTTGGATGTTGTCATAGTTTGCTTTGGATTTTGTTGTCCTGGCTACCGTAAATTCATCTCACTGAATTTTGTCAACATGAACTGTGTGTTTGACTTCATAAGATAAAAAAAAAAAATCCAAACAGAGATCCATTCTAGGATCAGGACCAGGTACCCACTCTTAAAAATAATATGGCATATTGTGCTTTCATTTTAATATATAGAGACTGCCTATATACCCAAATTAAATAAAAGATGAAGCGGTGTTAACAGGCAATTTATCTCCTGGGAAAACAGAGGTGTTTAGCTGACCTCTAGTGGAGAATATAGAAAATGCATTCCCAAATTAATTCCTTAGACCAGTGTTTCTCAAACTGTGGGTCAGGACCCACTAGGTGGGTTGCAAGCCAATTTCAGGTGAGTCATCATTCATTTCAATGTGTATGTTCAATTTGATTTTTAGTATATTAGACTTGTTGCTCCCATAGTATGTGATTGCATCTGGGGAGATGTTACAGCTCTGTACTTTTAACAGGCTACTATGTACCGTATTTTTCGCTCCATAAGACGCACTTTTTCCACCCCAAAAAGTGGGGGGAAAAGTGTGTGCGTCTTATGGAGCGAATACTGAAAAAAAACAAAACTCCGCCCCGGCCCTGGCCCTGCCCCCTGCCTGCTCGCTCTGCTCTGCTCTGCTTCCCCAGGCAGTCAGAGGCTGAGCTGGCTGGGGGGCTCCTGCGTTCCCTCAGCGCCCACGCAGATTGTGGCAGCGCTGGAGGGAGCCCAAGCCTGTGTGTCTACTCAGAAGTTAGTCTCAGAGTCACTGGGGCTCACTCCCAGGAAAGCGTGGGTGGGGTGGCAGTCTCGCTGCGCAATCCTGTGCATGCGTACTCTGAAGTAAGTCCCATTAGAGTCAGGGGGGCTTACTCCCAGGAAAGCCTCTCTCTTCCCCCCCCAAGCCTGGAGCATCACAGCCTCTCTTTCCCCCCACCCCAAGCCTGGAGCATCACAACACTTTCCCCCTTCTCTCTCTCTCACACACAGGCTGTCCCCTTCTCTTACACACACAGATGCTTTGCCCCCCCCCCACACACACTCACACAGCAGGGGAGGGGCGCTTTCACTCACCTCATCCAGCATCTGAATGTAAGCCCCCCCCCCCCATCACAAAGAAAAAACTGTCTCCTTGGTCAGAATGCCAGTGTTTGCTTATTGCACAAGCCCCAGGTAAATCACCATAAATCCAGAGGTTTGTTGTGTCTTGAGAATTCAAGTTGTGGTTGGACTTTCCACTTGTTCATTTGTATTGGAATCAGGGAAGAACTGGCGAGGAGGTAGATGTGGTGTCAGCAGTGGCCCCTTTAAGGGTAAGGCCTGGGCATCCAGCAGAGTGTGCTGCACAGCTGCAGCCACTGGAAGGCAATAGGGCCCTCAGGGATATAAGGAGTACCTGAGGCAGAAAGGGTTTGTGGGTTTTGAAGGAGTGCAGGTTGGAGGTAGGAGAGGAGACTGACTGGGTTTATTGAATTTGGAATCTGACTGTGGATTGTGACTGGACTTGGATACCCTGCTGGATTTGACTAACCTACCTGGAACCTGATCTTGGACTGTAATTTGGCTTATTGGCTCTGGATTCTGATTTGGCAACTCTGATTGATGGGACTGATTTACTTGGCATCTGTGGACTAGAACTGGACTCACTTTTGCTTGCTGCACTAGTGAGTTGCACAAGGGGGACTGATCAGCCTTAAGCGGGCACGAGGCCCAGTGGATTGGAATTTGGCAGAACATCATTGTAGCAGAAAGATAATGTGATCCCCTATTTGTGTGCACCTGCTTTTGTGAGCTTCATAAATTCTGACTCTAGCGATGATGAGTTCTTGGGGTTTCCAGAAAACTAGAGTACTCAAACCTTTAAGTCTCTCCATTTGTTAATGACAGTGATAATGGTTCTTAATGCCACTGTTGACTGCTGTTCACTTTACATGGTTCAAATGTTATTCTGTTATAGTTTATTAAGTATTTTATTACACTATTTGGTTCAGAATATTTTTTTTTCCTGTTTTCCTCCTCTAAAAACTAGGTGCGTCTTATGGTCAGGTGCGTCTTATGGAGCGAAAAATACGGTACATGCTTTTAACAACGGTAGTCAGTGGGACTTACTCCTGGGTAAGTGTGGGTAGGATTATAGCCTGTTAAAAATTTTCTTGCTTGATGATGTCACTTCCAGCCATGACATAACTTCCGATGGGTCCTGACAGTTTCTCATTCTAAAAAGTGTATCCTGGTGCTGAAAATTTGAGAACCACAGTCTTGGACTTTGCTTGCCTTCATCGGTTTCAGGGAATGAAAGAGTAGCTCCCCTCTTAATTTTCCATCATGTTCAAATTGCAATGAGTAAGATCTACTTCTCTATCTAGGCATGCAATCCAGCACTGACACCGATATATGTATTGTGATATAATACATATTCTAATATATCCCATATTCTAATATATCCCATATTCCACATCTCAAGGAAAAAGGTTCTGCTGTCTTCAGTAGAACCAATTCCTGCAGGAAGTCCCTCTTTTTTTTTTTTTCTCACAAAAAAGCATATTGGGGAAGGGGATCCCAGTGGGACCTGGTTAAAAGAGAAGGAGAGGTTCATTCTTTCCCCATATACTTTTTTTCCCCTCTGTAAATCACCCACTCTGAAGCAGCTATTTGCTCCTGAAGTAGCAATTTGAGGAAATTGCTGCAAAATTCATACATCAAGCTGACTTCAATACATTTTCAGAATGAAAACAGTGCAAGAGGGCAGAATGGACCTTCTCTGACCTGTATGCTCTAATTCCAATGAGGATCCCTCCCCCTCCCCACCTGGTTATTTTTTAGGAGAGATTTCCAGCTCAAAACATGCCTCAAGAACAAAAATTTGCTTTGTTTTTCCATAATAAAAGGGGAAAAGATGTGCCAATGCAAGGCAACTAACTTCAGGGCAACCAACAAGATTTATGTTTGGCCAGTAGTATAGCTAGAGGGGGTGCCAAGCACTAAGTTTTGCAGGAAGCCTCACCAAGCCATGAAAGCAGCCCTTCGCCTCTCCTTTGGTGCCATTCCGGGCTGCTAGAACAAAACGGGGGCATACACAATGTATACAACATTTCAAATAAAAAACTAATTTTTTTACAAATTGAAATAATCAGAAATATTTACCTTCAGTTTTTCAACTTCAACTTTGTGGTCCCTCTTTAAGTGCAAAATAGCAGCATGGTATTCTGTTAAAAAAAATTAAAAATTAAATTACCTATCAGATCAGTGGCAGGTTGCAGAAGTTGCAATCAAAACACGAACAATGCCACCTATTTGAAATCACATGGCCGTGGTATAAGACAGGTTCAGGCTGCAGTAAGGTTTTTACAGTGATGAAGCTAACGGATGAGTTACAGCACTATGCTAGGATCGCATCTTGAAACCTAAAACATTGGATCAGAGAGATAACGGTTCCCATTTGCAACTGTCTATTAATTTATCTAATTTTTTATTTTGTATTGTTACTTATTGAGTTGCAGAAAAACTACCTACATCTCCCCCATAAATCAATATCTATTGATTTTTTAACAGATTGAAATGAATCAAAACTAGTCACCTCCCCAGCACTTATCAACTACTGCCCAAGGAAGAGTGGGGTGAGTACATGTATACAGTGACTGATGGCCCAATCCAGGGCTCTCCAAACCCTGGTCCACAGGCCTGATCTGGGGGTTTGGAAAAAGCCCTCCCCCCCATGAGCGGGGGGGGGGGGGAAAGAGTTCTGCATCCCTGTGCCCAGATCAGCTTGAAAGAAACACAGCACTGTGGCAGAACAGTAATCACTGCTTGGGATGGAGAGGGCTTTTGGGCGACATGGTAGTTTCCAGTTTGGAGACCGCTGGTCCAATCCAAACCGCTGGTCTGATGCAACTGCAGTGCAGTCCCTGAGCTAAGGGAACAAACATTCTCTTACTTTGAGGAGGCCTCCGTAACTGCCCCTTCACTTCAAGATGCAGTGCATGCACCATTGGCATAGCTGCATCAGTGCTAGAACGTTGGATAGGACTGGGCTCTAAATGAGTGGCATTCATATAGTGGTATCAGGGAGCTTAATGCGGTATGCTGAGCCAGTGGAAAATGCAAATTCTTAGCTTGGAATTATTACGTAGGCAAAAAAAATGAAAAGCTCCTGTCTCAGTGCCATTCGAACTATCAATAGCGCAACCACATTTAGATTGCTGTGGACAAGGCTGGTCGCCTTGCGTCAAAGTACAGGACTTTTGAAGGACAAACATTGAAGCATTTTCCTATGAGAAAAGGCTAAAGAGGTTATGGCTGCCCTTTAAAAAAGGGGGGGGAGAGGAGAGAAAAACAAAAGCACAAAATAATAACCCTGAAAATTACTTTTTCCTACATCTGGGGCCAGAAACTACAGCTACAGAATTCTAATTTCTGCTTTGCTGTTTCCACTCTGAACATCACACACAGAATGACATACTTTATTTTAAAAAGGTGTGCTCTTTCCAGACTGCATTTGTACACACTGTCACAAAGGATGTCAAGTTAATATCACATTGATCAACAACCACTTTTTTCTACATGTGGCCTCCACCCATGGTTCAGATGTTGGGAGGAATGTATTAGTTTTTCTTTTTTTAAACTACAAGATTAACTGCTCCTAGCTGCATGCAGAAGATAAGTAAATCACATATTTTCCTGTCGAGCAAAAATATTTATTTCCAAGACTTATATACTCCCACTTTTTGATCAAATGATCCTCAAGGTGGCCAATATGCTTTTTTGTCCAAAACAGGAGTTTTCAAAGATACTTAGGGCGTAATCCTGCGTTGCCCTGGAGCCAGTGCAAGTCCCTTGAGACTTGAGAGTCCTTGCAAATTGGGGAGGTTGGCGCATGGACATATGCCAGCCTCCCTGTGCTGGAACAAGCCCTAGGACCAGTGAGTTCGCATTAGCCCAGTCAGGAGGACCGGGCCCAGGAGGGGTGTGGTGCCATGATCTTGCACTTAGACAACCTCCTGTCTGATGCAAAACCAAAACTTTAATAGTTCCCTGCCTCCTGGCTGGAACTTCTCTGCTGCTCGCCTGATCTGAATGATGACCCCACAAGGCCTTTCACGCCATGAAAAAAGGAAGCAAGCACACCCAAACTCAGGGAATTTAATTGTTCACATTCGTGACTCATTTCAATGCACTGAGACACGAGTTAGTGCCTGAGTCATTGACACACATGACTTGAGTGTACATGAGTCAGCAAAAAACACATGCTTTTGCAAACTCGGACCTGAGTCACCTGACTCAAGTTTCCATCCATGCGTATCAGTCTTGTTCCACCCCACTCAACCACTGTTTCCATTGTTCATAGCCATAGCTACTGGCTGGAGAAAATGAATAAAGTGACCTGCAGCCAGATATCCAAGACAGAAGCAATGCAGTCTCATCACACATCTGGCAGTTAAAGAGTAGTTTGCTAGAAAAGGAGGAGGCAGCAAGAGGGAAGAAATGGACAGGCATGAAGTAGTGCTGGCCAATAACAGACCTGCTGGTATGCACATCTCTACCACTATGAGTCCCCTTTTTATTTTACATCTGTCTTCATCCAAAGAAGGGCTGGCAAGAAACAGAAGGTAAGCCTGAAAAGAGCAGGGATGTGCTGAAGTCACAGTGCTTAGTCTCAAGTCGTCCTGAGTCTCCACCCACCTTGACATAAGGGGAGTCATAATAATGGCAGTCACTGTGACTTGTCAAGAGCCATTTTTCAAGTCATTTTGACTCAAGTATCTTTTGGAGAAAAGGGTCGAGTCATGGAAGCAGTGAAAAAAGAAAAAGGAAGCACACACACAAAACAGACTCTCAAGCACTTGAGCCCTGACTTGAGTCTATTTCAAGTCTTTTCATTTTTAGGGTAAAACCCCTGAGTCCCAAGTCAATGCCCAAGTCTTTGACATGGGTGACTCAAGTCTGCACTGGTTGGGAAAAACACACATTTTTGCGACTCAAGTCCAAGTCACCCAAGTTGCAGTCCATCCCTGGAAAAGAGGTTAACAACAGCAGTATTTGGTTGTATAAGCATTGCAGTTTTATCTCTCTTGCTCTCTGTTTCGTCAGGTCCGTGGGTCGGTTCTATAGGCTCCAAGAGCCAGGCAATAATCCAAGCAAGAATGCTATCATAGGTCCTCCAGGGGATCAGAGGAAGCTGACATCATGTGGGGGGAGGAACTATGGACTCCCTAAAGGAGGTAGGTGGAACTTTGTGGGATTTTTCATTCTGGATGGGGGCCTAGCTCTTCCTAGACACACCCCGTAGCTTCCTGTTAAGTGATAGGTACATGCCTCAGGCTCACAACGGCAACTTCAGGGTGGTGGCCAAAACCAAATGAAGCAGGCTTTAATTCATTTTGCAAAGTGTGCATAAAGCGTAGAAACCAACAACAGCAGGATAAGTCTGACTAATTGACCCATAGAGCATACCAGAAATTAATTGTCGCATGCGTGAAAGCATGACAGATGGTTATAATGACACGAGACCGACGTATGAAACAGATCACAAACATATGACACAAATCAGTTATTAATACAAAAACAGTTTTAAAAGGATCATTTCAAAACTTCCTTTCACCAGTATTTATTAAAGAGACAAAGTAAGAACATACCACGGAACAGATGCAACAAGCAGGTTAACACCATATGCTTCGCAGGCACAAAAAATGGCAACATTCAAATCTTTTCTGAATGCAAGCACCACCCATGTTTACTGCACAGCAGTTCACAATCAATTACTCAGAGGCCTGAGCTCATATTAGTATTTTAATAATCTCAAGTGTTTTAAAAAGTCAGTCCTACTATGTGTGTTTCTCCTTGGTGTTGTTTTTTTTAAGAGCTTTAACTACTGAACAAGATAACCCTGCTAAGGATGTAAACAGTGCCAAACAGAGGGGGTGCAAAGCACTAAGTTTTGTAGGGAGCCTCACCGCGGAGTGCGAGCAGCCCCTCCCCCTCCCTTCGGAGCCATTCTGGGCAGGGGAGCAAAATGGAGGCATATGCCTGCCGAGAAAAATGCATTAATAATTGAGGTCAAAAAGTTCTGGGCTACCCCTTTTAGAAAGAGAGAAAAATGTCTCTTTTGAAAGACGTTGCACAGAAGGGTTATTTGGGGTCCCAAGCATACTGACGACACAATTCTATACTCACCTAATGCTGGTGGAGCATGCAACCCACAGGTTTACACTGCTGCAAATGTGCATAAAGCATGTTGCGGCAGCATGGGACATTGTAGCACTGGAAGAGAGGCCTGCACCGCCCTGCGTGCAGCGAAGCAGATTCCCATGCTGGGCAGCAGGGGAGTGGCAGGAAGTTGGAATGGTGGCAAGATAAGGCCTGGGCGGGGAGTGAGATCAGTAGATGATGCAGGCCCAAGTAGCCCCATAGCATCTGTGGAGGCCAGTTACGGACCTACCATAAGGTCCGATGGGGCAAAAGTCCCAGGCGCGAGGCACCAGGACCCTGTGGAAGCCTCTCTAAGGCTTCTGAAGGGGGCGGAAACTGTGCTTCCGGTTTTCTGCAAGCCCAGTTTAAAGCGTTGGGGAAACCTCACAGAAGTTTCTCCAACGCGTTCCTGGGTCACGCGAGGCTCCATGAGCCTCAGGTGCGGAATTTTGTAGGGGGGGTGGTGGTAGCCCATGGGGGAGCACCATTGCAGACCTTTGCCCCGGGCACGGGACTGGGGAGGTTCGCTGCTGGCAGAGGCTTCCCCAGGGCAAAGGGACAAATGTCCCCTTACCTTGGGGAGACCTCCAGTGACTTCTCTTCCTGTGCTGGATACAGTTGAGGCTGTTCAGGCAACCCTGCATCACAGAGTGGAAAGTTAGAATTGGGCTGTGAGTCTTATTTTAATGGATCCCCCCCCTCACCCACCTAGGAATTACTCTCAATTTTGGGAACCTCCTTCATGCCAAACTGTACGGCACTTCTGCATTGCCCAATGCAAGTGTCCTTTCCAACACATTTTAGAACTTTAGTCTTACGTTTTCTGTTTACATTATCTGTGTGTATATCAACTATTTTGAAGAAAAAGAAAAAAGAAAAAAAAGACTGCTGAACCTGAATGCCCTTCATGCAATTCATGAAAATGGATCTTTCACAAGACAGACACTGCCTTTATGGAACAGGTAAACACCAACCTGACAGACAAAGAGAGTGGATCACACCTTATACCCACCTGGCTGTGCCTCCTTTAAAGAGCTCAAGTCAGCTAGAAGTAAGAGCATAAGTTAACATGTAGTTTAACCCTCCTCAACCAAAACATATTTTAATTAATTAAAAAGATGTAACAGGTATGTCCCTCATATGAAACAATACATTGCTATTCAGCAATAAAAAAGTTATTATTTTACAGGTCATTTTATTAAATTACTATTAAGTGATTAATCCCCCAATTGCATTAAGTACCATATCACTGAAAAACAAGTGTAACAGCTCCCTTTACTTATTTTTTTTTTCACATTCAAAATATGGCTTAAATGTAACTAAAAATTTACAGCCACAAAGGTATGGAAGTCAGTGTTCCTATAAATCACAACGAAGTCTACCAAATATTGCAGCATAGAATGTCTTCCCTGCACAATATGAGACTCACCAAGCCAAATATATATGAATGTTGATGAACTTGTTGCTTTTGTCACCTGCCTGGAACCAGGACTGTGAAGCAACAGCCAGGCCACAATACAGGTGGTGCCTTGGCATCCACAGATGCTCTGTTCCCAGAACCGCTGTGAATGCCAAAACCCATGGATAACTAAATCCGTGGGTCAGGGCACCAAAACCTCCAAATGTGACCAGAGCTGTGCCAGGTTTTTGCCAAAAACCAGAAGTGTCCTTTAAACACCTCTGAGAGGATTTCTGAGGCCGCCACTCCGCGGGCCTCAAAAAGGCTCCAGGACACTACCAGAACGAGGTTCTGGTCACATCCAGGGGACACAGTGGGTTCTCAGCCACAGGTTTGGAACCCTCAGTGAATCAGATCTGCAGGTTCTGAATCTGCAGATAAAGAAGGACCACCTGTACGTGGCTGGCAGCTACCGTTAACTAAATGGGTTCCACAAGTTGGGTGGGCTTTACTTATATCAATGTTATATCAATGTTTAAAGGCAAATACTCCTTTTATTGCAATAAAATCAGGGAAAATCAGCATCATTCAGTGAAATTGTTTCACAGGACAAAATTATCATCTTCAAGTTATGACACACAGATCTATTTGGACACAAGGCACACCAGAGGATGTCTCCTGACACTGATCATCAGACAATGCCTTCTTATGTACCTTTAGCAAACTAGGAAGCAGTGCACTGTTCTCAAATATTTGCTGCTGTCAAACGTATCATTCAGGATAACGACGTTCAAAGCAAACTGTAAAGAAGCCTAGAGGGAACTCGTCAGGTTAGGTGACTAGACATTAGACAAAGACTGACATCAAGACAAAAAGAATGATACTGTTACAGAACTCCCTATACAAGACTGACTCTGAATGGCTGCAAGAACTGGGAAACGGATCTTGAGGTTATATTGTAAAAGGCACTTGAACACATTGCGTCAATGCGCTGGAGCATTAAAAAGGCAAATGAAATTTTAGGTCTTATTAAACAAAGGTTTAAAATCATGATGTCTTATTGCAAATCTACAGAATATACAGTACTTGAAAACTGTGTGTGTTATGTTGTTCCATCTGATAGGAAAAAATGGCTCACTCACAAAACACCTGGGGCGCATACATTAGGACAACCTCTACAATGTACAGGTTTTTAAATTTGTACAGGTTTAAATCTGGTAAATCTGTACATTCACAGAGGATAAGATCTATTAAAATAAATAATACGAACCCCATTAATGTACATGGTGGTTTACACCGACTGAAAAAGTCTGTCACTGCCCCAAAGGGTTTATTATTATAAACCTCGTTCCTTTGCTCCAACCTGCAGGCTCCCACAGTTACATTTCATTTTAAAAAATTACTGGAAGATTATTATATGGGTGTTCCATATAATTTATAATTTGATCCTTATCAGTGGTGTAGCTAGAGGGAGTGCAAAGCACTAAGTTTTGCAGTGATCCTCACTGCAGTGTGCGAGTAACCCCTCCCCTTCGGAGTCATTCTAGGTGGTGGTTGCAAAACGCAGGAATACACCTGGAATGGCTCCTGGGGGAGGGGCCACTTGCATGCTGCAGTGAGGCTCACTGCAAAACTTAGTGCTTTGCACCCCCTCTAGCTACACCACTGGTCCTTACTTCTCTTTCTCCTCTTTTGCCCTTATTTCCCCAATGCAGTTTCCAGATTCAATCACTAGATGTCAGCAGGATATGCTCGGTCTATTGAAGCACAGCATCCCTAACTATTCAAATCCTAGTCAAATTCTGCTTTGCAAATTAAATGCCAGCATAGATGAACGGGAACATGGCAGGCTCTCCCATTTTTTGGAAACAATAGCATTCTTTTTCTAACTTGTGTGCAAATCCCTTCATTTAAATAATGCACTGTGCAAATGCTTCCCATGCACTGTAAGAAATAAAATGTGAACATTTATAGATTTTTTTTTTAAAAGATGACCACAGATTTGAACTGAAATTGAATTGAAATTGAATTGAATTTACCTTTTTAAATACAACCATCCGACATGTTTTACACTAAGTGCATTCTATGATAATGTTTAGATCTGCAAAATAAGCTGCTAGGGCAATCTCAGGGATAGGCTGAGAATTAGTGCCCTTCACATTCCAGGATGGCAGGGAAGGGCAGTTTTAAAAAGGTACCACTCCCTTGCTGTGTCAGGGTTAGTAGGTATGCACAGA